>NC_081405.1:313430234-314030234 GCF_030272615.1 Cryptomeria japonica | reverse complement strand
CCCTACCATCGGCTTCCAAGATGAAGGCTACTGCAATTAATGAATTAAGAACAATGGCTAATACTTTTGTCAACAGAGATACCTTGGTTGGGAAATTATCTGCTTTTGAGCTTGAATAATTTGGATCTTCTGGAGCTATGAAGTCTGAACCTTCTTTTCATGCATCTGCATCATCAACTGGTAAGCAAAATTGGAAAGCTTTATATGCAAAGGAATTGGATGATATGAAGAGATAAGATGATGAGTTTGAGCAACTTGAAGCACTATTTGCTAGAAGAGTACCTAAAGGACCGGTAGGAAGTAAGTATGAAAGAAAAGCACCTTTTAAATGTTTTGCATGCAATAATATGGTTCATTTTGCATCTAGATGTCCTGAAAGGAATTCAAGATTTGAAGAAAGAGTGAGAAGATGTTTTAAGCCTAACCCTGGATATCAAAACAAGTATAAGTATAGGAAAAACAGAGACAAATCATGCTACATAGCCGATGAGGAAGGTATTACTGATTCTTGATGATGAACCAGTAGAAGACTCTACTATTGGTTCTGGCAATGGGAAGGAATGGGTGTTCTTGGCTATCAAGGAAGATGTTCTGGCACTAGAAGAGAATGTACCTAAAGAGAAGGCACTTGCTTCTAAAATTGAAGACAAGGATGAATGGTTAATTGACAGTGGTTGTTCACATCATATGATTGGAGATAAAAGGAAGTTTCTATCTTTGCAAGAATTTGATGGCAGTCTAGTTAGATTTGGAGATGACAAAGTATGTATGATCAAAGGAAAAGGAACTATATCATTGGATGGTAAGAACAATACTAATAATGTTTATTTTGTTCAAGGATGGAAAATACAAAATCATTAACAGATCTAGTTTGGAGATTGTAACCAGTACACAGACAAAATGTAATATATTTCATTTGAATTCTGGTGAGAAGACATGTTTTATTGCAGATGAGAGTTGGCCATGATATAAGAGGCTATGTCATATAAATTTTGATTGCATTGTAAATATTAGTTCAACTAAGGCAGTTAGAGATATACCTAAGATTGTGAAGCCCTATAATCCGATATGTAAAGAATGTAAAATGGGTAAATAGGTTAGAACCTCTTTTAAGAGTATACAAGATAAATCTAATGATGGTCTTGATCTTATTCACACTGAATTGTGTGGCCCTGCTAGCGTTAAAATTTTTCAGGGTGATAGATATTTTATGCTAATCATTGATGATTGTTCTAGAATGATGTGGGTTACTTTTCTAAGGGAGAAATCTAAGGCTTTTGAAAAGTTTAAAATATTTAAGGCTAAAGTAGAAACAAAGATGGGATTGAAGATTAACTGTTTGAGGTCAGATCATGGTGGATAATTCACATCCGATGAGTTTAATAACTTTTGTGAGAAGCATGGTATAAGGAGACAATTTTCTGCTCCTCGGACACCTCAGCAAAAAGGAGTTGTGGAAAGGAAGAACAGAACTATCTTGGATGCTGCTAGAACAATGATGATGGAAGCTAGTCTACCTCATATCTACTGGAGAGAAGCAGTGAGCATAGCGGTTTATACATTCAACAGAGTACATATCAAAGGAGAAACTGGTAAGACACCTTATGAATTATGGTTTGGCAATACACCTACAGTTAGGTATTTCAAAATCTTTGGTAGTAGATGTTATATCATGAGAGATGAAATCATTGGCAAATTTGATCCTAGATGTGATCAAGGCATATTTCTTGGTTATTCTATTGAAAGAAAAGCATATAGATGTTATAACAAGAGATTATGGATAATTGTGGAGAGTGTTAATGTCAAGGTGGATGAACTGAATAGAATTAAAATTAGAGTTTATGAGCAAGAACAGGTAGTGGAAATGATTATATCTAAACCAGTAGCATCTTTATCAGAACAAAGTGTTGAACCGGTTACTCCGGTAGTATCAAAAAATTCAAAAGTAACTAAAGAACCGGGAAGAGGAACAGAGAGTCAGAAGACTCCTAGGTATGTGAGATTGAATCATTCAGAAGATCAAATCATTGAGGATGAAAACAATGGAGTGATGACAAGAAGACTGGAAACTAATGAGGTATTTTTAATTTTCAAGTTGAACCAGTATCAATAATTGAAGCATGTAAACACGAATATTGCATGTAAACACGAATATTGGATGAAATCTATGGAAGAAGAATTAAATCAGATTAAGAATAACACATGGTTAATTCCTCGGCCTAAAAATAAGAATGTTATTGGAACTAAATGGGTTTTTAGGAATAAATTGAATGAGGATGGTCAAGTTATAAAGAATAAGGATAGGTTGGTTTGTAAAGGTTATTCTCAGAAGGAAGGAATTGATTACGGTGAGACTTTTGCACCTATAGCTAGGATTGAAGCTGTAAGATTATTTCTTGCCTATGCTACCCGTAAAAACTACAAGGTTTATCAGATGGATGTTAAGTGTACATTTTTTAATGGGGATCTTGATGAGGAAGTTTATATTGAGAAACATTATGGTTTTTCACTTTCAGATGATAAAAACATGGTTTGCAGGTTAAGGAAATCGTTATATGGATTGAAATGGGCACCTAGAGCTTGGTATGCAAGGTTTGATAAATATCTTTTGAAGCTTGGTTTTACTAAGGGTAATGTTGACAGTAATTTATATTATAAGATCATTGATGATGATATACTAATTATTGAAGTTTTTGTTGATGACATCATTTTTGGAGATGAAGATAAGTTATGTATAGAATTTTCTAAGAATATGGATAAATAATTTGAAATGTCTATGATTGGGGAAATGAATTTTTTCTTAGGTTTGCATATTACTCAAACTGATAAAGGTATTTTCATTTGTCAAACTAAGTATGCTAGGGAATTGTTGAAGAAATTTGGTATGGGAGATTCTAAACCGGTAGGTACTCCTATGGTTACAAGTGAGAAATTGACAAGGAAAGATGTTTCTGCACCGGTAAATCCTACAAGATACAAATCTATGATTGGAGGTCTTCTTGATTTGACTCAAACTAGGCCTAACATAATGAATGCTATTTGTATTGCATCTATATTTCAAAGTGATCCTAGGGAAAATCATGAGAGTGCGATGAAAAGGACTTTTAGATACTTTCAAGGTACATCTGAATATAGTTTGTGGTACCCTAAGGATGATGACTTTACTTTATGTGCATATACAGACGTTTATTGGGTTGGAGATGTTAATGACCGAAAAAGTACTTCCAGTGGAGCTTTCTTTCTTGGAAAGAAGTTGGTTTATAGAGATATCATTCACAGGGGGAGTTTGGTCTTTGTTTTCAGAACTTCATTGCTATATCTTTATGTGGGAGATTGTTGGTTGTCTTCCATTGGGAGAGACTTGTTTGACATTTTTTGGTACTTAGATGTTTTTCACATCTAGTGTTTCTATCAATGCCAAAGGGAGAGATTGTTGGCCATTTGGAGGAATTGATTATGTGTTGCATTGATGTTTTGTCATTGATGTCAACACTAGCTGTTTTGGATGCTTTACTGGCACCCTTCTGGTCTTAGTAGATTGTGGGGTTTCTGGTTGGATTGGATTTGGCATGATCCGGTATGCTCTGGTGTGTTTGGGTTATGGAATTGGCTTACTCATGTTCATATTCAATCAATTGGTTTTGATCTAGTGATCAGATGCTATCCTATTTACTTGGAAGTTTGGTTTGTGGTTCAAGCGAGGGTTTCACCGGCAGAGTTTTGATGAAGATCTTTGATGATATGCATAAGTATTGTTGGTGCAGCTTCTGGTATGGATTCAGGATGTTGATTGTGATCGTGTTCGAGACTTGGTGGATTGGGATCATTGCTTTAGCGTGTGGACCTATATTGTGTCCCGGTGTTATCTAGGTTATGAACCAGCTTAATGTAATGTGTGGATTGGACCTCTTGATGTGTTTCTAGGATGTCTTATGAGTTGGATATTATTTATTTGTTCTAAGGCCGACATGTTTTGTAATTATGTAATTGGTTTATTTCCTGGTGGTCGACCTGATTATTTATGGTCGAGGGTTTGTATATATATGATGTAAGATCTCATTGTAGATCATCATGGTATGGGATATGGATATGTAATATGTGAATAATGTAATATCATTCAAGAAGAGGATTTGGTCGATCATTGGAGATTGAGTTGGTTTTATGTAAGAGGATTTAGTCCTCTGGTATTGAGATTAACTGAAACTGTACTCAGGCATAGGAGATGCTATCTTTGCAGTTGATTCATTCTTTCGGATTGTAGTTTGGATTTCTATGTAGTTAGTGAGACTCCTTTTGTTATGAGCAGTGCGTTCTAGGATGTTGGCCTTCTTGCAAGTGCAGGCCCCTCAATTGTAATTCACTTATTGCAGAAGTATTATTTGATTATGGGTAGGCTTCCCACCGTGGTTTTTTCCTTTCCCGGGTTTTCCACATATAAATCTTGGTGTCATGTGGATGGTATTTATTCTCTAATTATTGTTTATGCTTAATTGGTTTAACTGCTATTTCGGTATTTGGTTTAAGCATTCTAGTATTAATGTTTTGGGTTCTGGTATTAAATTTTTAATTGTTAAATATTTCGGTAATTTGTGACAACTGATTCACCCCCCCCCCCCCCTCTTAGTTGTCTTCTAGTTATTTGAACTGTCTAACAGCTATCACAAATTCTAGACAAGGAGCATGCTCTA
The DNA here is from genome assembly GCF_030272615.1 of Cryptomeria japonica. Lineage (NCBI taxonomy): Eukaryota > Viridiplantae > Streptophyta > Pinopsida > Cupressales > Cupressaceae > Cryptomeria > Cryptomeria japonica. The sequence continues at coordinate 314,025,546 of NC_081405.1, read as the reverse complement.
ATGATGACTCACTTTGTCTATTACTAGCGGCCAGGATTAATGCTTTTGAAAATTATTTAGATACATCATTGTCAACGTCAACGTATTCATATTCATCATTTGAACTATTAGCATCAATGATTTCATCATGAACAACATTCTAACCTATTTCTTCATCAAGATTAATATAAATAGGATCTGTAATAGGAATAGAACTTGAACCATCATCTATCTTAAGCATTTTTCATCTTGGAGATTTATATTGAACCTCTTGGTTAGGAGAAGGTTGAGTAAATGGTGTTATGTCAACATTTGGTATCTTCATGGAAGAAATGGTTTAAGAAGAAAGTTTGTGATTCCTAGCACGATGTCTCCATCAGCCTTCTCTCACATAATGGTTTCATTTAGTTTTAGTCAAAGTTTATGAAGGTTTAGGTTCAGCAAGCATAGACTTATTTTCTTGTTTTAATGAAGGATGAATAGGAGAAGGTCTTTTAGGGTGGACAATAGGAGACATCGAGTGTTTTCCTTTTTAAGATGTAGGAGACATAATTGTAGCATATAAAGGAGGAATCGAAGGTGTAGGATGGAGACCAGGTCCATCATGAGGAGGAGGAATAGGTCTATCATTAAGAATAATAGTATGCTTATCTTTAGGAGGAATAATAGGTTAATCCTTAGGAGGAAGAGGGAGATTATCTTTAGGAGAAGGAATATAGTCATCACTAGGAGGAAGACTAAGTGTTGGATTTGTAGGTTTGCTCAAGGATAATATCATGTCATTCTTCCATCTTTGATAAGATTAAAAAAGAGAATCATTTCGAGGCTTAAGAGGTTCAAATCATTTAGACCAAAAGTAATCAAGATTAACATCTCTTTGCCTAATCGTGGGTTGCTACATGCTATGATTAATTGTAATAATCTTGTCATCAAGAGGAAATTTCAAGAACTTATGAACAATAGAAGAGATTGCTTTCATGTTAGAGAACCAATGATGTCCCAACTTCACATGAAATTTTTCCAATGTAATTATAATAGAAAAACTGACATCTAAAGTTTATTACCAACCTCAATGGGAAGAGTAATGGAACCAATAGTGGGACAAGAGAAACCATCAAAGAATATAACTATCACAGTAAATTTATCATATGTTACTTGATGCAATTGTAAAGTAAAAAGGTATTCTTCAATTATAACATTAACCATACAAACCAGATCAATGAGCACCCCTCGTGAGGGTATGTCTTTTATTCTTGTAGCGATATATAATGGGCCATCAAGTGCTTTTATAGTCTCACTAGGATCAAATGTAATGCATAAGTCCTTATTAGGTTCAGTTATATATATATATATAGAGAGAGAGAGAGAGAGATTCACCACATTGTTAGACTCAAGGCCAAGATCAGTAAGAAAGAAGGAAAAACAATCAATCTCAATAACATTAGTGGAATGGGAAGGTAAAGGATTAGTGAAAAATTGAAGATTTTGATTTGGAGGAGCTAAAAATTTGTTTCCTTTATCATTCACACTAGCCACAAATATGGTATTGTAATCAATCAAGTCTTGAATCTTGCTTCTTAAGGAGTAACACTTTTCAGTGTCATGACCGCATTGATGAGGATATTGACAAAAAGCTTTGAAATCAAAGTAAGGTGATAAAGGCTTTAATGTATCAAGTGTGTTAATAGGGCGAAGCTTTGACACATTCCTTTCTAACAATTACGTCATAATACTATACAAAGATTCATTAAGAGGAGTAAATTCTTTTCTAAAATACTTGGACAAACAAGGCACACCTGTTGTTGCAATTGCTACTTGAGTGTTGTTGTCATTGAACTTGATGAATCTGTTATTTAGTTTGAACTTTACAAAAGTTTGTTGAGTAATTTCACTTTTATTAGCCGATGTCATTGAAGTAGATTGTTCCAATTGACTCACAGTAAGCCAATAATTGTGAAGTATTGTGCACAATTGAGTAAAGGAAGTAAACTCAAAAAAGAGAAGTCTATCTCTAGTGTCTTTTTGCAAATTAGAAATGGAAATTCTTCGAATGTCTTGATCAAGCATAGGAAAAGAAATTTGTGAATACAAATGTTATATCAAGCAATAAAATCAGATAATTTTTCTTTAACACCTTGCTTACAATGCATGAAACTAGTCAAAGTAATCTTAGGACCAATATTATTGTGAAATTGTTTAATGAAAGCATTAGCCAATTGTTTAAATGAAGTAATAGAATAAGGAGGTAAAGAACAATACCATGGCAAAGCTTCATCCCTAAGCATTCTACTAAATAATTTAGCCAAAAGTCTTTGGTCATGAGAAAAGTCACTACACAAAGTTTGAAATGTTTACAAAAGAGTTAAAGAGTCATCTTTTCCATTGTAAAGCTCCAATTGATGGACTTCCACATGTTTAGGAGGGACAGCACAAACAATGTCATTGGATAATGGTCTCACTATATCAAATGTGGGCACATTATACTTAGATTGATTCATGGAAGCTATTTGTTGTTGTAAGGAAGATATTGTTCAAGGGATAGATTATTGATGGTAAATTCAATGGATGAAGCGAAATTGGACATGTTTGATTGAGAAGGAGGAGTAACATTATTGTATGAAGTTAGAGGTTGAGAATAATGAGGTGGAACACGATTGTAGGTGGGTATGGGAGATTATTGTGCAACAAATGGAAGACTCACAGGGGGGGACAAAGGAATTATGATTAGAGTTTCCCCCTTGACTAAACTGTGTAGGTATGGCATTTTGTGTAGAGGTAGCCATGATGTTGGATGTAAAGGTGGGAACACTAGCCATAGGAGTAGTCATAGGAATGGAATGATTAGCTTGACTAGGAGGTTGTGTATAACCAAGGACTTTAGAACAACTCTTCATGGACATAACATTAGTATCAACAATATAAGCAATACCACGCAACAAATCAACACCAAGTTATCACTTTGAACCATTCTTTGTAATCCTTCAATCAATGGTAAATCCTCACTTTTAAGGTATTGTTGACTCATCTACTATTGAAGATTTTCAAATTGATTGTCAATCCTTACTAATTGGGCAATGCAAACCCTAGTTAGTGATTCATCCACATAATGAGTATTAGGGAAAGAATGAGGATAAAGGGGATCATTTGTAGGATTTGAAGAACCACCAACATCCTTAAGGAACAAGTTATCCAAATTAAGCTCCATATCCTCGGTAGTTAATACTTGGGAAGCCTTAATTCTACAACTTCTTCTCATGGGGACATTATAAGTTGGACTAATAGTAGTAAAACTCATGCACAAAGGAGGGAAATTTCAAATTTGAACTTTAAAATAATTAAACAATGAAAAATTTGGTAAAAAATGATTGTTCAGTTAATTAAGCATATTGATTTGTGATTTTGAAAAAAATGTAATCCACTATTTAAATTTTAAAAATTAGGGTTTTGGGAAAATAACCTCTTACTTTTTAAAGATTAACTTGAAATTGGATCGCAAATTGCAAATTTGAGTTTGAATTAATATTAACAATCAGATCTAAAATAATTAATCAAAAATCAAGCAAGTCACAAGCTCAATTTTAAATTTAAAAATTAGGGCTTTTGAAATTAACCTCTAAATTTTTAAAATTCAGTTGCAAATAAAACTTGTAAATGAAAATTTGAATTTTAAATTGCATAAACACTCCTATCTGAAAACAAAAATTAGAATTGTAGTTGTAAGGAGTCAGGTTCAAAAAAATGTAATGGTGGAAAAAATAGGGTTTCCACCACAAGAAGGATGAAAACCACTAATTTTTTCTTAGGGACCAATTACATTCAAAAGATGGCTAGAGTCAAATAGATTCGATCACCAATCAGCAAGGATTAGGACTGAATTCTAATTGTATTCAATTTGTGAATTTATTTAACCTATTTTGTAAGTTAAATTGTTGAAATTAGGGTAAAGTGTTGGAACTAAAAATAGAAACACAGAAAAATTAAGCTACAGATGCAAGAGTAAGCCACCAACCTAGAACTGAGAAATATAAGCAAATTTAGATCTAATCCCCAAAGGAGCTCACAAACTGTCGTGACCGTGGTTCTCATCGCCCTAGTCCTCTAAACTTTTTGCACACCAAAGGGGGATTGATTTGTTACTATAAATAATTCCTATCTTGAAGATCACAACTGCGTACCCATTTCTTGCACAAAAAAAGGGGAAATAGGTTTTGAATAGGGTTTTTCCTAAGTCAAACCTCATTTTTGGAATTAAACATGAAATAGAGATAAAAGATAATTGAATTTCTTTAATAGAAGATTCTCCTTTTGAGGGAGATGTTGAATAATAACTGAAAATCAAATGATACACCTCCTTGTGAAGTTTTGTTTTTCTCCACAAGGGATTAGTGTTTCATGAAGTCTTCAACAAAATAGAATGTGAATGTCTACTTTAATGCTTGAATCTTGACTATATTGTTGCTCCAAGGCTTGAAGGAAGATTGACTGTTTTCTCAATTGACTTGAATGCTTGATTACTTGATGTCAAATTAAATTTCATGTGTGTGTATGTTATGTGTAGATGATCAAATGAGAGGGGAAGCCTCCTTTTATGCTTACCAGTCAAAAGGAATATTAATTTTTTGACATGATCCAACATGAGGCTAGGTTTCTCACTCAATTTTTGAAATCACAAAAGGGCTTAAAAGGGGAGGTGGCCAAATAGGGAGGGCCAATGCATGGCACCCTAGTCGTTTTAAGGACCAAGGCACCATGCCCTAGTCCTACCCACTTTTGGTTCTAGGATAAGGGGTTGAGTTGATCTATGAGGTCAAAACGAGGCCATATTTGCATGGTGCAAGTAGAATCAGGTCCCAATCAGGCACAGGGGTGTAATTGCTAACGTAAGGACCCAAATGTGGTCAAAATTATAAAGGGGTACAAGTTTAGGATGCTACATTTATCCTCCATGTTAGTGGGAGTATGAGGTCAATCATACTCTCAATAAAGTACAAGGGTTCACATTAAAAAACTTTCACCAAGTCACCAAGGAGGTAAGATACACCAAGCCTACAATGGAATTTTGGATCTTACAATTTCAATAATGAGATAAAAGACACATCATGAAGGAAAAAGAAAGAGAGAACCATTACTAAAAACCTAGTAAAGTTCTCTTACTATGAGTCATGAAAAGAAAAATACCAAAGTTATGAAGCAAAAGACTAAGTTTGCTAAGTAATCTAAGTATCGAGATATGCAAAAGAGAGATGATTGAGTAGAGTGTATGCCCCCACATTAAAGTGATTGTGTACTCCTCATTGGGAGAAATTTCTATAAGGTGGGATACACCTAAAAAGACAAGTGTGTTATCAAGATAATATGCTCCCAAGAAAGGAAAAATCAAAAGATAAGGATCACAAGATATAAAAAACAAAGTGGTTTGACTCAAGTTGCAGCCGCAACAACAGGTATGCCTCCTTTGTCCAAATACTTTAGAAAAGAATTAACTCCTCTTAATGAATCTTTGCATAGTATTATGAAGAAATTGTTATAAAGGAATGTGTTGAAGCTTACCCCTATTAAACCTATTCATCCATCAAAGACCTCCTCAGTTTACTTTTATTCCAAATCTTTTTGCCAATATCATCGTCTACATAGTCATGACACTAAAAAGTGTTATTCCTTAAAGAGTAAGATTGAAGACTTGATTAATAATAATACCATATTTGTGGTTGGTGTGAATGATAAAATAAATAAATTCATAGCCCCTCCTAATCAAAATATTCAAATTTTCACTAATCATTTACCTTCCCATTCCACTATTGTGATTGAGGTTGATTATCTTGCCTTTTCTCCTACCGATCTTGGCCTTGAGTCTAATAATGTGGTAAACCTTTATAAAATTGAACCTCCTAAGGACTTATGCATTACATTTTATCATAGTGAGACTATTAAGGCACTCGATGGCCCTATATATATCACTGTGAGAATCAAAGACATACCCTCACAAGGGGTGCTCATTGATTTGGCTTGTATGGTTAATGTGATATCTAAAGAATTTTCTTATACCTTACAATTGCATCAAGTAACATATGATAGATCTGATACGGTGATTAAAATATTTTATGGCTTCTCTTGTTCTACTATTGGTTCTATTACACTTCCTATTGAGGTTGGCACTAAGTGCTTAGATGTTGTCTTTGCTATCATTCCTACATCCAATCCATTTCATGCAAAGTTGGGACATCCTTGGCTCTCTTCCATGAAAGAGATTGCTTCTACTATCCATAAGTGCTTGAAATTTCCTCATGATGATAAAATTATAATTGTTAATCACAACACATATCAACCTACGGTGAGGCATGGAGATGTTTGTCTTGATTACATTTGGTCCCAACAATTCTAGCCTCTTTATCCTAGAAGTGATGCTCTCTTTAAATCCTATCAAAAATGGAAAAAGGAGATGATTTTATCCTTGAGTAAACTTAGAAATACAACACTTAGTCTTCCTCCTAGCAATGACCATATTCCTTCTTCTAAGGATATTCTCCTACTTCCTCATATTGATAGACTTACTCTTCCTCATAAGGATAAGCATATTATTCCTCCTAAGGATAGACCTATTCCTCCTCCTCGTGATGGACCTAGTCTCCTTCCTACACCTTCTATTCCTCCTTTATATGGTGCAGTTCCACCACCTAAATCTTACAAAGGGAAATTCCTGACATCTCCTATTGTTCAACCTAAGATACCTTCTCCTATGCATCCTTCCTTAAAACAAGAAAATAAGTATATGCTTGTTGAGCCTAAACCTTCACAACCTTCAACTAAAACTAAATAAAACCAATGTGTAGGAGAACACCAATAAAGAAGTCGTGTTGGGGCTCATGAACTTGCGTCTCAAACAATTTCCTCCCCGAATTCACCAATTGTTGACATAATAATATTTTCTCAACCTTCTCCTAACTAAGAGGTTCAAACCTAAATCTCCAAGACATAAAATGATTAAGACAAATGATGGTTCAAGTTCTTTTCCTATTAGAGCTCCTCTTTTTGTTAATCTTGATGAAGAAATTGATGAGAATGTTGTTCATGATGAAAATGTTGATGCTAATATTTCAGATGATGAATATGAATATGTTGATGTTGACAATGATTTATATAAACAATTTTCAAAAGCATTAATCCTAGCTCCAAGTAACAAACAAAGTGACACATGGGTATGTGCACAAAGATGGTGGTCAGAAAAGTGGACACCACCCAAAAAAAACATGACAAAACAAGCAGCATGTACGCGGTTCTAAAATTTGAAATGACCGTGTACACGCTTAGGTTTGTTGTTCTCGATCCTAGAGAAGGTAGCGCGTACGCACTGGTTTTAGGGAAAGTAGTGCATACGCACTACCTCTAGGATAATGAGCACATACACACTACTTATAGGAAAATGAGTGCATACGCACTAATAATCCCAAAAGAACCGTGTACGCGGTGCCTGTCAAAAAAAGTTTTTTAAAAAAATGAGGTCTTATTTTCCCTTGAATAGCGTGTTTTTAGTTTGGTTTTTCTTCATTTTCTCTCCTAAACCGCAAACAGGGTGCTAGATTTATCCTCCAGACACTATGGATCAAGGTTAGTTTTTGTTTATTTTTGTCTTTCTTTCCCGTTTGTTCAATTTGTTTTACATTTTGAATTTAATTTCATTAATTTTGATTAGGTTTTTTATTTTTTGTTTCAAAAACCAAATTCTTCTAATCCACAACAAGAACACCCCCAAGATGCACCTCCTGAAAACCCACAAGATACACCCCCAATTCCTCCTTTTGACCACACACCTGAAACACAGGAGCAATTAATTAATCAATTAGGACAAAATACATCTAAAAACAATAGACTGATTGTTAAATTGAAAACATCTGAACTTGAGCATCATCAATCCCTCGCCACTAGCCTAGAAACATTAGCTAGTGGTGCCATAGTTGTTTCCACACAAATTACCAAATGGGGAAGCTTTAGGGATAGGTGTCGTCAATTCTATGTCGATGGGCTATCATACGAGGGAGTAAAAAACAAAAATATTAGTAAACAACAAATATGTGCACTTTTTGTTGATCCCAAAACTGGTCAGTCATTACCTCTTAATGCAAAGAGGTTTCCCATACATTGGTGTACCAATGTGCAGATGAAGAATCTTTTTTGGCAGAGGTGGTGGATGGTCTTTGATGATCCACCTTGTAATAATTATGAGGTGCCATTATATTTTTTTAGAAAAGTATATTGTGAGTTTGTGCTCAATGTGCGCCCAAACTATTTTGACGTGAGAGAGTTCCATGGTAGAGGTGGTGGCTCTGCACAAGATAGACCTGGAGATCGTAGGCGATTACCCACGGAGAGTCACCGCCCCCTAGCATCCAAACCCAAGGTGCATCAGGTTGTCCCAGTAGAGCTGAAAGAGTCGATGGAGCTACAGACTCTTCAGGTGGCCACAACGTTAACTGGTGCCATCATCCAGCATGGGACGTCGTTAGCACACCCTATTGTATTGGATGATGAGCCATTAGTTGCTCCAAGTGGCAATAGAGAGCCCATCTAGCATATGTGTGTCAGTTGCTCGGGGATATTCTCAGGGATAGATGGTGCAGCTGGTGCATATGGATCCACATCTCATTCGTGCACGATTTGCGGGAGTAGATGTTAGGCCTGCACGGCTAAGGATTTCGTGCTGACAGATGAGTTGATGGACATGGTTTTTTCCCATGAGTGACAGACATAGATGTGTTTATTTGAATTCATATCATTTTATTTATCAGTCACTTTAAATTTATAATTATATAAATGAATTTTCATTTATACATCGATTTAAATTAAGACAATAATATGCATTTCAGGATGAAGTAGTGGTATCCCATACTCCTCCCCCAGTTACTATAGCCGCAACTTCGATGCCCGAGGTATAAATTTTGTAACATGTTAAAATAGAATAGTACACTTTGAATTCAAAAAAATACAACATATACTAACTATCTTTAATGCATGGTCCAATTTTTGGTTTGTAGGTGTTGACAGGGGACCAAATGTCCTAGATTGATGACATCACACTCTCAGTAATCGATTTTGGCCTACAAGGTTATACGGTATCATATTTTGTACAACCCTTTTTATTTATTGTTTTGATGGAATATGCAAGTCATTTCATTTTAGATTTTTAAAATTATGTTTAATTTATTATCTGTACTAATATCTCATGTTAATTTTTTTTTTTTAGGGTACCCCCTTCGGGTCTAGGGCTCTTCCTAAGAAAAAGAATTCCTCAAAGACGCCAAAATATGGGAAGAAGGTAATTGAACACATTTTTAGTTGTAAAATTGTTTGAAAATGTTGAAATCAAGTATTAGTTGGGGTTTGTAGATTTATTAGTGTTTTTTGTCTATTTTACATGTACAACGGCCATTGAGCTATATGGATTTGTTGAATGCACCTGATTTGCCCATGGATCAAGAGAGGGCAGAGGTATGTATCTCTACTTTATTCTCTTGATTTCATGATTATATGCACGCATACATGTGAGCTTGTGATATATTATAATCTTATAATTTTTTCATACAAGAAATATCTATACCTATTTCATCAATGGCGAACCCTCCTCCATACACTAGAGAAGCATCTCAAGATCTGGTACACTTTTGTCTGATATGTAAAATTAACTGGTTTTTACCTACAATGCTTATCATTATATTAATTGTATTTAATCTTTGAACATTTTTTGTATAGGTAATAGCAACAGTTTCTCCATCAATGGTGAGCCATCATCAGTTCATTGGAGAAGCATCTCAGGCACAGGTACGTTATTGTTCTCTATATTATAGCTTTTAAGTGTTTTTGATATATTTATGTTAGTACATTGTATTAATTGTACATTTAATCTACAATAGACCCCTTCACAGTACGGCCATAACGTGGATCCATTTAAGTATGTCTTCAAGAAAACTCCTAAAAGTGACAAGGAGAGGAGAACGAAGACATTAGCTCCTAGATTAGCCGATGAGATAATCTACATTTCAATTGCAAAGGAATTATAATTACATTCATAGTTATGTTGTTAATTGTCAACTATTTTCTACAAAAGAATTCTAACTTGGCTTTTGAATTGTGGTTTTGCAACCATCTACAGATCCGCGTACTGCATCGAAGAGGCTTGATTTTGATGATCCACCACAAGTTTAGGATCATATAGTGTTAGTTTTGGTCATAGAATGACCAATACATGTAGCTATATTCTACATTTTTATTGTATATCAATCTGGACATGGCATATGCCACATTTTTGTAATACTTGTATTGACTTGGCAGACATGCCTTATATATATATATATAAATGTCAATATTCAATCCAATAAATGTGTACTGAGTTCATTATTTTATATTCGTTGTATTTTGTGGTTGTCATTTTATAAATTTAATTGATCATTTGCCTATGTAATCAACAATATGAATATAAACAACAAAAATATATGATATAAAACATTGCAATCGTGGAATATGATTTGATAAAATTTCTAAAATGTTGAATTAACCCTACAAAAATCCTTGTATTTAGTTCATTATTGTGTATTCGTTGTATTTGGTGGTTGCCCTTTTATAAATTAAATGAATATTTGCCTATGTAATCAACAATATGAATATAAACAACAAAAATCGACAATATGAATATAAACAACAATATGTGTTTGGTGCAAGAGCACCCTCATGCTAGCAATGGTCAAATTTTGTTTGTCGTGTGCACAAACCGACGTCACGAGCGCATCCTGGTGGGAAGGTTTATGCTAGGCATGCCCTTGTCATGCATCCCAAAGCGTCGGAATGTTGAGAGTCATACCATACCAGTTCGATCTCTCAAGTGCCCTGAGTCCAAAAAGTTGTCAAAATTTGGCAGACTGTTTCTTCAAATCCAGGACACATATGGTCAATCTGTTTGAACCTGTGGGGTCGTGTGAGGCTCCTCTACAATGGCCTATCTCGGTTTTTGACAAATCGGAGCCATTTTCAATTGGTAGTATTTTTTCGCCTGCTGCAAAAACCGTCAGTTGAATGCAATGCAAAGTTGCAGGATTGGTTATAATTGATTCAGCTCGTCATGTGCTCAAACCGACATCATGAGCACATCCGGGTGGGCGGGTTTAAGATAGCTATGCCCCTTTCATGCATCCCAAAGCGTCAAAACATCGAGAGTCATACCGTACCAGTGCGATCTCTTAAGTGCCCTAAGTCCAAAATATTGTCAAAATTTGACGGACTGTTTCTCCAAATCCAAGACACATATGGTCGATCCGTTTGAACCCGTGGGGTCGCGTGAGGCTCCTCTACAATGGCCTATCTTGGTTTTTGATGACTCAACCATTTTCAATTGGTAGCATTTTTTTGCCTGCTGCAAAAACCGTTAGTTGCATGCAATGCAAAGTTGCAAGATTGGCTAGAATTGATTCGGTTTGTCGTGTGCACAAACCGACGTCATGAGAACGTTCGGGTGGGAAGTTTTACACTAGGCATGCCCCTTTCGTGTATCCCAAAGTGTTGTAACATCGAGAGTCATATCGTATCGGGGCAAACTCTCAAGTGCCATGAGTCCAAAAAATTGTCAAAATTTGATAGACTGTTTCTTCCAATCCATGACACATATGGTCGATCTGTTTGAACCCATGGGGTCACGTGAGGCTCCTCTACAATGGCCTATCTTGGTTTTTGATGACTCTAAGCCATTTTCAATAGGTAGCATTTTTTGCCTGCTGCAAAAACCGTCGGTTGCATGCAATGCAAAGTTGCAAGATTGGCTAGAATTGATTTGGTTCATCATGTGCACAAACCGACGTCACGAGCGCATCCGGGTGGGAACTTTTATGCTAGTAATTCCCCTCTCGTTCATCCCAAAGCGTCAGAACGTCGAGAGTCATACCGTACCGGGGCGATCTCTCAAGTGCCCTGAGTCCAAAAAATTATCAAAATTTGACGGACTGTTTCTTCAAATCCAAGACACATATGGTCGATCCGTTTGAACCTGTGGGGTCACATGAGGCTCCTCTACAATTTCCTATCTCGGTTTTTTACGACTCAGAGCCATTTTCAATTGGTAGCATTTTTTTCGCCTGCTGCAAAAACCGTCAGTTGCATGCAATGCAAAGTTGCAGGATTGGCTAGAATTGATTTGGTTCGTCCTGTGCACAAACCGACGTCATGAGCACGTCCAGGTGGGAAGTTTTACGCTAGGCATTCCCCTTTCGTGCATCCCAAAGCGCTGGAACGTCGAGAGTCATACCCTATCGACGCAATGTAGAAGTTGTTTGACAACTTTTTTGACAACAATGACATTTTTACCTCAAATTGTATCTAGTCTCAATCAATGACCCCTATGACCCAATAATGACTCAAATAATTCTCCATGATTATACAAGAATCAAGAATGTTCATGATTGACCAGGGACACATCACATATACTCAAAACATAGTCACAAAACATTGACACACAAAATAGTCACAAAACATTGTCACATATTATTCAAAAATTTACCTCTAAATATGGTCAGATCAGCTCTTGGCTATTTGATTATACAAAAAAATGTCTTACAAATCATCTCATGGGCTTTTATACAAAATTTGGCATTACAATATGTGCGATTCAGCTCATCGCCATTTTAATATACAAAATTTGGCATGTACATATGTGCAAATTAGCTCATTGTCATTTAAATATACAAAATTATGCCCCTAAACATGTAAAAATCAGCTCATGGGCATTTATATATATAAAAAATTAATATAGAACAATTTGTCAATGATTTATACAAAATTCTCAAAATCATTCTACTATGAACCGTAGAATCAATCAAGTGAGCCTTTAGGATCGGCTCTAACCCGTATTGTGTCAAGTATTGCTTTGTGGTCAGATTCATGAACTTTCCATAAAATCTTGTTATGAGGTCTACCACGATACTTCATCAAATGAATATTTGTTGCAACAACAAGGTTAGAGAAATGAAGAATATGTTTGTGTGTTTCAAAGTCCTCAAACAACCAAACATCAGAATTCTTGATAGGGTATCTCTGAAGCCATGTTCCTATCAAGACAACAAACCCTATTGGGTACTCAATACCCTCTCCATCAATGATTGTGATTGTCAATTTTCTTTTTGGCTCAACACAACGACACAAATAGTAATATGTTCCTTCTTCATTGTTCTCTTCTACAACAACTACATACACATGACCTACATTTTATAAAATGTTAATTAATACCAAAAATAAAGTATGATGTACAACAAAATGAACCAAAAAGAATACTTGCAAAAAAGTTAACTCAAAAAATCACCTGAATCCACTAGATCGAATACATGGTCAAAATCCACTAATATCTCCATCTGGCTCAATTGTAGTGCTTTGGGAATTTGATATGAATCAATGGGAACCAACAGTCTACAAGATCATTTGTCAACCCACTCTTGTGATTCACATTCTTCCCACAAACAATACATGCATGAAGAGAAAAAACATACCATATGTCTCGTATAAATTACTAGTGAACTTGGATTTGAACTCATAAATGAGTGCATGTCACTCGATCCTACAACTGTACAACAATCTAGATAGTTTTCAATGTTAGATTCTGTGATCAACCAAAAATATCTATGAACCATTGACGTACTTGGATTTCCTGGACCCATCGTAGACTTACACCATCGCACAATTGTTTCTGCATCTATCAACTCAGCACTGTCATACCCAAACTTTTGGGCAAAAACGGAACAACAAAAAAAATTTAAAACATCCTAATCAGACTAAATGTGCTAAAGATAAAGATGCAATAATAAGTCTTGTCTTAACTATGTTTTAACTCTGGAAATTAAAAGAGTTGTTTACTAAAGTTAATCTAATTAACTTAATCAAGCACGCGAAAGTAAATTAGATGCAGAATTTAAACTCTCCAAAAGAATCATTATTTTATCATCAATTAATAAATTAAATTAAACAATAATCTACAACGAAAATTGACAAGGGATATTAATACCCTAAAATAATCCTTTAAACGCTCCAGGAATTAATTAAATTAATTCTAGCATTTAGACTATTGAAATTTAATAATCAATTGAGCAATAAATATAATGTCTCAAATTTGACTAAAAGGTTAAGTAAATTCATAATATAAATTGCCCTATAAAATTTATTTAATGTTATTCAAACAATTAATTAAACCCCTAAGGTCTAAATATTACATTTGACTTTTATTAATACTTATTAATAAAAATTAAACCAAGAAGATTTCAACTTAAACAACATGCTCATATATATATATATATATATATATATATATATATATATAACATTTGACTTTTATTAATTCTTATTGATACAAATTAAACCAAGAAGATTTCAACTTAAACAACATATATATATATATATATATATATATATATATATATATATATATTAAAACTAGTTGACTTTAAAATAATATAATCATATAGTTTTTCAAAAAATCTATGGAGATACCCTATTCAAAATTTGAATGGGGTTTCCCCCCTTTTCATTTACTAAACAATAAAATAAACATATGAAAACCTAAAATAAAAGTTATAAATCTAACTACCAGTCTATATTTTTTTTGTAACTTCTAACTCATGTTTTGCCCTAACCCGAAATTCGGGTTAGGGTTTTCGTGTTATGCAGGGTCAGCGAAGGGCGGATAACACAGAGGCCACGGGAAAAGAAATGGCGGAGGCAGCGTTTTTGTTGGGCTCCCCACAGGGAACGGCCGCAACCGTGCCTGTGGGTCACGGCCCACAATGCGGCTGTTGCCACTACTATGGGACACCGCCCACGGGGAATGGCCGAAGCCGCCCCCCTGTGGGTTGTGGCCCACAGTGCGGTTGCGGCGGCCGCTGCGGGTCACCACCCACAGGGAACGGACGAAGCCGCTCCCCCTGTGGGTTGCGGCCCACAGCGCGAGTCGGCCGCCCTGTGGGTCTTCCCGCACGGAGCCAAAAGGCCCCTTTTTCTCAACATTTTTTTTTTTTAATACGTTTATAAGTTTATATATATATGTATATATATACATATATTTATAAAATTAGGTTAGATATATTTTGAATATGCAGCATTAAAAATATTATGACAGTCAATACTAACAGCATGAAAAATACTCTAAATGGTTCATTTTTTCAATAAAAGTATACATAAATCTATTTAGCATATATTAGATTTATTTATATTTTTATATTATTTTTTTAAAAGGACAAGGCAATATAAAGTAACTAGATTTCCTTTCCAATAGTTTAAAAATATGAATCATGAAAATATATATATATATATTAAGGCATTTAAAGCAGCTTATAACATATTAAAATAAATGTATTTATTTTTATTTCTAATGACCTATAGTGTACTTTAGAGGTAGATTAATTAATCTAGATTTATTTTCTGCAATATTAAAAAAAATGACAGAATTAAATAAATTACAGCAGCAACATAATAGTCTAAAAATCATTTAAAACTATATCACCAAGTTGAATGCAACATTATTGTTCATGCTAAAAAACTATTTAATCATATTTGCATGTGGAAATAAATAAAATAAAGGTAAGGAATTTATTTCCTTTCACTAACATTCATGCTTTAGTAATCATTCATTTCCATCATTTCACTATATGCATAAAGAGATAGAAATATAGTTTATTTTCAAGAAATAAATGCAAATAAATTTTATCTCAAACTATAGAAAACTTATTCGTTATTTATTTTCATTTCTTTCTTGCAATATCAACTTGATAAAAGAATGCATCTCTTTTTTTTATGATAAAACATGGAAAGGAGAATACTTTCATTTTCAACATAGTAACTTTTACAAAGAGGGTGAATACCCAAACTTAGCCTCTCATTTCTACTAAATGAAAACCTCAAAAATAAATACATTTTTCATTTGCAACTAAAACAAAAATAAAGGTAGCAACTCCTAGCTTTTCTTTTCCTCCACTTTTCCAAGCAAACCTGCAATACAAGTCTTAAGGTTGTGACCATGGAGACTCATCTCCCAACCTAGGCTTACTAGAAGCCACCCCAAGCTTGGAGAACCAAGACCTAGACGGGTTACACTCAAGCAATACACAAACAAGCATGACAAACTTACAACAAACATATTCTCATCCCAAGGCTTAACATCATCACCAAATGTGATTTTTACATGGGTGGAAGTGGACTAAGTATCCTGAGGAGAAACTGCAAAATAGTAGAACACAAGGCCATCACAAGGCAACCAAGAGCACATTACAAGTTCCAAACCTGTCCCAACATCCTTATGACCCCCAAGGCATACAAGTCATAATATCTCCCCTTATAACCCCCAAATGCATAAACAATAACTATGCAGCAAGGGTCATAAAAACCCTTTGAGATCACTCTTTTCCAAAGAGAGTCTCTCACTCTAAGGTTGTCAAGCAACCCTCCACCCCAAGGCCACTCTACCCTCCCAAAGGTGAGTTGGCCTTGAATACTCCCAAAACACAAATAAAATGCTTAACCAAAACAAGTGAAAGGTCACATATACTTATTCACAAATAAAACACAAAGGAAGAAAACAACTAAATTCAAGCAATCTTTCAAAGCAAAATTACAACATACAAAGAAAGAGATTAAACCAACCTTGAATCTGCCGAGGGTTTACAAGGGATAGTTTGGAGTAGAGCTGCCCAAATCCACACTTTTTTTCTTTCAACACTTAGCCAAAATTCCTATACTACATTTTTCAAAACTTCAAGATCTAGTCTCTAAAGATGGAGAGTAGGTGATTACCATTCTAAGTCTTTAACCCTTGCCTAAAAAGACTTCTCTCACTCTTCCCAACCTCTTGGATAGAGTGAGAGCTCACATTGGTTGGTCTTCCCAACCTATTACAGGTTATTAAAACTGGAAACTGAAAAGGTAAGAGAAAGTGGGGAAAAGAAACTGTCACAAGAAATGAAGGTTATCTAACCTAGGAGGAACCTTCCAAGTTGGATTTTCGCTCATCTTGGGAAAACCAATTTTTGAAGGGTCAATTCAGTCACATGGGAGTGGTTACATGCTTAAAAATACCCCTAACCCATAGGTATACCCTATGGACCTTTGGAAAAGCTCATAAACTAACCCTAGAAGTCTATTTGACACCTTAGAAACCCATCTAAAGTTAACCTACGGGTCAAACCTAAGTTGACCACTCCAAAGACTCTCAACCCAAGGCAAATTTGGGACCATACTCAAATATTTGAAAAAGGCTTTGGTTGAAACAATTCCCCTCCAAGAGACATGTCAAAATCAAAACACTATTCAGCACGTGTCAAGTGACACAATAAAATACATTACTTAATTTACACATGGAAATCGTCTCTTGTTGGATTTAAACAAAATAATAAATACAATTTAACACACATGCAAACATTTACATTTACGAATAAAATACAATACATACGGGGTGTTGTCTCTCCAAATAGACAACCCCTGGTTTTACGAACGTACATAGGTCTAGGCTTGATTCTCCATAATGTTTCCATGGTCACATGGATAATTTTCGTGCGCATCTCAATTACATATTAGTAATTCTCAAATAACCTCATATAATTTTAAACATATAAATAAGAATACAAATCAATCACTCTACATACAATTGTCATCATACAAATCAATTTTCTCATAAATCCAATGCAATCCATATAAACCAATTTTACTTAACGATATTATCATAATCCTCATAAATTTCAACCATTCATAAGGCATGCATCATATTTCTAACATCATAATAAAGTCCTGCAAATCAAATAAATGACATACACCATCTCAATGTTATCCTATCTTGAAATCATATAAAATTATATATCCATAAAGCATACAAATGAAGCATTAATATATCAATGTTATCCAATCTTGGGATCATATAAAATTTTATATCCATAATGCATAGAAATGAAACATCCATAATAGTTCTAACATGAAAATAACTGATATGCTAGGACCAGTCGGGGTAGGGCCTCACAAGCACCACCTTCGTACTTCAATTATTCTCTAGCTAGGGCTCTTTTCACACATTCTCCTGCACCATCGTGCTCTCCCTTACCATGTCCAGCTTAAGTGAAATTCCAAAAATGTTGTACACTGCTTGTCATATGCATCCTTGTCAACCAATAAAACATCCTTACATTCTTGAATTGTGTGGTGCAATTATCTGACCATATTAAGTGTCGGTTGTATCATATGTTCATTTCCTTTAAACTATCATAGAAAACTTTAAAGCATCATTTTACAAACTCTAATGAATGAATACGATCATCACTTATGTAGAAGTGATACACTCTTACAACCTTTCTATCCTCCTCTGTGCTATCATTGGCATGCATGAATTCTATGTGTACAAAAATAGAAACTTGTGTAGAGTGATAATACATAGATTGCACTTCATTTTGAGGTTGTAGTGTATATTTTTTAGCGAAATCAACAATAGAGACAATGGTGCCAAGAGGAAATGTGTCCTTACATAACTTGAACTGCTCATCTAACTGTCGAGCTCTATGTGTATGCATTATGTACTCATAAACTAGTTTCTCTTGAAACATTTTCATAAATTTAGCTACACATATATAATTTTTCACTAGCTCACATCTCTTCAAATCTTTTCCATCTTTAACTAAAAAATGTGACTATCTTGTATTTTCCGAAAGAAACTAGTTTCGTACCAATTTCATGTGTGCTCTCCAAATGTACGCATCTTGGTAAACATTGCAAACCACCATATATAGCACAAGAACCTTCCAAACAAGGCATCTTATAATAAATGCAACCATCATGTCTATTGCATAGCACACTTAAAATAAATTCTCTTACTGACTTAGGAGGTGCTTGTATATTGCATTCCTACAAAACATCATTAGTGTGCAAAGTAGAACAAATATGACAAAAAATATCAAGTGCATGAAAAATTCAATATGCATCCTAAAACAACACGTCGTGCGTACATGATTAATCTTAATATAAAAAGGTTTTGTCATTTCAAAAAAAAATTGAGAAATTCTTACTTGAGGAAACTTTTGAAGGAATCTTTCATAAAATTTAGTTTGAGTCATATCCAAATAGTTTTTGGCATGTGGTTCATGATTTGTAGACCCGATTTGCCTTCTAACAACATCTCTTTGGTTGGGCGAAACTCTTGTATTGTCATGCCAAAAAAATTCAATTAATATTCTTAGTGCATCAACAACAACCTTGTCTTTGTGTGGTAGTCTACCCAAGAATGCCCAGAGAGAGTTATTGTTAAGTTCCTCTATTTTTTCTCACCTCTTTAATGCTTTACTTAACGTTGATCTACTAACGTTTAATGACTTACTTGTTTTTCTTATCAAACGATCTTTTTTTATTTTCTTATTCATTATGGTTAATGTAATGACACGTCGAGTAGCATTAGAATCTTTAATACGTGATTTTGAACCAATAGCTTGGTATGCATCAAATAGATTTCTCACAATAATTTTTTCACTATTACTTTCAAATGATCTTAGGCCTAGAATTTTCATTGTCTCTCTAAAATTCAAATTTTTAATCATTTGAACAATTAATTGACATCTTGTGGTTTGATTTAAGTTTTCAAAATAGTTTTTCCATATTCTTTTAACCATTCTCCTACAAGCTCGTTCATTCATTTTATTGGGCATTGGCTTTAATATACTCTCATCAATGTGAATTAGATACTTTGGTTTCCTATGAATGATTCTAGAAGGCGTTAACATCGATGCATTATGTACATTCAATTCATCAAATAAAAAAGGTGTATGTTCATCATTTAATTGATTATTCAATGTGATATCTTCTTCAATTGCATTAGGTTCATACGGTAAATCAAATGTCTCTTCTTCAATTGCATTAGGTTCATTATGTTCGTTTGGTAAATCGAATTGAGATGTTGAGGATGATACACCTTCTTCTCCCATTTTTTTTATGTCACGTAATTTCTTCATACGTTGCCTTTGTCTTTCCTTTTCAACCTCTCATTGTTCCATCGTTCCTCGCTTGTTCTTTCCCATGGTTGATATCGGTTGTCCTAAATAGAATCATATTACATATATATGTAAACAAAAGTTCATAAACAAACAAATAACCATAAATATGCATCTTATCACTATTTTTTGGAATCAAACTATTAAACAATCACAATACTATTGACAAAACTAATAAAAACAACAATTCAATTATTTGAAATCATGCAAAAACAAAAAATTCATTTACTTCTATGTATAAAACAGTGATAGAAGTGCAGACACAGTTCCAGTGGGGCCTTCAACGAACTCAAAAACTTCTTTTGAGGTCATTGAGGCTCTTGGGAAACTAAAACTCTATCTACGTACCGTGTACGTGCTACATTAATAACCGCGTACACGTTGTTAGTCCATAAAACGTTGACAAACCCAACGGTATTATTTTTTTCTCATTTTCTACTAATAAGTAGCGCGTACACGCTCCTAAGCCTAAAAAATGTTATCGTAGGGTAGTGAATAATGGGCTCAGTACCCCGTACACACTTACAAGTAATAAGTATCGTGTACACGCTCCTACGCCTTAAAAAAGTTATGGCAGGACAGTGAACTAATAGGTTCAGTACCCCGTACACGCTATTGTAGTAGAAAAAATGTGAATGAAAAGGAAGGGAGGGAGAGAGGAGGGGGGGTGGAAGGGAAGGAGGGAGAGAAGAAGGAGGGGGGATGGAGGGGAGAGGGGCGAGGGAGAGAGGAGGGAGAGGGGGAGAGGGAGAGGGGGAAGGAGAGAGAGAGGGAGAGAGAGAGAGAGAGAGAGAGAGAGAGAGTAGGGGGAGTGAGAGAGGAGGGAAGGAGGAAGAGGGAGAGAAGGAGGGAGAAGTAGAGGGAGGGGGAAGGAGGGAGAGGGAGAGAGAGGGGGGAGAGAGAGAGAGAGGGGGGGGGGAGGGAAGGTAGAGAGAGGGAGAGAGGTAGAGGGAGGGAGAGAAGAAGGGGTATGGAGGAAGGGAGAGGGAGAGTAGGGGGAGGGAGAGAGGAGGGAAAGAGGGAGAGGGGGGAGAGAGAGAGAGAGAGAGAGAGAGAGAGAGAGAGGGAGAGGGAGAGAGAGGGGGGAGGGAGGGGAGAGGGAGAGAGAGAGAGAGAGGGGGGGGGAGGTAAGGTAGAGAGAGGGATAGAGGGAGAGAAGAAGGGGTATGGAGGAAGGGAGAGAAGAAGGAGAGTAGGGGGAGGGAGAGAGAAGGAGGGAAGGAGGGAGAGGGAGAGAGGGAGAGAGAGAAAGGGGGGAGGGAGGGAGAGGTAGAGGGATGGAGTAAGGGGGAGTGAGAGAGAAGGATGGAAGGAGGGAGGGAGAGAGAGAGAGAGAGAGAGAGAGAGAGAGATAAGAAGGAGGGGGGAGGGAGAGGAAGAGAGATCCAATCTAGGACACAATATGACCCTTAGTACACAATGTGACCCCTAACAACATCTAAGGGGTAATAGGGTGTCCTAAGGGGTCATATGACACTATATTATCCCTTAGCACACCATAGGACCTATAACGACACCAAATGGTATCCTAAGGGGTCATATAACACCATATGACCCTTTAGAACACCATATGGTGTTGTTATGGGTCATTGGTGTCCCAAGGGGTCAAATGGCATCCTATGACCCCTTAGGACACCATATGGTGTTGTTATGGGTCGTATGGTGTCTTAAAGGGTCATATGGTGTCTTGAGGGGTCACAGGACATCATATGACCTCTTAGGAAACAATACGACCTCTAATGACACCTAAGGGGTCATATGGTGGGCTAATAAAATGATAAATTAAATTTAAAGTTATGAATAGTGTGTGCGGGAAAAGCGGATCGATAGAACTTAATATGTGAAAAACGGAGCTCTATGGAGCCTTGCTCACACACTCACAGGACTTCTTGGTGCAAGCTATAGAGTAATGAAGTATCATTCAGCTTCCCAAGGTGGGTCCCATGGTTCTCTATCTTACACGGTCCCTCAAACCAATGTTTTTGCTCTCAGATCACTGAGCAAAATGGTTTAGGGATGGCAAATGCAAGAACAAGGGATGTTTTTTATTGATTTAATATGAGATGCATCCTAAGCTATGCATGATTCTAGAAATGCAATAAACTAACTATAAGATGACAAGGTTAGTAAACAAACTATCCTAGCATACTATATTGGTTAATGATTTAAGCTAATGATAATAGAAATACTCTAAAATGCATATTAGATTAATTTCTATTCTAAAGAGAGGCTAAATGATGAGCATATATGAAATGAAAGCTTGAATGTATTTGAGCATAAGTATGATACTACAAAATTGGATTATAAAATGGAGGAATGAGAGCTCTATTTATAGCAAAAATAGGGCAATGGATGGTCAGGATTGAAAGAGTTAATCAAGGGTTGAGTTTGAAAGTTGGGAATCCATGTTTGCAATTTGCACCAATGAAATGGTGACAAATGTCAACATAGGGTTGGGTGAGAAAAGGGGTTAGAGACATTAAATGCATGAGAAGACCGCATGGTTATCTAGAGGGTAAGGGTCAAGCTTAAGTTAAGATTACCCAGTGGATTAAGCTTTTATCAAGGGATAAACTCTTGTGCAAATGATTAAGGGATAACCATGGTCAAAGCAATGAATGCTTGATGAGACCCTTGGGTTGGATGAAGGTTAAGTTAGGCAAAAAGTCTCTAACCATGTAAGAGGGTTGAGTTAACCATTAATGGTTTGGGAGACTTTGGAAAATTAAGTGGTTGAAGACTTGAAGCCTTTAATGGTTATCAAAGACTTTAAGGGTTTGAGAAGTGACTTCCCTTTGTTTAGGGATGTGACAAAGTTTAGAAGATGGGTTAGGTTAATTTAGAAGTGATTAGAAGGGTCTAGAAGAAATTAGGAAGGGGTTTAGGAAGCAAGTGGGAGATGTAGGAAAATGCAAGTGGATGGAGGGATAATAGGATTTAATTGAAATAAAGTTAATTTAATTCAATTTGGTTGCAATTTGGGAAAATTAAATAAATTAGATTTATTCAATTTAGGATAACTATTTAATTAATTTTGAATTTAATTAAAAGTGGATAGGAGGGATTTAATTGAATAAAATGATTTATTCATTAAATGGTATAGTGAATTTAATTGAGTAATTTACTTAATTAAATAGAGGAATGCGGGTAATTTAATTAAATTGGATTTAATTAAATAGAGAAATGAACATAAAATATTCATTTAGGAATATGGTCATTTTTATATGTCTACATTTTGCCCCTCTTTGAAGTGACGTGTGCACATGTTATTTCAAAGAAAATGATGTTTTATCGTGATTTATGATCAAATGAAATTTTTGTGTTGCTCTTATGATTTGCAAGTCGTGCCCCAGATTTGATTTGATGTGTGATGCCCCCTCGGGAGATCATTCGTACACACAAGGCATGAATGATCTCTCGAAAGAAGAAGAATGTTGTTTGAAAGATAGAAGAGTAGATAGTGATGGCATGCATGGGTTTGATAAGATTGATTAGATTGATTGGAATGAGAGCAAGTCTGGTTTCAGGTATGACACCTCCTGTATAAGACATGGATGATTGAGCATCTAGTTTCAAGAATGATACTGCCTATATAAGACATGGATGATCGAGTGTCTGGTTTTAGGAACGATATATCCTGTATAAGACCGATCAAAACGCCTAGTTTCAGGAACAATATATCCTGTATAAGAGCTGATCAAAACATCTGGTTTCAAGAACGATATATCCTGTATAAGAGCTGATCAAAACATCTAGTTTCAAGAAAGATACATCCTGTATAAGACATGATAGAAGATAGTTTGGAAGAATGATAGAAGATAGTTTGGAAGAATGATGAAGATACTTTAGAAGAATGATAGAAGATAGTTTGGAAGAATGATGAAAGATATGAAAGTGAAGAAAGATTCCATGATGATGTGATAGATATGCATGCGAGGGATGCAATGATGAATGATGAATGATATTTTGAAAATGAGATGTATGATATGATATGCAACCAATTGTAAAATGATATGCAACTAATTGTAAAATGATATGCAACTAATTCTTTTTGAGCATCCTCATTCTGCATTTGTCATCCAAAATAGCCATATGTTGTTTGCTTTCGATAGATATATCATCATTGAGCATTGATTTGTTTAGGATATGTTGAAAATTTATACAAGCACAATGGTGTAATTGAACCATAATGACCTGAGAAAAATTTACATGATATTTGATTTTGCAAGATAGCATAAGCGTCAAGGTATAATTGAACCAAGACGATCTGAGGGCGGATTACGTAAACAGACAAGATTAAATCATTTGTATGCGTGAAGTGGAATCAGGCCTTCAGTGATATTCGATGTTTCACGTCTCGAGGCAAGTATTCACACAGTACAAGTGATCGCCTCCCAGACAGAAGACTAAGAAAATATTGGAAGTTCTCCATGATCTCTAGCTTTGAAGCATTTAGTGAGAAAAGGAAGATAATCCAATAATTGAAAAAGTTCAAAATGCAAAACTAATCAAGATTTTTATGCGATAATGCAACGTTCAGTACTTCAGAAAATCACCATCCTTGGTATTTCTGTGAATTTTTTTGTTTTGTTTTGCAATGAAGCGTAGTTTTGGTTGTTGGATGCCATGCTGCGGAGTTTTGCTTCTAGTTTTGACATCTTGAATGTTCACAAGTTTTGATGATTTTAATGCCCCTAGCTGAGTGTGCCTCTTGATGTGAATATGTACAGTGATTTCCAAGCCATGGTGGAATGTGGTAAGAGGATATATATGGATAAACCAGGATAGTGACTATGCTAAGTATGTCCTGAATGGATATGTGCTAAGTGTCGGGCGATGGTCGATAGTGTTTTTAAGGATATGGATAAAATGGTATGGAGATAGATAGAGGAGCCGTTCTTTCACAAGAGCGCCTGTTTACCAGGTTTTCACCATTTGTTTTTATTGTACTTTGTTTTTTTGTTTTTTCGGGTTTTTTTTTTTTTTTTTTTGCTTGTTTTGGCTTTTTCTGTGCACTAGGCTACTTAAGTGTAGTACTTTTTCAGATGGATGTTGTTAGTTGGTTCGTCGAGCACATCTCCTTCTGAAGTTGTTAGTTGATAGGCACCTAATCCATAGACTGATATGATGACATAGCGACCCAACCAATTAGGTTCAAATTTCCCTTTCTTTTCTCGATCTTGCTGATTTCTTGGATTTTCTTTGAGAACTAGGTCACCAACTTTGAAGTTGCGAGGGATGACCTTGTGATTGCAGCTCCTGCACATGCGTTGTTGATATGCTTTGAGATGAGTGTAAGCATGCTGACGTCTTTCATCTAATAGTTCAAGTTCTTGCAGTCGGTTAACTCGATACTCTTCATCTGGGATTAAACCTTTCAAAGAGACTCTGAGAGATGGGATTTCTACTTCCAGGGGTAAAATGGCTTCTGATCCATATACCAATGAGTATGGTGTTGCTCCTGTAGGTGTGCGGATGCTGGTTCTGTATGCCCAAAGTGCTGGATTGAGTTGTACGTGCCAATCTTTGCCTGCATCATTCACTGTTTTCTTTAGGATTTTCAATATTGTCTTGTTGGATGCTTCTGCTTGACCATTTCCCTATGGGTAGTATGGTGTAGAGAATCGATGTTGGATTTTGAATTTTTCACATAGTTCTTGTACATCTTGGTTTTTGAAAGGTCATCCATTATCTGTGATGATTGAACTTGGAATACCATATCTACAGATCACATAATTTAGGATAAAAGAGGCAATTTGTTTCCCAGTCATTGTGGTCATGGGAACTACTTCTATCCATTTGGTAAAGTATTCCGTTGCAGTTATAATGAACTTGTGTCCATTTGAAGATGAAGGATGAATTTTGCCAACTAAGTCTAGTCCCCATTGACAAAAGGGCCAGGATGTCATGAATGGTTGTAATTCATGTGCTAGTGTGTGTATCAGATTGCCATGGATCTAGCATTTAGGACATTTCTTGGCAAAGTCTTTCTCCATTGTAGGCCAGTAGTATCCCATTCTTAGAAGTTTTTTAGCAAGAGTAGTACCACTTGAATGTGTGCCACAAATACCTTCGTGAAGCTTGTGTAAAGCCGAATCAGAATCATTACAATCAAGGCAATGAAGAAGAGTACCATCTAGACCTCGACGATATAAAGTATCAGCGGTAAGGGTATAACGGGCAGCTTGCCGGATAAAGTTACGTTTTTGGTTACGGGATTGGTCAATTGGTAAGATATTATTCTTGAGGTAGTCGTATATTGGTCCATATAACGGAGAATCTGAACCAGTCAAGGCATAGATAACATGGGATTCAGAGTGGTCATAGGCGGGGGAGAACAGTTGCTCTGCCAGGAACTCATAACGACTCTGTTGCTTTGGAATTTGTAGTAATGAAGCGATAGTAGCCATTGCATCAGCTGCTTTGTTGTTCAACCTTGTTATTTGCTCGAAGGTGATGTGCACAAAATATTGTTTGAAGTCATCCACCATTCGCTTGTAGGGTAGCAACTTGTCTTCCTTTGTCTGATAGTCGTTGTTGATTTGATTGACGACTAGTTGTGAGTCTCCATAGACCTTTAACTCTGTGATTTTCCATTCTACAGCCATCTTGATGCCTATCACCAATGCCTCATATTCAGCCACATTATTTATGCACAGGAACATAAGCCTATATGATCTTGGTATAGTGTGTCCGTCAGGAGTGATGAATAGAATGCCAGCACCTGAACCATGTTGTGTGTAGGATCCGTCAAAGTATAAGGTCCATTGTTTGGTAGAAAGAGCAAGAATGTCCCTGTCTGGAAATTCAATCTCCATGGTTTGGTTTCCTGGTAGCGGTGCTTCAGCCAGCTGATCTGCAATTGTTTGTCCTTTGATGGCTCGTCTTTCTGTGTATTGGATGTCGAATTCACTGAGAATCATGACCCATTTAGCCAATCGGCCTGTAAGAGCTGCCTTGCTGAGTAGATATTTGAGAGGATCAATTTTTGCTACTAGCTTAATGGTGTGTGTTAGCATATAATGTCAGAACTTCTAAGATGCGAAGACCACTGTTAGGCAAGCCTTTTCAATGAATGTATAGTTGAGTTCATAGCCATTAAATGTCCTACTGATATAATATATGGCTCGTTCCTTTCCTTGTTGATCTTCTTGTGCCAATAGTGCCCCCAGCGATATATCTGTTGTTGAGATATATAGGATAAGAGGCTTTCCTGCGACTGGTGGTACTAGAACTGGTGGATTCATTAGGTACTGTTTGATCTGGTAAAAAGATTCTGCGCACTTGGTCTCCCATCTGAATGGTACATTTTTGTGGAGTAAATGGTTAAATGGTAGACTTTTATCTGCTAGCTGAGCGATGAATCACCTGATTGATTGAAGTCGTCCTTATAGAGATCTGAGTTGACTGATATTCTTTGGTGGGGGCATTTCCATAATGGATTGTACCTTTGTTGGATCTACTTCGATACCTTTAGCTGAGACTATGTAGCCTAGTAATTTGTCCGATGTAACCCCAAAGACACACTTCTTAGGGTTGAGTCTGACTTGGAATTTCTCCAATCGATCAAAGATCTTTGTCAGGATGTTGAGATGTTCCGCTCTAGTGAAGGATTTAGCTAGTAAATCATCCACGTAATCTTCCATAAATGTGTGCATCATGTCATGAAAGATTGTTGTCATTGCTCTTTGATAAGTGGCCCCTGCATTCTTTAAGCCAAAAGGCATGACATTCCAACAGTACGTTCCCCAAGGACAGGTGAAGGCGGTTTTATCTTGATCTTCTGGGGCTATTTTGATTTGATTATAGCCTGAGAAACCGTCCATTAGTGAGAGCATTGCATGGCCTGCTGTGAGATCTACAATTATGTCGATACTGGGCAAAGGAAAGTCATCTTTTGGACAAGTTTTGTTGACGTCTCTGAAGTCAGTGCATATTCTGATACTACCATCTAGTTTTGATACTGGAACGATGTTGGAAATCCATTCTGCATAGTCAATGGGTCAAATGAATCCAACATCTAATAGTTTCTTTAGTTCAGTTTTGACCATGAGTGCTACCTGTGGATTCATCTTTTGTATCTTTTGTTTTACTGGTTTAACTCCTGATGAGATGGACAAGAGATGCATGATTAAGTGTGGATCCACTCCGGGCATATCAGCATATGACCAAGCAAAGTTAATTTGTTGTTCTTTAAAGAAAACGATGAATGTTGATCTTTCTTCCTCTGTCAGAGATTCTGCAAGGTGTATGTTTTTGACTGCTTCTGTGGTACCAATGTTGATTGATTGAGTGGGTTCAATCAATATGGGTGATCACTCATGAAAGTGCTCAGGAAGAGTGTCAAGTCTCCCATCGTTAGGTGCCTTAAAAAGGTTTTCACCCTCAGATGCGTCCTTTATTTTTACTTTTTTGTGATCTAGAGTTGCCATTGACTGGTTTTCAGCATCAGATCTTTCATTTGGTTTATTTTTGCGACTGAGAGACTTGGCACTCCCTGATTGGCAGACATCATTACTTTGTTCGTTGGTAGAGCCTATTTTCAGATTTACGGTACATAGGTAATGGATAATAGATTCATCATCTAGGAAAATTGGTATATCATGGATTTCAGGTTCATCCTAGTCGATGAGGTCAGGAAAGACAAGCGGTAAGGAATCGTTAGGTGGATCAATTTCTGCTACTGTAAGTGTTAGGACAGAGTTTTCATCGTGATTGTTCTTGGTTTTAAAGAAGTCCAGGATTTCGTCGAGTTCTTCGATGGTATTATCTTCCGTATAGACTTGTTCATAATGTTTCTGTTCGCTTTCCTTGGCATCATAGATATTCTGTGGTCCAAATTCAAAAGGTCTATCTTCTACGTTATGTTCTTCTTGAGAAAGGGATATGGAATCAGTATCATTAGGGATGTTTGTAGTAGCATTGGAGCAGGTACCCCATTCATATTCATTGGAATCAGTCTCTGAGGCATCATCCCAGATTCTATCAGTGCTGTAAACAGGTATGTTGTATGGTGAAAACAAATCTTTGATGATGGATACCATTTTGACAGTTTTGGTTGATTCGGTGTCAGATCCTGCTTCTACTTTCTATATTTGTTCATAAACTATGCTTCCTCGGGGAGGAATAATGGTATCCGGAGATGATATTATTTGTTCTTGCGATATTGGTGTTTGAATATGAGCTATTGCTGCAGATATGGCCTTCGTGTGGCTTAGAAGCTTTCCCTGATGTAACTTCTGATCTTGATGTTCCCGTGCCTTACGGATTGTTTCTGCTGATTCAAAGAGTGTTTCCTGCCAGGATTCTTCTTTGTACTTCTTCTTTACTTTCCATTGAGGTTTTGCAGTTATGCGAGGCAGCTTTCTTAATAGGAAAGTGAGCTTACAACCCAATCTTGCTTTATTTCTACTGGGCTGTGAAGGAAGATCTATGGGTTCAGTGACTCCTTCTTTGCGTTTCCCCATAGGTCCTTTACCGTCACATCCCATTTGCTGCATGATTAAGTATCTTTTTCCATACAGGTGTGTAGGTAGAACAATGTCTAGAGCAGTTGCTCTGTTACCTTCTTCCGCATCTTTGTATAACCAGCTAAGAACATCCTTGTCTTCTGATTCATGCGCTAGAGTGCCCAATTGGATGAAGGTACCATCAAATTTGGTGATGGGCTGAGTGGCCAGATGTGTTGATGTAGTAGGCAATCCATGAGATCTAGGTAATGTTGGCAATTTGGCCAAACATAAGGGCTCCAAAGAGTATTCTCCCATGCCTTGGTCTTTGATTTGCATTTTCTGCTTGAAATCTCCAAATAAGGAGTTGGGCTTTGTTGTTTGTAGATCTGATGTTGAAGATTGTTGCTTTTCTCTATTATGAGGAACCAAACTATCTTGGGTTGCCCCCATTGCGTTGCAATGTTGAAATGGATTGTGATCAGCAGATATGGAGATTTCTTGTCCGTCATAAGGAAATTTGACACACTGGTGATACGTAGAAGGTACTGCTTGCATTTCATGTATCCAGGGTCGCCCTAACAAAATATTATAGGTGAGATCTATGTCTAAGACCTGACACATAGTATCTTTTTGCACTGGTCCTACTTGAATGGGTAACATCACAGTTCCTTTAGATGACCTTTCCTCATCATCATATGCCTTTATGGTAATATTCTTACAGGGATTAATAGACTCTTCTGAGAAGCCTAATGCACGGATAAGTTTTAAAGTACATATATTAAGTCCGGCTCCTCCATCTATTAAGACTCGTTTTACTCGGTGTTTGCAAACAATGACTTCGATATGGAGAGGAGTGTTATGCGGATGGCTTAAGGAAGCATTGTCATGCTCTGAGAAGGTGAGGTTATGAGGTCCAGTCATATGGGCGACCATGGCTTGAAATCTGTCTGTATCCAGATTTTGAGGTACATTGGTTTCCAATAGCGCTTGTTCCAATATGTCTTTGTGCTTCGGTGATAGTTTCAGCAATTCTAGTATAGATATTTGAGCTGGAGTTTTGCATAGTTGGCTAACCAAGTCATATTGGATTTTTGGTGTAGTAGTTGCAGGTGACGTAGGTCCTTTTAAGACATATTTCTGAGTTCGAGTTGTTACATTGACAGATTCATGATCACGTCGATCTTGGATGGTGATGACATTTACTTGATGATCTTCAGCTGATATGTGATTTATGGTGTTGTTGTAGATACTGTTGATACGAGCTCCGCGTGTATCATCCGAGGTTGAAGCTCCATCTTTGTTGTAATTTGGGAGAGGATTTTTAAAGGCTCCATGATCACCATTTGTTTTGAGACCATCTACTGTTAAGTCACCTCGATCAATCATGTCTTGCACCATGTGTTTCAATCTCATGCAATCGTTCGTCCGATGACCCTTGTTACGATGGAAATCACAATAGTGTGAATCATTCCACCAAGGTGGTTTGATTTGGGGTTCATAGTTGCTGATTGCAGACAAGGAGAGAATTTTGTTTGCCAGAAGTTCTCTGAATGTTGATTCTAATGATTGCCCCAGTGGTGTGAAGATACGCTTTTGGAAATTGTTTGTGTTGTTGTGTGAATTGTTGTTAGGTCTTGGATTCATGTTTTTGCTTTGAGTATCATTGGTGTTGTTTGTGTTGAGTTGTCCTTGATTGGTGTTTGGTGCATATGTGTTAGCATTTGGATTAGCATTTTTAGGATTTTTCGTATTTTGAGGATTTCCGGATAATGCAAGCACTGGTTGCTTAGATTTGGGATCATGTGATTCATTGTTGCCTTCATTTTTGTTTCGAGTCCAAAATCGAGATTTGTCTAGGTTGGTGTTGTTCTGGTTATTGTAGTTTGATGAGTTTGTTCCTTCCTTGTAGAATTTGAGTGTTCCCTTTTTGACACATGCTTCCTCTACTTGAATGCCATTTTCAATCAATTTAGCGAAAGACGGTATGCATTGATGTTTTAGCCTGTAACTCATTTCACCATTCAAATTGTCAATGAAGATTTCCATTTTCTCCTTTTCAGGAATATCTCGAGGATATCTGGAGACCATACGTCGCCAGCGTTGAAGGAATATCATGAATGTTTCGTTGTTCTTTTGTTTAGTGTTGCAAACATCTAGCATGGTTATGGCATGTTGTATGTTATAGGAGTATTGGGTTATGAATTTGTTAACCAATTCATCAAATCATCTGACAGGTGGTGTAATTTTGGATAACCATTCCACTGTTTGCCCTCCCAGGCTTCTTGGGAATAACCTCATTAGATAAGTGTCATCATGAGCAAATTCAAGACTCATTGTGCGAAATTCTCGAACATGATCTTGGGGATCACTTTTCCCATCATATTTATCAAATTTGGGAATGTCTGAGTTTGGAGGAAATGGCACCATATTCAATCTTCTATCAAATGGATAAGGACAGATTTTGTTTAAAGAGTACCGCACTGTTGTCCCTTGTTGCATGTCATGTATTTGTCTTTGTAACATTTGCATTTGTTGAGTAAGAGCAACCAAAGGCGCATTATTTTGCCGAGGAAGAAACTCTTCCCTTGTATTAGTTCTCAGCTGAAAAGGTGTGTTAAATGGTATATTTTGCTCTGGAGTTTCTAGCTCGGGCATACGCATTTCTAGTATACGTTGTTTTGGAATGTGTTGCTCAAGTATGTGTTGTTCAAGGTTACGAGTTTCTTCTTCTCTTTGTTGTTCTTGATATGCATATTGTCGAGATCCGGTTCTAAAGATGTTTGTGTCTAAATCTTGGGGAAGTTTAACGCATTTACTTGTGAGCATGAGCAGATACTTTTCTTTGTCATTTTCCATAAGCCTTTCTACAAGCTTTTGGAATGAAGGGTTTTCTTGACATTCCTGAAGAAGTGCTTTAGAAATTTCAGTTTCTTCTAAGTGTGGAACTTCAAAAGGATTTGACAATCTTCGATTCATACTAGACTCTGCATGTGTCTCACTTTGTTGGTTTCTTTGAGAGCGAGTAACAGGCATTTTAGTAAAAACTTTCTGTGACAAAGGGGACAAAATCCTCTTCGATGTGTTTTTCAGGGGTTGGTGGTTCAAATCGGGGTGTGTTGTAGGTGATGCACTCATCAGGGAAGAATCTAGGATTAATCTTTCCACCGCGATTAATTTGTTGACTGAATGCTGATTTTTGACAGAATGCTCTAGTTTTCAAAGGTTCCTTGTTAAATTCGTTGGATTTGTTCTTGATATAGTGTTTGATGTGATAAAGGAATGTTCTATGAGATTTGAAGAGTTGACGATTTGATGTATAAAAACTTGTTTCTTTTGATAAATTTAGAAAAACTAGGTTGTTGTTTCTTCAACGTGATGTTACGATAGAGGTTCTTTCTTCTCAGAATATGGGGATTAGTCATGCATGAGTGATCAATGGTTTCCTTTAATTTGTTTGGATTCAATTGATCTTGTTTGAAAAATTTCAAATCTTACTCTATCAAAGTGAAGGTTTAGATGCCCCTTCACAACAAAGCGTGTCAAATGATATGGATAAAAGCCTCCCGATATGGAGACTTGATTTGACAACTTGAGATTTTTAAACAAGTGTTTTTGAGATGAAATCTGTAAGATGGTAAAGGATTTTGTTGATACTGATGATGAGGTTTCTGGATTATGATAAGATAGACATGTTTTATCGTGCGATCAGTTTAGGATTTTTACAACGTTTGTTTTGACACAAATTTAGCTCAAGAAATAGTTTTAACGGTTTGTTTTCGCTACTCCGTTTTGGTGAAAAATGTTGTTTGATAATGAGAGGCTTTTGAAAATGTTTTCAAAATTTTTAAAATTCCTCATTGTTTTGCCCTCTGTCTATATGTTTTTTTATCACGCGCTAAAACAGGGATGACATGCGCTACCAAAATTACTCCACGCGCTAGGCTGCCCCCAGACACGCGCTAAAGTTTTGACTGTTCAAAAAAATTGTTTTCTACCTGTTTAAAAAGTCATGCGCTAGCCTGGGCCTGTGACGCACTAACTTGTGAACCTGATGCGCTAATGTTTAGCTTCCATGCGCTAAGCTGATGCTTTCACGCGCTAGACTATTTTTCTGATGCGCTAAATGTTTTGACACTGGTTTGATTTTGGGATAAAACACTATTGTTTGGAACCGACGCGCTAACTTGATGGTTGGATGCACTAACAAAAGTACCTCACGCGCTAAGAAGTTTCTCTTATGCGCTAAACTGCCCTGATTTTTCCTTTGGTTGGTTTTTTGTAAATTTTGGATTTTTGTTGTGAATTTTTCAGGTTTGATGGATGATTTTCTGAAGTAGTAAATGCAAGCACGGCACAAAAAGTACAACCATTTTGCCTAATCTAACAAAAAGTGTATGTTTTGTGAGGATGTGTTCAAATCCCCAATGTTTTAACAGGTTTGGATACGAATAATACACTTCAGAAAGACTCTTTATTCAAAGGTCATAAATAACATCATAGCCCACTAGTCTTGATACTCCGTCAGCTTAAACAGTCGTGTCACCCCCTAGAGGGTGCCTATTTTTTTGCCTTTTGCCAGAAATTAACTCAAAGTGAATCACTTCACAGTTGAGTAGTTATCTTGGGAGATATATGGTGAGTAATCTTGGGGGCGGATTCTTCCCCACCCTTGCACTATGATGTTATAAATATCTGGTTACTGACTCGGTTCAAAGCTTCTATTTCTATGGTTCGTAATCAAGCTTCCCATTCGACTATCAGTGATAAACTCTCTCAGGAGGCTTCCCAACCTTTAGAACAAAGGCTTTACGTATCTCGAAGATACTGGGGGAAGACTAATCGCTGCGCGTAACCATTGAAAAGGACTTTTGTCACTTTCCACTTTTGATTATAGTGGGTTGGAATACTTGGCGTCAAAGTCATTTCCCACTTAGATCGTTCCCTTCACACTGGCCATAAACGGCTTTAAGAGTTGATTTCAACTCCTCGAGAAGGCAGGCCTGCTAAAAGATGTAAAATGCTTTTGAAGGAAAGAAAGCTTTTTAAGAGAGGTCTGGTTTTTTGGATCACCCAGTTAAGGGGAGAGCATATACCTTCCTCTTTCGATTCAAGGCAATCACAAATTCTTTTTAAACCTTCAATTCAGTGATTTTCTAGTCTCTACTAGGAGATGTTGCTCCAAGAAAAGCATGGTGTTAATTTTACTTCCTCAAAGCAATGATTATTTAATCTAAGGAAATAATCGTGTCAACAAAGCAAAAGGTTCGATTTGGTCAACAAATAAAAATCGGTAAACAAAAGGGGAATCACTTCCCTCTTTAATTGTAACAAAACTTTTGTGGTGAGGTTCTTTCCTTTGCAAAAATGAAAGTCGATCCTTTTATGCACCAAATGATGGTGAGGTTCTTTTTAAGCTCTATTTTTGCGAAAAAGAAAATTTTGTGTTGTTCTTTTTAGAGCCCAAATTGAAAAATTTTCTCCTAGGAAAGCAAGAAAAGATTTTGATTTGTTGTTCGTTTTACTTGCCCAAAATAAAGTGAGTTCAATTTTATTTAGACCAGAAAAGAAAGAAATTTGAACTTTTGCCTAACTTAGAAAAGTTAGTAAAAATTTGAACTTACTTTAACTCTAGCCTAAATAAAATGAATTCAAAACCTACAGTCAACTGTCAGTAACCTGCAAAAAAAATAGTCAATTTGTTAGCAAAAAAGCGAATTCCGTGGACTTCCACAAGTCTAAATTTTAGTTTATGTTACAAATTAATTTTTTCTTTTCTGTCTGTCATGCGCTACAGAACAAACTGTACATGCTACAATATAACAGAGATGCGCTAAAAGATGGATATGATGCGCTACACTATATTCGAGATGCGCTACTCTGTGTGCCGAAAGCGCTGCTCTGTTTTTCTCCTGCGCCAAGACCTAAAGGAAAAATTAGTAATCCTATGCGCTAATAAATGGACTTTACGCGCTAGATGATGAACTCCACGCACTGAACAGTAAACCGAATGCACTAGGCTGTTAACCGGATGCGCTAAACAGTTAACTTAACGCGCTAATTCATTTTTCCCGCATGCCTGCAAAAGTGGTTAAATTCAAAAACCGATTTGATATATGGGGTCTAGCCCCACTGTGGGCGCCAGAAATGTGTGTGGGAAAAGCGGGTCGATAGAACTCAATATGTGAAAAACGGAGCTCTATGGAGCCTTGCTCACACACTCACAGGACTTCTTGGTGCAAGCTATAGAGTAATGAAGTATCACTCAGCTTCCCAAGGTGGGTCCCATGGTTCTCTATCTTACACGGTCCCTCAAACCAATGTTTTTGCTCTCAGATCACTGAGAAAAATGGTTTAGGGATGGCAAATGCAAGAACAGGGGATGTTTTTTATTGATTTAATATGAGATGCATCCTAAGCTATGCATGATTCTAGAAATGCAATAAACTAACTATAAGATGACAAGGTTAGTAAACAAACTATCCTAGCATACTATATTAGTTAATGATTTAAGCTAATGATAATAGAAATACTCTAAAATGCATATTAGATTAATTTCTATTCTAAAGAGAGGCTAAATGATGAGCATATATGAAATGAAAGTTTGAATGTATTTGAGCATAAGTATGATACTACAAAATTGGATTATAAAATGGAGGAATGAGAGCTCTATTTATAGCAAAAATAGGGCAATGGATGGTCAGGATTGAAAGAGTTAATCAAGGGTTGAGTTTGAAAGTTGGGAATCCATGTTTGCAATTTGCACCAATGAAATGGTGACAAATGTCAACATAGGGTTGGGTGAGAAAAGGGGTTGGAGACATTAAACGCATGAGAAGACCTCATGGTTATCTAGAGGGTAAGGGTCAAGCTTAAGTTAAGATTACCCATTGGATTAAGCTTTTATCAAAGGATAAACTCTTGTGCAAATGATTAAGGGATAACCATGGTCAAAGCAATGAATGCTTGATGAGACCCTCGGGTTGGATGAAGGTTAAGTTAAGCAAAAAGTCTCTAACCATGTAAGAGGGTTGAGTTAACCATTAATGGTTTGGAAGACTTTGGAAAATTAAGTGGTTGAAGACTTGAAGCCTTTAATGGTTATCAAAGACTTTAAGGGTTTGAGAAGTGACTTCCCTTTGTTTAGGGATGTGACAAAGTTTAGAAGATGGGTTAGGTTAATTTAGAAGTAATTAGAAGGGTCTAGAAGAAATTAGGAAGGGGTTTAGGAAGCAAGTGGGAGATGTAGGAAAATGCAAGTGGATGGAGGGATAATAGGATTTAATTGAAATAAAGTTAATTTAATTCAATTTGGTTGCAATTTGGAGAAATTAAATAAATTAGATTTATTGAATTTAGGATAACTATTTAATTAAAAGTGGATAGGGGGGATTTAATTGAATAAAATGATTTATTCATTAAATGGTATAGTGAATTTAATTGAGTAATTTACTTAATTAAATAGAGGAATGCGGGTAATTTAAATTAAATTGGATTTAATT
Organism: Cryptomeria japonica; assembly: GCF_030272615.1. Lineage (NCBI taxonomy): Eukaryota > Viridiplantae > Streptophyta > Pinopsida > Cupressales > Cupressaceae > Cryptomeria > Cryptomeria japonica. The sequence goes on along the minus strand of NC_081405.1, from coordinate 313,988,583 downwards.
AAATAAAGAAATGAATATAAAATATTCATTTAGGAATATGGTCATTTTTATACGTCTACAAATAGAACATCAGTAGTTTAGTTTGTATATAGCTAAGTTATACCATTGTTAGTATAAGAGAGACTCCAAGCGAACAAACAACGAGGCTTCACTAAAAAGCAACTGTAAGAGTTTGACCTAACCCTAAGAGTACTGCCTAAGTTCTAAAACATGTGATGCTATTAAATTTACAAGGTTATGGGACTGATCTCGATTGTGATTATAGGAATTACACACTTGATTTCTTTCATGGGTATGTATCGTTCCAAGCCATTTGACAAGTGATAATCATCATATACTACCACTGCCATGCATACAACAAACTTTAATTTCTTTAGGTGACAAGCGTTGTGTAACAACATGGGAACACTCACATACCCACCACTATCATTCTTCAGGACATCATTTGTGTTACTCTCCCTCTCTCTCTTCCAACCAGTTATTTCCTTCTGAAAAACATATTGCAAGTACTTTGACTCATCATGTTGCTTTGTTGACACTATTTTCCACATCTTCTCTGCTCATTAAAAATACATTCGAAAAGAATATTGTTGTAGGTTTCCTTGTTTGTCACGGTAATGCACCTGTGGTTCAATTTCAAACCCTATTCCTTCTATTCAATATACACACACAAATCCATCAGTCAATTTTCTTAGGAGAGCATACATGATAAAAATCAAAGAGGAAGTTGTAGACAAGAAATAAATTCACTTACTTCTATAAAAGTGCAGACACTGTTGTAGTGGGGTATGGAGAGAGGGAGGGAGAGAAGAAGAGAAAGAGGGATTGGGTATGGAGGAAGGGAGAAGGAGAGAGAGAGAGACAGACAGACAGACAGACAGACAGACAGAGACAGAGACAGAGACAGAGAGAGAGAGGGATGGGGTATGGAGGAAGGGAGAAGGGGAGAGAGGGAGGGAGAGAGAAAGGGATGGGGTATGGAGGAAGGGAGAAGGAGAGAGAGAGAGAGAGAGAGAGAGAGAGAGAGAGGCACCTTGTATGTGTTTGAGAGGGGGAGACAATACATTTATATGTTTATATATATACTTAATATATTATATATTATTATATATATATTATATGTATTATATGTATATACACATATTATATATACAATATCATATTATACACATATTATATATTACATATTATATATACAATATCATATTATACAATAGCATGTACGCATTGTTTATAGTAAAAAGAGCGCATACGCGCTTCTTACACCATAAGTACCTTGTACGCGCTTTCTATACCATAAGTACCCCGTACGCGCTTTTGAGTGTTTAGGCTTGGAAATAGGCCTGGATGACAAAGCTACGGTTTGGAAGTTTGATTTCCCTCCATTTCTCTCATTTTTGACGTGTTTTATTTTATCAAATTTGTCATCATCAGGTTTACACTTTATCAAGTGGGTATTTCTAAAATTGCCACCATATTTTCACCCATCTTTTGAGCTTTCTAACCATATAATTTTTTTAAAAATTTGAACAATAATAACATATTATTATTGAATTTCTTTAACCAGTGTCTTCATAGTTCTCACAGACATAGGTGCACCATTTTTTTAATAACTTTTGATATATTTATCCAAATTTTAAAAACTTTATATATTATTGTAGTGTACTTGATTCTTTGCAATTTTTTAAAAAAATGTATTTTCAATTTGTTTAGTGCAACTTATGCTTCGCGCACGAACAGGTACCTAATTTTCAGGATGTGCTCGATTGGAAAAATCATAAAAAAAAATACTCAACAAAAAATTACAAAAAAATACACATCTTCTAGTGCTCACTCTTAACTATCTTTCTGCCAAAGGATTTGTCAAAATACTAAATCTAACTATGACTTTTTTTATGCGTACGTCAAACACTATGTTATGTTTTTCAAAAAAAATCAGGGTTTGTTTTTCGTGCGCGAAGGATTTGACCCCCTTAATCTTATCCAATTTTGAAAAAGTTTAGTAGTTTGGAAACTAGATTCAGAGTACTACAATATTTGTTCTTTGATTATCTTCATATCTTGAGTGGATGACTTTCAAATTTTGCCTCCAAGTTCAGGTTCACCTGATTTCAGAATTTAAAAAAAAGTGTCCACTTATACCCCCCCTTTTTGACCACCATCTTTGTGCACTTACCCACATTATTAGAGCATGGTCCTTGTTTGGAAATTGTGATAGCTCCATCTACAGATCTCGAAGTGGCTCCTCTTGCATGCCATCCACCTTCCCAAACTAATGATGAGAAAGATTGGGAGGTAGATGATTTGTATTATTAGCTTCATTCATTTCATAGACTCTATCTCTCTATAATCTCTCACTTACTTGTGACCTTCTTCTATTTGTCTCCCAATTCTTCTATATGTTGTCCCTAATGTTGTATACTTGGGGATGATGCAAAGTATTGATATCTCTTTTCGTCTCTCCCATGTTGACTCAAAAGATGCATTTTCCCTTCTTCCATGGTGGCTTTGCTTTCTTTGGGGGATGAGGAAAATTCTATGCAAATATATATATATATATATATATATATATATATCATAAAAAGCATACTGACCCTAGAGTTAAGCAAGACCACTTTGTGTTTTGTTTTTTTTTTGTCTATTAATCATTATCCTTTAATTTTTCCTTTCTTGAGGGCATATTATTGTGATAATGTGCTTGTCTTTTTGGGTGTATCCTATCTTAAAGCATGTTGCCTGCCCTACACATTGAATCCCTAGTCGGCCTTTTATGTCGCGAATTTCACTTCATCACGGAAGACCTTTATTTGTTGTACTTCTTGAAACCTTCAATCGACTGATAAACCTTTAGGTGTCAAGTCTTGTGTATGTCTAGAAAGATACCTCACCCCACATTATCGGGATATCGCTATGTAACTGAAGTAAAACCATAAGATTTGGTGTCGGTAAGTTTTGTCCCACCCGATATATCGATCTCTAATAGTCATGTGTCACTGGGTCCTTCACAAATAATATATCGATTGGTCACACTTTAGGAGTTTTTCTGCATACACTTTCTTTGTTCAGTAGTTCTCAAAGGATGCTACTATTTGATACTCTGATGGTGGCGATCCCAAATCCAGTCACTTGCATTGTGACGTCAGTGGAGTGTCTTTCTGTAATGACCAATAAATAAGGCAATTAATAAAGGATTTGTTTCAAATCCCAGAGTAGTACAACAACCGCCAAAACTCAAGAATTACTTGCTCCCAGTTTTCATGTATCTATCAACCTTTATCATTCCATTTGCATTTGAGACTTATAGGAAGTTGGAAGAGGCGCTTGAACGGAAGCACAAAACCAACTTCGAAAGTAGAAGCTCTCTTCGTTTAAAATTGTTTAAATTTGCAGTTTTCTTGTTGATAAAATAGTAGAATCTTTTTAATTTAGCAATCATGAACTCCTGCTTTCCTCACTACTCCATCCTATTTTATCCCAACTTGAGCTTTGATTCTTTATTGGAAACCCTAGCATTTTTGCATTCAGTTTAAATGGCACCCAAACCTTCTCAACCCATAAAAAATATATTGGACTGCACTAAAGATCCAGAAGTTGCCCCTTCCACCATGCATGATATCCAAAAGAGGCTACATAGTTTAGAGAAGTCTCCCATTTCACAAAAATTTATTGAATCTGCTCTTTCTCAAACCAGAGGCTACCCTCCTGTAGTTGCATGCCCAAAACTAGTCCTTTCCTATGTGCAACAGTACCACCCAGATTTGCGAGAAATTCAGGATGCAAATCAAAGTTTAGTAGCCAAAATAAATACAAGTAACATCTCTCTTGCACTATATATCCCCGAGAGAGAAGGGAAAATAGATTTATCCTTTCAGTCGGGATGGGAATACTTCCATAACAAGGTATATTGGTGCCTAGACACAATTGCACAAGGTTAGCTGAAAGCTTCGTATCCTGGTAAATCTAGGCTACCTTCTCGGATAAAAATAGAGCTCTTTTGGGATGATATTGTTGATATCATTGTGTTGTCATGTCATGTGGTTGGTAGACTAAGAACGAAATTCTTTGAGGAGTGGATGTGTCATTTTTTTCTCACGATATTTGATGATAAAAGTCAGATTGATTGGGTGAAATTGATATGTGACTCTCTCCATGAACATATTGTCAAATTTAAGGTCAAGAAGCAATTTCATTTGTACTCCATTCTCTTCTATGTGATAGCTACTAGGAGGACTTCGTGGCTAGGTTTGAGATGTAGCGCCCGCCAACAAACCCCGGGGAACTTACACTAACAACCAAGAAACAGGGTAATTTTTTTTGTTTACTAATAAATTTCCATTTAACCTTATCTAGGCAATGTGAGTGTGAATTAATACACTTAATCTCATATAGCTCCCTGGGGTATATTGACGCCACCACACACTTACATACTAACTTCATGATTCTTAATCCATACATTAGATTCACAATCAACATGGCAATGCATATATGCACTTAATGATCTAGCTAACATAATGCCTCCACACACAAGTATGTTATATAGGCTGCCCTATAATCACTAATGCATTCTACTATCCATAATGCTTAGCAACTACCTAACTAAACGAGGAAGTGAACCTTTCTATACACTAGCTCCATATAGAAGTCCACACCATCAATCCTACAAGTCTATGTGCTTAGCCTATCTAATGCCTTGGCATTTCATACTCTTACAAGTGCATGATATTAAATGAGAAGCTTCTATCATGTGCACCATACCTATGATTACACATCTAAGCCTACATGATTATAATGCATCCAACTAGATGATATATCACATGATGCAATGCATAACCATCAACCCTCAATCTACGACTTAAATGCTACAAGATACTTGCTCCTTAACATGCTAAGGAAGAGCTTCTACTACCATAACTATAATGTTCTTATTGCTGCTCTCAAGCAAATTGCAATGCTTAAATGACATACAACCTCGTGCCACTACGATGACAACTATGCTATTGCTTTGCATACACTTAATGCATTACCTATAAGCCATTCTAACTATTGGTGTCATGAAATGCATGCATACTACTTATTTATACTTCATTATGAACATTGGCGTTGTCCGCACAATGATTGTTTTATTGTTGCCACCTTACTAATGCATACTTAATCCACTTACGCTCTTTAATGATTATTGTATCAACCACGCATCAATTTTTTGTTGCAACCATGATATTAGTGAGTTCATAATCTATTGTCTTCTATACATTTTCAGAATTATAGGTTTTATTATAGATTACATCCTTATGGCTGATTTAGTTTCCATGATGCTAGATAATGCTACTATTGTGTATGTCATGTTTCATTGCTCTAATATTAATGGTTTTAACAAGGTCTTGATAATGGTCACTATATAAGTTTTTTAGTCTCATGAACATGTTCTAACAACTAACTATATTGCATCCTCTTGCACATGAAAATTCATCATTTCCACACAAGGTTCCTAACATACTTTTAAACATAGGATGAAGTAAGTAAACAATTACATCTTTCTACCCTACAACATAGATCTATGTACAAATGTCCATTACATGTCAAGATGGTATCACATAAATATTTAACTTGCTGCCCAAATCTATTTCCATAATAAATACATACAATAAAACTTGTTGAATACATTATAGCTTATGGCAATTTACAACACAAGTGTTGGGTCTTTACACATGCTTTAATATGTTGTCCTAATGATGAAACATCCAAAATTCTATGCCCTTTCACATGATTACAATGCTACCCAAAAGGTGGCAGGACAATTTCCAAACTAATGATAAATGTGAACCAATACATAACAAACCAAAGGATGAACTCTAATAAATGCCTAAGCCTAATGTGTATCATGGATACACTGCATGCTACTATTACATAATCATATATACATGAGGCTTACTCATCCTTTCAAATGGTTCCTACGCTATTACAAATTATTACAACTCAAATGACATGAAGTTTTAGTACATAAATCTAGTCCAAATAATCCATAGCCATCACAAAGAAGATCCAAGTCCACGCACAAGAAGCACAGCAATAAGAAGGGGAAAACCCCAATGGAAAAAAATCTCCAACCACCCGACCAATGTGGAACCTACAAGGAACCACCCCCTGAGCTAGGAGATGTCGCTAGGTCCCAAAACACACACTAAACCTTGGTTGACACTTCTACCAAAGGGACTAACACCAAGAAAGACCTCCATACACATGGAACAAACAGCAATGCAAACAACAACCAAGATAACTTCCAGAGGCCAACAAAACATCAAGACATAGATGCGAGAGTAAAACACAAAGGAATTACATGTACAAGGGAGTGTCATCACATGTCGTACTAAAACAAGGCTCTATCCTAGGGGGCATGTGGAGCCATCTCAACCTATGAGAGACCAAGGGAGATTGGCTTACCATCTCCACGGTCTCCTCATGCTCAGCCTAAAACATCCTCCCTAGGACTGAGACATGAGGCACTATCATTTATTATCTTTTTAATTAACTATTTACCCATTCCCACTCATTAATTAATTATCACTTAATGAAAACAAGGTAAACTTCCTTATGCCCATGAGATCTGGACTTCACGCATCCTTACAAGGAACCTCGTAACAGTCCATCTCTCGTGACCCCCGAGTGTTGTAAAAGAGCCCACTCCCTTTACATTGAACCATAAGTAACAATACAAGAGGCTCCAAAACAATAAGTCTGAAACAAAAGTTCAACTAAGCCAAACCATTCATAAACACATGTTCAAATGACAAAACAACAACATATAAGAAAGAGACGAGCCTCTTGACTAAAGGAAGCATAACTCGAATTGTAACACTACTGCAATCAATAAAAGCCAACCCAGCAAGGTCTTCACACTTGCTGTTATAAAATTCAGCAACTTAAGCAAGCCATCCCCATTGCAAAATCATCACGAGGGGATCTCAAAATTAACAAAAAGAGAACTCACAACAACCAGGACATCAAATTGAATTAAACCTCATTTAAAATACAAAACAACCAAGCAGCCTCTGAAAACCAAATGTGTCAAGACACATTACACTTAACTACTACATTGAAGAGCAATGAAACAAGTTGGGGTAGCGGACATGACACGCTTAGCCCGCACTATAACTCACGAGCTCTCCCCAAAACACAAATGAATTCTACAATAAGACATATAGACTCTTCAGCTGAACGATATTTTAACGCATACAACAAATATACATATACACACAACAGAAATAACCAGTTTGAACAATCTAATAACTATCGTTGTTTACACAAATTTATAAATATATACCATGACATACTCAGGCAATTCGAAAAGGAGGAACAATTCAAATTACAACAATAATTTGAGAAAAAATCATTTTTTCCTAAATACCATATCGCTTCCTTACCATTAAATTGGGCAGCTATAGCACAAAAAAATGGATAATAGACAAATTTCATACGCATACAGTAGACTAAACCAAATTTCACAATTAAATAATGCAGACTAGGTGGATGAAATCACACCCCATACGCTGCAGGTTGGACGAATTTATTTCCAGGAGGGGGAAAACAAAATTGTAGGCTTAACATAGTATGCACGGTGGTGTTGTGCAGCAACATCCACCACAACGTTGGTGGTGTTGTGCACACACCAACTCATGGGTGGTGGTGTTGCACCACCATGACATTGGTGGTGTCATGACACCACCATGTGGTGGAAGGTGCTAAACACCTCCACCCCAAGGTGTTGCCATGGCAACGCCATGTCATGGGGGTCCAAGCATCCACCATGATATGGTGGATGCTACAGCATCCCCCATATCATGGGTGGTGCCATAGCACCCAACCCACAATGTGGGTAATAAAAAAAAACATAATATAATTTAATTACTACAGCAAATTAAAAAGGGGCGACAGAATACAATTTTGCAACCCTATAGCATGGATAAGGCAGAATATAGATAACCCACAATTCGGGAATAACAACGAACAGCAAACAAACATACTATTCAACACATAAATTAAATATCAACCGTGATTATTCAACAATCCAAGTAATCTAAAAAAAAAAATTATTAACAGAATACACTTCATTTCTCTTCCATTCTACAGCAATTGTATTTAAAATCATAGAGACAATAGAATCAATAGGAAAAATCCTCACTCCCCTTTCCTTCAGACAATGCGAGACACAAGAATACACGACAACATTTAAATCTGAAAAGATTACAAGGGAAAACTTGAGGCCAACCTCTTTCTTGTGTTATGGAAGAGACCTTTGACGAGAGTTTGCCCACTGCTTCCAACTACAGCACAAACCACTTCTAGAACCAAAATTCGAACCACTATTCACAAAGCCAAAATCCCCCAAATTTTCCAATGCCAACAGAAGAATGAGTGCAGAAGAAGCCCCAAATAAAATTCACGACAATCATATAAAAGCCAAAGATAAAATGAAAAACCCTAGCCTTCAAATCAGCCAATAGATATATTTCATTTTGAAATATTCTTCCCTCTACAACTTATGCAATATATATATATATATATATATAATCAAAATAATCAACACATTATAATATAATGAGTAGGGTAATTATTTAATACTTCCCCTTATTATTTCTAATTTCTCACAATATCACTATTTAATAAAATCGTCTAAATAATCAAACTATGGTAATTAAATTAAATTAAACTTCGACATTGAATAAATAAAATAAACAAATAAATATTTAAATAAATGCAATAAATCAAATCAGCTGAAACCATTAAATATTAAATAAAATCTCAATTAAACATTAGTTTAAATTCAATTGCGAAAAATAATTAAATAAACAAAAATCATAATAAATTAGAATAACATTGCCACTAATAAAAATCATAATTTATTATTAAATAATCACTGAATTATAATAAATCATTTATCGTCGATATTTTAATTAATTAGATAATCAATCCATCACTAAATAAAAATCGTGATTAAATAGATTAAATAATTAATCTATTACCATAGTCGATAAATCGCATTTTAAATAAATTAAATAAACTAAATAATCAAACTCACCATGCCACATACTCATAAATCATGACAACCAACTCGACATGGCGAAATTCGCCAAGACTGACAACAAGGACTCACGACAACCTGGACCTAGAGTGTGGGTAGAGAACCAACGACATCTCTGAACCACATATTTGCCATCGGGAAAAGACATGCTTGCACCTATAAAGCCAGGGGAGCTCGCACCCGGTTGCCCGGGAGGAATGAATGTCTTACTACCTGCAACCTTGCAACCACAACGAAGATACATGTGCATATACATAAATACATACAAGACAAGCAAGTGTAGGGATATCGCAACGACATATCTTGCTCGCAAATGAGTGATGTGGCGTTGATCCCCCACAAAGACAATCAATCAGTATCCATACAGTGAGCATATAAATTATGAAACATCGCATCATAAGTAAACCAAACTAGGGTTAGTATATCCATTCCAAGATGAGGCATGATCCATAAAATCTATCAAATCGCATGATAACCGAAATACCATTACTAACCATCTAGAAATCATAACTAGTCATGAGCACAGTCAATAACATCAATAGTATAAGGTCATGTAATGTCTATCATCAAAATCATTAACTAGGAACGTAAGTAGTCATAATCAATGTCCATGCATCATATAAGTCAAATCATATCCATTGCACAACATAAAGGTATGATCAAGTCAATCCAAAATGAAACAAGAGTCTTCTCGAGTGGGCATTACATGAGACAATTTGGAAACCCTTCCGATGGTGCCCTTATTTACAATTGTTTCCCTCACAACTTCTGATGGTGCCCTTGTTTACAATCGTTTCCCTCAGTTGCAAAAAAGAGACTGTATGAGGAATTTCTCTCACATCCATGATGCTTTCCTCATGGCAGTAACTAGGGACATCGAAAGGAATCTTGAAAGAAGAATATCAAAGAAAGCTATGGCCCTAATCCAAACTTATGGTAGTTTCTATGTTCAATTCCAGGGTTTCTGTTATCATAGGGTTGGATGTTATGAAAAAGCTCCACTAAAACTACCTAGGGATGCCTCTGATTATCTTGTGTTCTTAGAATTATGCCACCAGAAGGCTTTTGTGAATATAAAATATGTTTAGATGAGAAAAAAGGGGTATTCTTTTCCTTTGAGCTTATCCCATTTTTCTAATCCATAGTTGAACCTGCGATAGAAAGCATATAACTGATTCTTTCAAATTTCAGGGCATATAGGAAAAAGCTAAACCCATAGGTGGCACAACAACAATAGGGCAATGTAACGAACACAGTGGTGGAAGGTCAAGAAGTGGCAGATGATGATGTGGGGCTGGAAGATGAATAAATGAATGGGGGTGTGGATGTTTGATTCTTTGCTTTCTAGTTAGTTGTTTTATTTCATTCTTGCTCATAAACTATTGGTCCTAGTGGACCATTTATTTAATGGTTTTGTTTTAAGCCTTTCTTGAAACGATTGTCCCCAAGAAGCCATTATGTTTGGTTAGTTTAAGCAAAACTATTTAATGATGATTGAAACCATAGTAAAGGTTTCCAATTTTGGGTTCTGAATGCATAACTTATAGTAGATAGTAATTTGTAGATTTTTATGAAAAAACTGAATGGGATTCTATTTGGAAGAAACTTTGAGCTGCTTCAGATAGGATTCTGATCTATATTTGATGGTATCATCAATGATTATTTCTGAGTGGTTCATTGAATGTTGTTAAATGAGTTCTTGATCCAAACTTTGTCTTGTGTTGAAGGGTTATTTTCTGCATTATTGTGAATCTACATCAGATATTATGCATATTGCTATTGTTGTTTTGTTTATATTGTAATTATTCATCAATATAAGTTTGTGTACCTATGCTAGTGGATGATTAGAACTTGAAGCTATGGTGATTGATGTGTATACATTGTTATAAAGGTCAAAAGTATTTAGTTTATTCATCTTTCTTTATTTCATAAAGTTTATCTTTCCTGCTTTCCGGTCAAAAGCATACCCCGAAAAAACCCCAAATTTACATCATAAAAGGGAGTTGTACCTTTAAAATTCAAAGGAAAGTTGTAGAACAGAAAGCAACTTCTCCAACTATTGTTAATAGTTTGTTCCCTAACCTAAGGCTAGGAGTCATATTGTTATATTTTAAGGGGAACAAAATCTCTTAACAAACAATTTTTTGGCGACTCTGCTAGGGAAGTAAAGAGAAAGAGATTTCAAATAAGTGTATTAATGTCGCCTTATCTTGAGAGTCATGGTTTTGCCTCATGAAAATGTTATTCATGTTGTGCAACCATGACTAGACTGGAAAAACCCACAAGATAGTATACTTTTAGGATTACATAATTTGGCTTGGGAGCGCAAGCGCAACGAAAAATATTTTCAGTGCACCCGAGCAGTCTTGGATGAGGAAGAAAGAATAGCTTAAAATCCTGAAGTTCTTTATGTTAGAGTTGTAGAGTCTTTTTGTCCTATCATTGTTGTTCCACCAAGACCCTTGAGAAGAGAACCAATCATAAGAGTTGTCAACCCTCAAAATCATCATTAACTTTTGGCGACTCTATTTACTTGTCCTCTGACACTCCTAAACTAGCTTCCAACAGTTATACAAGAAGCGCAAGAAAGCAAGGCATTCGAGACCCAGATTTTCACTTCCTACAATCTATGAATTTCTCAGTTTTTCCTTCAACCCGCAAAACCAAATCATTAAGTATGTCATCTTCTCCTCCTCGTCCTAAACCTCTATCTTCAAGTAATTCTCCCCATGTCTTGACTTTAGTAGGAATCGTTTTACCTACTCAAGCCCATTTTCTCATTGTTCAACCTATTAACATGGCAGTCCCTGATGAAAATAGGGCAGACAACTAAGAGGGGGGTTAATTAGTTGTCACCAAATTTTATCTCAACTTACTTTAATCTCAGCTTTGATAATTAACAGTGAAAGCATAAATCAACAAAACAATATGAACACACATAACACCAATATTTTTTATGTGAAAAACCCAGTCAAGTTAAAAACCACGATGGGAACCTACCCACGATATGATGATACCCTATTATAAGTATATGAAATATTACAATGGGGAACGCACATGCATTCAGGCACACTGCCTAGAGCTTGCTACTCAAAAACGACAAAGGGCAACAACCCTCGGAAGGCTCACTGCCTTATAAACAAATTCAAATCACTTTCGGAAAAACATGAACTGAAAAATAGCATCCTCTATGCTAGGTTACAATTCCAGTTAAGCACATAACATCTCTCACACTTCTACACACTTTTGATCTACTTCCGAATGATTAATACATTATTCATACACTCTACACATCTACAACACACTCAGTCACAAAGATATTACATTGATTTATACATGACATCAACCTTGGACCAATATCATCAAGGTCAGATCAACACATATCACCTAATTACAAAAATATAACCTTACACGCTACAATATCACATGCAGACCAAAACAATGTCGACTAAGACATAGCATGACCTAAATCACCACCTCAAATATGAAACACCTCCAAGAATTATGCATCAAATATCCGCAACACGCTACATGCACCATGTCGGCCAAGAACATGAAGAATACCACAGGAATAAAGAAAATCATCAATAACGCACTCACCGATCAATGCGAACTACCAACACGAATAACACACGATCTAGAAACATCCACAAGAAACATGAATTACCTGTCATGTCCCCTCCTTGATTGATATATATGAAACAATTATTATTTATTAATTAATATAATATTTATCAACAAATGATTATTTGAAATTATTAAATATTTACTTTTTTAATTATATTTATTTATCAATAATAATATTCTTGAAATATTTAAATTAATATTATATTACATAAATTATAAACAAATTATTAAATTATATACAGCATATTGAAAACCCAGAATGCAGCATATACATGTTGAAGACTCAGAATACATATACAACAAACTATACAGAAAATATACGTTTATGTTAATGCATATACAACAAACCATTTATACATATATTGCAAACATATATCTATGAAAGAACGGCGAATGTTAGAAATGAGTGTCTAAGATATTAATTAATTCTTAAACAGCCAATATCACAAAGAAATATGATTTACACTTGAAAAGGTACAATCTATTATGTACACTTAATAAAAACAATGACTAATGAAACGGAAGGGGTGCGATGGTCTTTGTTTTATTACAAAGATTTGTATTTGTGATGTTTAATAATTGTTTTTTATAAAATAATACAATTCACCAAAGTGTGGTGAACAGTTGTTGTGTTAATAGTGATGACTATTACATCAAAGGAGATGACTCTTAAAAATATAGATAAATATAGAGTCTAAATGAATGGTAGAGGGGTGGAATATGGGTACATCTCTGAGGTTATAATTCAGAATAAGGAAGTTAAAAATAATAATAAGCAAATAGAAAAAGAAGAAATAAGGAATGCATTCGCAGTCACACTGACTAGGGAAAAACCCTACGAGTAATGATATGAGGCTGATAATATTATTAATGCAATTCGATATTAGTAATACAATTTAATATTATTAATACAATTTAATATTATTAAATATAATAGGTGGCTAAAAAAATAATATAGTATTGTTTTTGATAAAAAAAGCAGCGTTAACAAGGGCGCTGACCCAAAACAAAGAGACCTCAATCCCTCAATAATTAGCGTTAACTATTACTAATTGTTTTTGAAACAAAGTAGCGTTAAGAAGGGCGCTAACCCATTACAAAGCCAAAGGCTATCAAAATTTAAAGACCAAGCAGGGGTGCAAACCCCAAAAGGACAAAGTCAGACCAGCCAAACCAACCAGTTAAACCATCAACACCCAAACCAAATCAAGAGGGGGGAGAAAACCCCGACTCTTGAGAAAGGAGGGCTTGGGAAAGGTGGTTAGAATTTCCTTTCTGCCTACGACAAACCACCATCCCAACACTATCAGTAGGAACTTTCGCAGAAGAAACAAGCAGGGAAAACCCTACAGAGTCACTGTCAGACTGTTGCAGAGCGGCAACAGGTTGTTGCAGTGGAGCAACAACAAGAGAAGGAACGCCAGGAGCAGAGTGGAAGTGAGAAGCAGGAGCAACAGGAGGAGGATCCAAGGGGGCGGAAGGGGCCGCAACAACAGTAACATCAACCAGGGCTTCATTAGCTGTAAGGGGCACCTCATCTTGGGATGAATCAACCGAAACAGAATCTGAAGCATTAATTGTCAAGTGGTCCTCTATAGCATCCTTCCACCAAGTAGCAGCACCTTTGCAGCGAGAGAGAGAATAGTCAGAAGCAAGGTGACCCGTTGAGAAACACCTTCGACATTGAAATGGGAGGCCCTCATAATCCAGCTATTGAGTCCAAGTCTCCCCAACCATAAGAACCACATCCCTAGGGAGGGTCAGCGATAAGTCAATATCAACTAATAGGCAAGCAAAGGTAGAATGACCCATGGAGAATGTGGCATCATCAACCTTCAAGAAGTTGCCAATGGAGTTACCGATGGCCTCAAAACAAGAAGGTTCCCAGAAATGGAGGGGGAGATTGGGGAGGCGGACCCAAACCAGACGAACAGAGAGAGATTCTGTAAGGGGGTTGAAGGAAGGAGTCCAAGGCTTAAGGGAGAGAGAGTAATCCTCCCAAGACCAAAGCTTACCCAAAATCAAATCGCAATCATGAGTAGAGGCAAAGGAAGCAACAAAAAACCCCTTAGCACAAGGGAAAAGCTCAATGCCATAAGAAATATGGGGCTTCCAAGAATCACTCACCCAGCAATGAAGGTTTGGGAGGGAAGGCCAAAACCCAGTAAATTTGCAGACCAGAGCGTTGTGTTGATAGAAGTCAACATTCTCCATAACCTCACGGCCACAGACCACAACAGGAGAGGTCTTGGCACAAGGAAGAGGACGAACCCCCCTAGAAGGCTGGGCAGCAGATTTAGCCACATGGGCAAAGCTACGCATCCCAGCAAAGGGTCTGGGCATAGCAGTCTCACCCGCAGGAAGGTCGTCACTAGCACTAGCAGCAGTCGCCAAGGTATCCAAATCCAGAACTGGATCAGAGACACCAGGTTTGGGAGGGACAAAACCACCAACAGGGATCTTGGCATCCAAACCACCAACATTAGTACCCAAAGCCAAAGGAAGACCTTCTGCAACAGCAAAATCACCCAGTGTAGCAAACAGAGTCGCCACGACACCAGCACCGGAAGTAGCAGCCACGAGTGGGGGAAACTCACCATCGTTGTGGGAACCACCAGTAACCCACCCAACAGTAGACCGAGGCACCAGTTCTGAAGAGGAGCATGGTTAATATAATATCATATTGTCAATACAATATGATGTTGATAATGTAAAATAATATTGTTAATCCAATATAAGTAATTCGACATAAGAAGAGGAATATAAAAGTCATGGTAGATCAGAAAGGGAAAAAAGAATAATATAATGATTGTAAATCTAGATATCGATATAATAATAGATATAAATATAATAATTATAATTCATATAACTAGTAATTAAAAAATATGTGAATGATTTATAAATGAATCGGAATAAGATTAATTATTTAGTATGGTAAGATAGCAAGTACTTGATAAACTAAAGAAAGGATAGAACATCTCAGATTTGATTCATGTTAAGATAGTCTTGACTGTTAATCAAGTTAGTTTAAGTCATAAGTACTTTGAAAATAGATTAATTAGGGTTAAAATTGACCAAACCCTAGTAGGGGACATTACAAATGGTATCGGAGCTATGATCTTGCCATCCTGCAAGGTAAAGATGAATCAATGAGTCATTCTAATCAATAAAAAAAAAATTGACAATATGTGTATTCACTATGTTCCATGTTTGCAGATATCCATGTGTATGCTTCATGTTTTTCATGTGTATGCATTGTATTTTTTATTCATATTGGTAGATGACTTAATTTAAGAAAATTAAAATTGATCATTGCTTGAGGACAAGCAATCTTGGGTTGGACAGACTGTAATGTCCCCACTTTGAAATAGAATTTAATAATTAATGATAAAAATAAAATTAAAATATAAAATAATATAATTAAATATGACTAATTAAAAATTAATTAACTTAATAAAAATTCAAAAGACATGAAAGGAAAAGTTGTGACTCCCTCAACAATGAGATATAAAAGGGAGAAGAGAACCTCATTTGAGAGGGGGAGAATTTGGAAAATGAAAAGTGCAGATCTGATTTAAATAGAAGTGCAGATCTGATTGTGGAAGGTTGTGTCCCTTTCAAAGGGTAGAAAGAATGAAGAGTTGCACTCTTTCAAAGGGTGCTAATGGTGAAAGGGTGTGTCTCTTGCCAAGGACATACATGATGAAGAGGTGTGACCTCTCCCTCACATTGAGAGATATAAAGGGAAGAAATTAAAAGCATCTAGTGACATCACCATGGATCAGATGAGATCAGAACTGTTATTAAGTTGCAGGCAGTAACATCCTTGTTCTTGGTGGTATGCATGGAGATGTGTTTAATAAGTATACTTAATATATGAAGCTCGATAATGTTCTTATGCAAAATTAATAGTAATATTAATATGGACTGCAATATGTATGACAGACATACTTAATTTCATAAATATTCATAATACATAAGAAATTAGTATACTTATAGTCTAAATCATGTTATTGTTGTCAATATTTAAGAAGATGGGAATGAGATGTTCCAAAGAGGGGTAGTCTAAATCCAAGCAATAAGTTAAGTCCCAAGATAGGGTGGAGATCAGCGACCCATAAGCCTTGAGGGTATAGACCCAAGATAGGTAAGGGCTTGGATCTGTAAACTTTGAGGGAACCTATTGTATTTGGTCTCTAAGTGCTTTAGTAACATACATAGACCCTTCTTCCTTAAAATTGAAGTAGTAGTGGGGTCTGATATCTATATTAAGAACTATGAATAGTGAAATTAATCATCTAATGAGGAAAATAAATAAGCACTTGTTAATAACGAATAAATTAAAGAATATCGATGGCAAGCTTCATGATTAGTCTCTCAATCAATTTTAGTATATCGAAATAGATTAATTATAATTAATCGGGTAGGGGACACTAAATTACCACTGCAACATCCACACCAACTCAAATTACTAGAATCATCGTTATCACCATACCAAACTTCAAGAACATCAACTGAACTGATTGTCAACTTGGAAAAATCACTTGTGGAGTGCACCAAACCACAAACCAATTGAATTGAGGACACACATCATGTTGGCAAGAGACACTGCATTATTGTTCAAATGTTGTCATTGATGGAAACTTGAGTCTGATATCCAATCCACAATTCATAATTCATTTATATTGGAATATTTATTGAGGTCCGGTGAGAAGAATAGGACATCTAGCAGAGTGTATAGTGTTATGGTTGGCAGATATTTAGTGTTGAGTATTTTGTGTTTTGGATCTTGGATAAGCATTGTTGACGTGTAATATGTCCTATTCTAGTTTTATGGCCTCCAATGTTGAGTTTTGAGGGACTTGGAAGATTTGGTAAACAAGTTTTCAGGTGGAACAATGTTCATCGATAGTAAAATGTGGAGATTCATTGTGCGGATCTTGTGGATCAATTTTGACAATTGTTTGTGTTCGAGGATGTTAAGATGACATATGGGAAGCATATGGATAATGTTTTTTGGTCCGCTTGATTGTTTTGCATCGGATTGAGCCGACTTGGTTAACACGTTTCATTTGCGTGTTATGCGTTTTTGGGTCGACATGTAAAATATTTAATTTGATGTTGCAGATATATATGAGCGATTGATTTGATTATTTTTTATATTGATGGTTGTGTGGAAGTGTGTATGAGCGATTGTGCGCAGTTTCAAATGCACTACCAAAGGATTTGTGCTCCAGAATTTAGCAGAACAACAGAACAGAGCAGTATTGCAGAATAGAGTATTTTGTGCGTAACTGGAACTGTTTTTGGTGTTTGTAGATGTTGTTTATCAATTCAAACATTCCAATTATTATATGTAATCACTTGTAAGGCAATGAGTCTTCCAGGATTGTATCCCTTATTGTAATTTGAGTAGTGAGCTCTAGGCAGTGTGCCTGAATGCATGTGCATTCCCCTCATGTAATATTATTATACTTCTAACAAGGTATACGAAAATCGTGGGTCTCAATCCCGCCATGGTTTTTACCTTAATCAAGTTTTCACATAAAAATATTAGTGTTATGGTGTTGTAGTTATTTGCTTTGTGTCTCTACACTACTTTTATTTGTGTTCCTTGATTCCAACACATCAACATCCCAAACATAATTCCAAATCCACAAATCAAGATATTAAAATGTCGAGCAATGCAGATCAAAATACTGAACATTGCCATCACTGAACAACAAAAAAACTAGCCACAACACAGATACTCATAACTCACTCAAATCTTCATGCGGATCTTTGACCCTCACACTAAAACAACTAGAGATATCACGCTACAAACCCTTTAATCTGCAAACACTAATCATCAATATACAACATAAACCAACTGAACTTCACTGCATCACTGCACTAGACAGAGAAAATATGTTGACATCAATGACAACACATCTCTCGATATCATTAAAGCACATATTTGCAGCATACGAATAACAATATCCAACAATCTCCCCCTTTGGCATTGATGACAACATATGATGTGAAAAACGATCAATGTCAAAGAAATCAACAACTCTCTAAGATAACTCTTTCTCACTACAAATATCTCTCCTCCTTAGATCATTGCACAGTTTTTCACACAAATCTCTTCCCCTTTGACATCAATGACAAAAAACACATATCTGAATATCTGACTACCCCCCCTAAGTAGAAGTCAACTCATCAATCCGGGTCACTACAAGATATGACTATGAAATGCATCGGATTGATGCATACCAATGCACCTTAGTTTTGATCAAGAGGGGAAACTACCCCTAACTTCTCTCTGACATACTCAAAAGTATCCTTAGGCAAAGGCTTCATGAAAATGTTTGCAATCTATTCCTTTGTGAATACATATTCCAACTTGATTTCTTTCTCATTTACCTTCTCTCTCAGAAAATGAAACTTGACAGATATATGCTTAGTGTTTGAATATAACATCGGATTCTTAGAAATGTTAATAGCACTTGAATAATCACAATAAATAGAAATAGGCTCAACATACACAATTATGATATCCTTCAACATTTGCTTCATCCAAACCACCTAAATACAATTGTTAGCAGCAGCAATATATTCTACCTCTGCAGTAGATAAAGAAATGGAATTTTTCTTCTTACTCAACCATGAAACAAATCTCTTACCCAAGAAAAATGCACCACCACTAGTACTCTTCCAATCATTAACATCTCCTGCTCAATCAGCATCAGTAAAAGAACTCAAAGTAAAATCATCATCTTTAGGGTACCATAAGTCAAAATCAACAGTTCCTTTCAGATATCTAAAGATTCTTTTAACAATAGTAACATGATATTCTTTAGGATCAGCTTGAAATCTAGCAACAAGACAAACAACACTCATGATATCCGATCTAGTTTGAGTCAAATATAGCAATCCACCAATTATAGATTTGTAATTGGTTTGATTTTCTTTAAGGGAATCATCATCATTAGTCAACTTACATCCGGTCACCATAGGAGTACCAACTGGCTTTTAATCATCTAATCCAAACTTCTTCAATAATTCCTTCACATACTTTGACTGAGATATGAAGATACCTTTTTTTGGTTGTGTAATTTTGGTTGTATAATTTGCAATCCCAGAAAGAATATTTCACCAATCATAGACATCTCAAACTCATTTTGCATCTCATCAACAAACTTCTTACACAAATTATCATTCCCTCCAAAAATAATGTCATCAACAAAAAAATCAACAATCAAAATGTTATCATGATCAATCTTGAAATACAAATTATTATCAGCAACATCTTTGTTGAATCCAAGATTTAGCAAATACTTATCCAATCTAGCATACCATGCTTTAGGGGCTTGCTCCAATCCATAGAATGCTTTCTTCAACTGGAAAACCATATCTTTTCATTAGTCAACTGAAATCCATCGGATTGCTCTATGTATGCTTCCTCTTCCAACTCACCATTTAAAAATGTTGACTTCACATCCATCTGATAGACCTTGAAATCCCTGTAAGCAGCATAAGCAAGAAATAATCTAATAACTTCAATTCTTGCCACCGAAGCAAAGTCTCTTGAACATCAATTCCTTCCATCTGTGAATATCCTTTACAAACAAATCTTTCTTTGTTCCTAACAACTTAACCTTCCTCATTCAATTTATTCCAGAAGACTCATTCCAATTACATTCTTGTCCTTAGGTCTAGGTATCATAATCTATTTATTATTCTTCTCAATCTGATTCAATTATTCTTCCATCACTTAAACCCAATGTTCATCTTTACATACTTGACTCACATCCTTAGGTTCAATCTTAGAAATTAAACAATACTCAACTTGATCTTCTAATTCTTCTACTAGTCTGAACACCTTTATTTTTATCTCCTATTATCTGATTTTTTGAATGATTCAATCTTACATACCTCAAAGTCTTAGGATTTTCTTGAACTATAGACTCTTGTCTTCTTTCTTCTGCACTTGCACTATTTCCTTCACCTTGAGTCATTGGATTCACCAGAGCAGTCTGAACTTGATTTTGATTTTGATTTTGCTTGTCTTTATCAGAACTGTCATTCTAATCATCTGAATCATATCCAGAGCATATAGGCTGATACTCATTACCTTCATCAACTTTCACATTAGCATTCTCAATTATCTTTCTCAATCTTTTATTATAGTGTAGTACCCCTGCCCTAATCAATTTCTAATCTCGGTTTAATCTTGTTCAGTTTATCTTAATATAATGTTATAGTCAGATGTTTGATTTAACGCATAGTTGTTGATGTGGTTTTCACACTAGTTGTATGCAAGTTGTTTAGTGTTCCTATTTCGTGGTATTAATACCGGGCTAACGCTTTCATTAAATTTTATATATGTATGCATGTATGACTCTTGGTTGCAAGAGATTTCAGGTACAACGCCGCATGAGTGCGAGGTTCGTCTTCACCTGGATTTGCAGGTTTGAGTGTACCTCTTTAATCCTTAGAGTTGGATTAGGTGGTCGTAAGACCCTAGTTGACCTTAGTCGTGCTCAAGTGAGCATCGTCAGTCGCCGTTAGTAATCCCTTTTTGTTTGGGTTTGCGAGTCGTCTGTTTGGTTGACCTTCTCGGTTTGCGTGCTTGGTGTGTATGGTTAAATTGATTAATTAGTCCTTAGTATTTAATTTGATTAAATATGTGTTTGTGCATTAAAGATTAATGGACTAGATTAATCGGGATTTCGTTATGCGATTTTCGTTGATATTGGATTGCTCATTTTAAATTGGGAGTAAGTTCAATTAAATGGTTGATTTTGAATATTAAATGCATTTTGTATATGTTGTTGAAAAAGAAAGATTTAAATTTAATTTCAATAGAATTAATTTAATCTTTTGGCATTTTGATATAGAAAGGTTAAATTTCAGTTGAGTGAGAAAATCAATTGTGAATTGAAAACTATTTAATTTATTGAAATAGTTAGAAAAGAATTAGTTTTGGGAAGATTATTTTAAATAAAAATTTTAATTCCAAAAATGGAATTTTGGTCAACTCTTCTTTAAAACCTAAATTCTTGGAAAATTTTGAGGATGGATGTTTTTGGAAAAAATGTTTGTTGGAAAATATTTTTGGGATGAAATTTGGGGGTTTTGGAAGGAGAAGGAAGGGTTTTGAGAGCGGCAGATTGGGGCTCTTCAGCAGATCTTGCCAGGAATGCGAGATCAGGTAGGATCTGTTTATCAATTTAGTTATTGTTTAAATTAAAATAAAATAAAAATGGGGGTTTGAATGTTTTCATACTATCTTGGTTCCAGATTCTCCATGGAATGCCAAGATTAAGAACTGTTATAGTAAATTAGTTAGTTTGCCTGATTGATTGTAATTTTGTATGAAGAATAGTTCCTTTTTGGCCCATTATGAGTTTGGCTGGAAATTTATTTGAGGTTTTGTTATTCCTCAATTCTTTTTGGGTGTTTGAAACCCATTTGTATTTGGAAAGAATGAATACCATCAAAGAAAATATGATGCCAAAACATACCTCATTGTAAACTGATCTTATTATAAATCGAAATTTATAAAAAAACAAATTTGGATTTGTTGTTTTAAAAAAAAATCGAACCTGTGCAATATATAAAAATGAAACTTTTGTTGGGGTTTGGAGGGCGGGGAGCGGAGCTCCACCCGCCTCCTCCTCCCCTCCCCCGCTCTTGTTCGCGGCTCGTGGTGGTTGCGAGTGCATTGCGGTGGCCGCAGGGGCCGCGGTGGCCACAAGGCGCCGCGGAACCTGCGGGCACCACAGTGGCGCCGCCCGCACAGGTCTCCCCTCCGACTAGGGTTTGGGCGCCCAGCCATCCGCGTTGGGAGGTGGGCCCGGCCTTCGCCGCCCCATATAAAATGTTTTTTTTTAGTTTTTAAAAAAATGTTTGTTTTTTTTATGTATTTTTTTTATTATTCAAAAAAATATATATATATAATATTTTAATATTATTTCATGTTAAGTTTTAATTAGATTTTTAATTATGATTAATGTGGCATAATCATAGTTAATGATAATTTGATATTAATTAATTGTATAATGAAATTTATATGTTAATTAATAGTCAATTTCATTTTATGATTAGTGCACATTTTCTAATTAAATTCCAGAATTGCTAATTTCGCCATTGAATATTAATTGGTTATATTTTGGACTAATCTTGGATTAATAAATTTATATCTTACCTTCTAGCTAATTAGAGTATTTGGCTAATTGAGGAAGTATTGTTTAAAAATAAAATAGAATATTATGTTAATGGAAAATTGTTGAAATATGATATAATTACTAATTGATGATGTTAAATATTATTCAAGAACATATCATTTGAATAATTGAGAAGTAAGTGAAATATTTTATCGTTGGATATTTGAATTTAAACGATGTGCTTTTGGGAATTTAATTTAGTATCATTTGGGAAATTGTTTAGTTACTGATATTCTCATTTAGTAAAATGAATGGTTAATTTATATTTCTCCTTTGTTTGAGAAATAGACAATGGTACTATTGCTAATTGTGGTATTGTACTCACCTGGTAACGGTGATTTCCCGTCAATGCATTTTGAAAACTTAGATCAATCAGAGAATTGGATCAACTGTTATGCTTAAATCAATTTGAAAAAATATTGTCTTTTCCGATTATTGCCTATGCGAGTTTAATTTATGTATTCGCTTTTGCTTATGTAATGGCAAGTCGTGTTTTGTTTGATAGGTCCCTATCGTATGGATTGATTTGGGGTACCTGTTTCAGTCCTCGATTCTGAGTTGACTATTGTATTGTGGTGGTGTCATAGTTGGTCATATCCTTTGTGTAGGTGTCGAATGATGATTCGTGTTTGACCAAATGAGGGATGTTTCCTCCTTCTTGAACTCTGTTCGTCTGACCATGTGTATTCCTTGGGTTTTGAGTTCGTCTGAGTATAGTCTAGTGTCGTATGGGAAGGTGGCTTTCGATTGGGGGCCGCGCCCAAAGTGGCTGCTGGGTAA
Organism: Cryptomeria japonica; assembly: GCF_030272615.1. Lineage (NCBI taxonomy): Eukaryota > Viridiplantae > Streptophyta > Pinopsida > Cupressales > Cupressaceae > Cryptomeria > Cryptomeria japonica. The sequence goes on along the minus strand of NC_081405.1, from coordinate 313,964,889 downwards.
CCCATCGAAAGTGAGTCTAATAAGTGATAACCTATCAGTAGATTAGAATGTAATCTCTAAGTAAGATAATTGTGCCTCACACATGGGACGAGTGCTAACATAGACTTGACATGCTGTGAGAAGGCCTGAAATGGCATACCATCATCCTTGTCTTCACGAGAGGATGTGTGGGTCCACATGAGGCTTGGATGGGCCGGAAGCTCGGATTAGGTTGCCTGGGTAACCCAGTGTATGGGGCCGGGACCTATGAAGACTTGCCATGGTAACCATACCAAGTTGTGTGATGACACTTGTCCCTACGTTCGCTAGTGTGTTGTCGTTTTGTCCTGTTAGGAGCACTTTTGTGGGTCGTCCTATTGTCTTGCCCTTGTGAGCACTTGGTTTCATGTTAGACCTTGGGTGGTGATGGCTCAGTCTTGTGGATGCTCTTCTGGACCTTTGTATTAGCTTTGATTATGTTCAGCTGGATCCTTTTCTTTTCAGGGATCGTTTATGTATTAATTGACCGATGCGGTCGCTTGTATATTGTTTATGTTTCGCCTTGATGGCAGGATTGTATATGGTGTAACCTCTTATATTCTTAACTTTATTAATTATCAGAGGGGTCTTGCAGTTGAGCAGACCCAAAGATGTAGCCCTTTAGGGGTGAACTCCGAGATCATTATGGTGTTATGTGATGTTATTCTCTTATGTCTCCTTTAATCAGCTTTATCATGTATGATTAGCTTATGTTAGAATGGATAAGTGGATAAATGGAATTAACTTTAAATGCTTATATGCAGTCCTTTCTTGAATATTTTTTTTGATCGAATGCATAAGTGGTTTAGATGAGATTTATCATAGATGCATGTATGCAATCGTCTTTTCTAATGCAATAAATTGGAATATGAAAGAATGTAACTTAGAGTAATGGAATATATTCAGTTGTTGTTAAGGAAATTTAGTATGCTTGAAAGATCTCATATGTTTATGATGAAATTCTAGTGTGTTAGAATATTAGATGTATGGCTTCTATTTTTATGAAAAGCTTGAATGAAGATTATGAATAGATCTTAATGATTGAATCTTTGCTTGCAATTTATATTTCCATCTTCGGAAAGAAATTATCCTAATTAAGAATTATCTCGTTATTAAAATAATCAACGTATTGGATTAATTGTGTGAGTTAAGTGAATTGTGAAATTTAAGTAATCTCGTTGGGAAACTCTTTAGGTGTTAGTTGAAGTCTTCCGCTATGTAATCTGAATCTTTGATATCTTGTTGTATCTTAATGTGGTGTAACTTTTTAAAAAAAATTATTGCACTCTATTCTTGTATTTTGGCTTATCCCTTCGGGGTTTCCTGGCGGGGCATTACATATAGCACCAGTAGGCCTTTTTTTTAGTAGAATAACCAAGAAATATTTCATCATCACATCTAGCATCAAACTTCCCTAAATCTTCATCCCTTTTTGATATAGCATTTACTTCCAAAAATTGTGAAATATCTAACAATAGAAGTATGACCAAACCATAATTCATGAGGAGTCTTACCGGTATCACCTTTAATATGCACCCGATTAAGAGAGTAACAATAATACTCATAGCTTCTCTCCAATAGACATGTGGAACATTTCCTTCAATCATTGTTGTCTTAGCAGCTTCCTGAATAGTTTTGTTCTTCCTTTCCACAACTCCATTTTCCTAAGAGGTTCTCAGAGCAGATAAATGTCTCTTTATCTCATGCTCTTCACAGAATGAATTGAACTGACCAGAGATGAATTCTCCACCTCTGTCAAATCTCAGACACTTCGGCTTCAATCATGCCTTTGTCTCAACCATAGCCTTGAAAATCTTGAATTTCTCTAAACCTTCAGACTTTTCCCTTAAGAAAGTAACCCACATCATCCTTGAATAATCATCAATCGACAACATGAAATATCTATCTCCTTGCAAACTTCTGACTCTAAAGGGGCCACAAAAATCAGTATGCACAAGATCCAACAGTCCATTAGAAAAATGTTTTTTACTTTTGAAAGAAACTCTGGTTTTCTTCCCTAGTTGACATTCTTTTCATATAGAGTTAGTAGGCTTCATCAATTTAGGAAGATCTCTTACGGCCTAAGTAGAACTTATCTTAATCATGCTATAAAAATTCACATGACACATCCTTCTATGCTACAACCAACTTTAATCAATCTAAGCAATCAAACAACTTTTACCAGCAACATTCAAGTGAAAGATATTACCTTTTGTCTTTGTACCTAATGCAATCTCATTTTCGGAACTACTCAAGATTTTACACTTCCCATTCTTGAATTGAAGATCATATCCCTTGTCAACCATCTATCCAACACTCAAAAGATTATGTTTTAGGACTTCTACATTCAAGACATCATTAGTATTGTGCTTACCATCAAGATAAATAGAAACTCTACCACGAATTATACCATCTTTGTCATCACCAAACCTAGCAACACCGCCATCATACTTTTACAAGCTCACAAACTTTTCCTTATCACCTATCATATGATGAGAGCATCCATTATCAATCACCCATTCATTTTTTTCTTCAACTTGTGTAGCCAATTCTCTTTCCTCATTAATGCAGCTAGTAGAATCAATAGGTTTTGGATCATCTTCCTTCATAACAATGAACACCCATTCATTATCACTTGAATTTCCTTTATCAGATTCATCATTAGTCACACCTTCATCAGTAGCATAATAGCATCTCTTCTGAAATTTAGGCTTGTAAGTTTTCTTAGGAACTCTTCCCAGACACCTTAAAGCAAAATGTCCTATCTTATTACATGAAAAACATTTAAGAGGCAACTTTCCTTCATACTTATCGGCTCCCTTAGGCAATATCCTGGCAATCAGTGCTTCAAGCTCCTTGAGCTCTCGCTCTTCTTCTTCAATTTCCTTCATCTCTTTCTCATATCTAGATATCCTACTTGAAGAACTTTCACCCAGATCAAATATTTGTTTTTCCTTTCTGGAAATAGTGGCTTTGAATGTAGATTCTACCTTAGGAAGAGAATCACAAAATTTAGTCAATTCAAAGGTTGATAACTTACCAATCAACATGTCTCTAGTCAATAGCAACAAATTTATGTTTGTAGGAGGCAGGTAAGGATTTGAGCACTTCCACAACAATCTCTTATTCTTCCAACTTTCCACCGACACATCTGATATTGCACACAAGTTCATTCACCTTCTTCATAAAGAAAGTAATGTTCTCATCTTCGCCCATCCTCAACATCTCATACTTTCCTTTCAGGCTTTACAATTTAGAAATCTTCTGATAGTTGTCTCCTTCATATAAGGTTTCCAAGTTCTTCCAGATCTCATGAGTAGCCTGCAATTCCATCATATTTGTCATTTCTGAATTAGTCAAAGCACTCAACAATGCTTCCTTCGCCCTGATATTATATTCAGCTTCCTTAATCTCATTCGAAGTTGAAGGACCATTTGTAGGAATAGTATATTTGTCTTTAGTAACTTTCCGATAATCTTTGCCGATGCATCTCAAGTGACACTCCATCCAATTCTTCCAAAGAGAATAATTTGTTCCATCAAATCTCAAACTCTCCTTGTAATTCACCATCTTGGATCACCTCAAGCTGTTAAAATTCTCTGGAGGAACCTGCTTTGATACCAATTGATGAAAACAAGGTAGACAAATGAGAGATGGGGTGAATCAATTGTCACCAAATTTTATCGGAACTTAATTTAATCTTAGATCTGATAATTAACAATGAAAGCATAAATCAAAAACACAACATGAACACACATAACACCAAGACTTTTGATGTGGAAAACCCAGTCAAAGAAAAAACACGGTGGGAACCTACCCACAATATGACGATACCCTGTTAGAAGTATATGAAATATTATAATGGATAATGCACATGCATTCACGCACACTGCTTAGAGCTCACTGCTCAAAAACAACAAAAAGGGCAACAACCCTAGGAAGGCTCACTACCTTATAAATAGATTCAAATCACTTCCAGAAAAACATGAACTGAGAAATAGCATCCTCTATGCCTGGTTATAGTTCCAGTCAAGCACATAACATCTCTCACACTTCTCCACACTTTTTCTCTACTTATGAATGATTAATACATTATCTGCACACTCTACACATCTGCAACACACTCAATTACAAAGATATTACATTAATTTATACATGACATCAACTTTGGACCAATATCATCAAGGTTGGCTCAACACATATCACTTAATTACAAAAAATATAACCATACACACTACAATATCACATGCGGACCAAAACAATGTAAGCTAAGACATAGCATGGACCTAAGTCACCACCTCAAATATGAAACATCTCCAAGAATTATGCATCAAACATCCACAACACGCTACACACACCATGTCAGCCAAGAACATGAAGAATACAACCAAACTAAAGAAAATCATCAATAACTTGCTCTCCAATAAATGCAGACCACCAACCTGAACTATTGGCATTTGTTTATTTGAACTAAACTGGTAATGTGTGTTTGCTTGGTGTAATCGGTATATGTGTTTTGTGCATAGATATTTGATTTATGTATGATGACTATTTTGTATGTTGTCATTGATGGCAACTATGTTTCTTTGAGTCATCCAATTCCTACAATTCAACCGGCTAGACTTAACCAGTAAAGCAAAGATAGTTTTATCAGAACCGGTAATTAGGACTTCAACCAGTAAATGACAGACAGTGTTGCATTCTAACAACCGATACATGAAAATCATGATGATTGAGATGATATGGTTTTTCAGCAACATTGAAGACTAACAGATGAAGATATGTTTGTGATCGCATGTGCTGAATCGATCAGGTGAACGAGATTTGTTTGACAGAACAGATTAGTTGATGGAGTCTTAACCGATTGTGATGAAAATCACTCAGATCGATAAAACGGCACAGAATTGGATTTGTTATGTCGGCGGCCGACATAACTAAGGCGTGCAATGCAAGATTGTCTACATGCATTGAACCTATGGAATTGTAGCAAGGTTCTAGCCGACCTTATGATGATTTTAATTGTGTGATGAGGTATGAAAGGATCTAATACATAAGCTTAATAGTGTGATATATGACGAGCGAATTTTGTATTTCATATAGTGTGATGATCAGAGGAGTTGAGAGATGAAGTCTTTGTGATGTTGTAATGTTCTGAAGCGGATGTTATGAGACACAAAAGGTGTTATACTGAGATCATTTATATTTGTTGTCTCCCTAACAATTGCAGCAAGAAAATCTTGTTACAAGGTCACTCCTAACAAGGTGCAGTCAAATCCTAACAGTTCTGATCATTAAATCCTCTAACCAGGTGACACATTAACTTGTGTTTGCAAATCTCAATTACTTGGGTAGCTCCTAACAAGGCTGGACCTCATAGGCCTTTTTGTAAAGCTCTTAACTGGGCTTAGACACTTCTAACAGGGTGTGCCCCTAACCAGGTGTTGTAGACCTTAACCAGTCAGATCTCTATATTGCAGATAGTGGATCTTGTGGGTACTAACTCCCACCGTGGTTTTTCCCATTTGGGTTTTCCACGTATGAACTCTTGTGTCATATGGTTTATGCTTTGTGTGGTGATTGCATACTTGGTGTTTTTTATTAAGGAAAAACAAGTTTTTAAGGGACCAGAAGCCCTTTACAAGACAGGTTTTAGAAGGACCTGCAACCCGAACCGAAAGATCAACTTGAAAGACCACTTAAAGAAACAGAACACAAAAGAGATTTGGCCCAACCAATCAAAAGAAGGGGAACAGCATTAAACCCCACCAAAAACCTACAGGTTGCAAAAGACCAGCAGTCCTAACCCAACCAGGAAGGATCAAGAATTTGACCTACCCTTATGGGATCGAAGGGTCATATCAAAAGAGGACTGGGACAATTTAGATTTTTTACTTTTAACAGTAATCCATCCCTCCTCAACCCTAGCAGCAGCCTTTTGCCAAGAGGATGGGTCCAGAATAGAGGACCTCCCCTCATCAGGAGGAACAGAGCCAACATCTAGAGAGGCAGAGACAGCAGCAACAATCTGCGATGCGAGAGGGTCATCCATCGAAGAGGAAGATCCATCATTTTTCAAACGATCACTCGGGATGCCTCTGCGGGCATCCACACATTCTTGAGGCAAGGCATCACCAGAAACAAGAGGCGTACCCTCAATCTGAGGAACCTGTGCCACCACCTGGGAGAAGTTTTTCTTTTTAACAAAATAGTGTTTAGAGGATGCACCTTTCCACCAAGAAGCAGATCTTTTTTTCTTTTTTTCTTTTTTTCTGTTTCACCCTGCAGCAACATGTCCAGTCTGGAAGCACTTTCGACATCTAAAGGGGATACCTTCAAAGTCGAGTGGTTGGATCCAAGATCCCAAGGAAGATTCAATCTCTAACTCAGCTGGAAGCCCTTTAGAGACATCAATATTAACCAAAATACGAGCATAAGTAGAATGATAAATTTGGTAAGATTCCTTATCAATCATTAGGAATTCGCCTAAAGCCTCCCCCACTTCCTCTAGCAGAGAGTCCGTCCATAGATGAAGGGGAAGGTTAGGGAGCCTAACCCAAATAGGAATCTCATTAAATGAGTCAGTAGATGGGTTAAAGCCTTAGAACCAGAATTTAACCATCAAAACATATTTGTCCTCCCAACTGAAAGGATTAATCCCTAAGATTTTTGATCTGTCCTCTGCATATTCAAATTTAGCAATGAAAAAACCCTTGGCTACTTGGTGTTATTTCATACATGTCTATTGAGTTTTAAGTTGGTGAAATTGATATTCAGATTTGTATTGTTTATACTATCACTGATTTACCCCCTGCCACTCTTAGTGCCTTATAAGTTCATCAATTGGTATCAGAGCCTAACTTCATTAAGGCTTAACCACTTGGAAGGGATCTCTAATCCTAAGGCAAATATGGGTGAAGGAATGAGCTATAGAGAGATGGCTAGAGAACTTGTTGAAACCAAGGATGAGCTAGAAACCCTAAGAGGCAAGTATAAGACATCACTAGTTAAAAGGAAGGAATTGACCGAACAATTGTTGGAGATCTCTAACAACAGCTCTTCCGATGATGTGAACATTGATGCACTGGTTGAAGAAGTGGAGAAGTTGAATGGTGAGAAGACTAACCTGAGAAGAGAGTTGGAAGCACTTACAATCTAAATGAGTGAGGAACTTGAAGCTAGAAGAAAGGTTGAGGATCATATCCAAGATAAAGAGTATGAAATCTTTAAGATCAAGCAAGAGAATGCAACTTTGTATGAACATTGGCATGAGGAGAAAGAAGAAAAAGAAGCATTACAGTTAGATATTGAAATGGCAATGTCTCTTAGAGAGACCCTCATGAAAAGAAATGAAGATCTTACAAAGGAACTTGCTGAGGCCAATGAGAAGCTTGATAAATTCAACAAGAGCTCCTCTATGTTGGATGAATAGATCCAACCTCATAGGATGAAAGGTGATACATCTGGGTTAGGATACAATACATCTGAGAAGGGAGAACCTTCTGGTACCAAGAGCAACATGCATGAAGGTAAAACTGCTCCTAAGGCTCAGAAGCCTACCGGTAAGAAAGCTTACAAATCTGTTTGCTTTAACTATCATAAACCAGGACATACTGCTAATGTTTGTTGAAGCAGATCTGATGCTAATACTAGTTATAGACCTAATACTAGATATGTGCCTAGGAGACTTGAAGGTTATTGTTATGCATGCAACATGTATGGGCATAGATCAGTTGAATGCAGATATGGAGCAAACAATACAACACCTCACATGAACCCAAGACCTATTGGGGATTGGAGAAAGAATTTCACTGATCGGAGGAACACAAATTGGCAAAGACCCTATGTTAACCGGTCTAGTCCTTATGAGATGGAAAAGAGAGTCAATGTAATTTGTTCAATCTGTAACAATTTTGGACATTAGCAATGAACTGCAGAAGAACAGGTAGAGGCAACTCAGGACCTTGGAGAGCATCTGGAATGGCATGTTATTATTACAACAAACCGAGACACATTGCCAAGTTTTGTATAACACAAAAGAACCAACTGATGAATCATCCTGCAGACCGGAAAGGAAAGCAGAAGGTTGATATTGAAGAAACCAGAGCTAAGATAGGTAAGACCTGGAAGAAGAAGAGTGATGACAAAACATCTGAGGAATCAGATTCTTCACCTAGTGTGGAGAATCCATCTCCAGCAAACTAAGTTGTTTCTACAACTTGGGGTGAGCTTATTGTCAAATCTTGAGTTGAACCCCTGGATGATATACTGTAAGTTAAATCTGCATATTCTGATGCATTTTGATGTTTTGATGTATTTTTGGATCATAACCGATAAATATCATTGAGTTTTTGCTACCGGTAATATGCTTTAGAATATTTTAAGTGTTTTAGGGTTTTGTCGGTAAACGCACTTATTGCAGTAGTTAAAGTGCAAATAAATAGAACTTTTTGAATTTCATTTGTCACTTTGCGTCTTGAGAACTTTTGGTGAAGCGAGCAGAGCAGAGATAAGCTTGTGCTAGCAGCATTCAAACCATTTACAAGCAATTTGAGGCGATCGAAGTGAAGTTTGAATCGGTGATCGAGTATTGAGAGTTTTTTACGGTTGGAAACCCTAGTACCGAAGTAGAAGAGGTATTTATCTGAGAAAGTCTACTCTTTGCTTGGTGATTTGCATATTTGAAATGGATACACCTCATCTTCTCGATGTGACTGAGCGGGCAAGACTAGAATTCAAACAGCATCCATACAAGTCGGAGGAAACCGACCCTGTCGATTCCCTATCCAGTGTACCGAATGGTGTTTTCCATGTAGAGGATGTAAGATCCTTTTATCACTGCAAACTTGAAGACTTGGGAGTTACAATTATTTATGAGCAATACAGATATGTGTAATGAACAGAGAAGATTGAAAGAACAGTTTAGAAGCGTAGCCGATAAAGGTTTTCATCATGCGATCAATTTCATTGATGATTTTGATGACGAGTTGGTAAGATTTTTTTTGAGCCGCATTCATGATCAATTCATGTGGTTGGACAGACCTCACAAAATAACTAAGGAAGCAATCCATGTTATAACAGGTTTCTGCTCAACTAGATAAGTATCATTGCTTAGGTTTGTACCTAAGAATGATGTTGAGAAGTTAACTAGATCTAGATGGGATAGAAGAACCATGATTGTGAATGATATTGCTTAGGTTTGTACCTAAGAATGATGTTGAGAAGTTAACTGAATCTAGATGGGATAGAAGAACCATGATTGTGAATGATATTAATGATCATGATGTTAAATTTGCATCAATGGTGATTGGCTATAGAATTTTCTATTCAAGCAGAATGAACAGTATACCGACAACAACAATTCACACTGCATATCGGATGATTAAGGAAAATGTGGACTATGACTTGACTAAAGCTCTAAGGAGTCAATTAGTGGCAAATTTGGAAGCAGTCAAGAAGGACAAGAAGATTAGATTCAAGTTTGGACAGTGTATCATGGGCTTATTCTTTTATTTCTAAAACTTTTTCCCCGATATTGGTGATGTACAATGGATAACCAGGGCACCTGCCCTATTGCAGATGAAGAACATTAGGATGTTGAAAAACAAGTTTGATGATATTTCATGGGGATATTTTAAGAAATTTCAAAAGGAAATGCATGCTAGGGAATGCATACCGACAGAGGTAGTCAATTGGTATGAGGATTTTATTTGTTTTATGGTTGACACATAAACATGCTTGATGGAAGTTGTTATTCCCAGGACCACATGGGCAATGCCCATGGGTTATGAAGTAGATAAAGATCTACTTGTTGCTTATGCTGATCATTTGTTAACTCAACCGGTCGATACCACCGTTGAGAGGTTTGGAACCTACAAGGAGAAACTACTGAAAGTGCACTCTGAATTACAACGACCAGTGATAGCAAAGAAAGTAAGGAAAGAGGTAGAGGCCTTTGTTGAGCAGGTCGGATTCAAAAAAGAACAGATAGCTGCAGCAAGAGCCAAATATGAGGCTCAACAAGGTGGAACTTCCAATGTACCAATCAATACCTCCACTGGTAAGATCAAAGTAGCCAAAGCAACTGAGAAGAAGAAAGCAGAAGAACCTAAGGTGAAACCTATTGAATCCCAAAGAGGGAAACCCTCTAAAATAAAATTATGAAGGAAAGGTAAAACTGTTGAACCTCCTGTTGTGCTTGCCCAAACCGGAAAAAGAAAGAAGGAGAAAGCTCACAAACCAGTGACAGATATAGAGGAAACAGAATCAGAAGAAGACGAGAGAGCACTAAGGGAAAGTGCTAAGAAGCAAAAGACTGCTCGAAAAGGTAAAGCAACTACGAAAATATTGACACTTGAAGATTCTTTCACTAGAATGGTTAGAATTATTAAGGAGTATGGTATTTACAAAGGTTTAAACATACTGTTTACTCATTTGTCTAAAAGTCAACGAAGGGAGATTGAAGATGCAGTCATCTTCAGAATGAACAAGTTTAGTAGAGCCCTCATTGAATTACAAGGGCAAATTCCAAATTCCTTATCTAATTTGATTGATGCTAGGTGGCAAGGGTCAATTAGCCTAGATAAAGAATTTATTGATTATACACTTAAACACTTGCAACCGAAAGCAACTGAAGAGGAAATCGAACAAATAAAGGTTAATACGAAAGCATTGTTCAGATCAAAGAAGAGATTAACAAGAATGCTTGTTGGAGAGACCGAATCAACTCAAAAGGAGACTGAGATTTTGGTGAAAAAGGCTTTAGGTCTCATTCCCAATGAAGAAGAGGAGAAAGATAAAGTAATTGAGGATATTACTCCTGATAAGCCTAACTCAGAAGAACTTCCTGAAGGTGTAAAGATCACAAACTTTGAACCGAACAACAAGTATATGGAAGATGATCCTATTGATACTGAACCTGTAGATATAACAGATGATGATACCAATGATGTTGATAATGTTGCTAACACTGCTGACAATGTAGATGTTTTTGAAGTTGATGTACAGATGTGTGATACTCAATAGGAAGAGGTTGAGAACAAAGGAGAAAAGAAAGAAGCAGACAAAAGCTCAACTGAACAACCGATGAATGCACATTCAACAGAGACTCAGACTGCACCAGTCAATGTAAGTAGCTGTTGAAAATCCGCAACCGGTCAAAGACACCACTAAGGAAGAGGAGACCGAAAAAGATGAGGAAGAGAAGAAAACAGAGAAGGTGGAAGAGGAGAGGAGAACGGAAGAAATAAAAACAACTCTTGAGGTACCTCCTGAATCCAAACTGAAGAAAACAGTTGATGATGATGACTCCGTGAGCATTAAAGGTCCTATTAATATGGACAATTTGAGTTCTTTAGAGTTAATGGAGATTGCTACTGTAATGCAATCCCGTGCACAAAAGAAAAGATTGAAGGAACAGCAAAGAAAAGCAGACTATAAGGACCATTGTTGATATTTTGTCAAGTCTCCTATCAGAGACTAATACAGAACATTTGGCTTCCCCTATTGCCAAACTTGGACAATTAGTTGTTAGTGTCGGTGAACAACTTAAAACCCTTGAAGAAGTTGCATACATTTATGTTGAAAAGAATTACAAGAAGAAAAGGGCAGAACAGTTAATGGTTGAGATAGATAAAGGCAAAGTAGCCCTAATGGTGAATAAAGACTTGTTGAAGACTGGATTGGAAATCGGCTGTAAGATTTTGGCTAATATTTCCCAATTTTCACTATTTTGTGCAGACTTGAGAAAGAAGAGAGCCGATACTGAGAAGGAAATACAAAAGTTAAGTGAAACTTTCATACCGGTACAGGACTCAGTGATCACTTTTGGTAAAAAGGTTGTTGATCTACAACGCTAGTTAGAACTTTATGAACATGAGCAAGTGAAACGAGTCAAATCACTGAAAGAACTCCAGATTCAGCTACTTCCTAAAGTAGATATTCTTCAGAGAGCATTGAAGGAGTCAAAGGCAATTTTGGCTACTCCTGAGATGAGTACAGTTGATGCTATGGAGGAGTTTGCAGCACAGATCTTGACACATGTTGAGATTACCGAGACACTGTTAGAAACATGGGACAATGATCTTAAATTACAGTGATGTTTTCTTGAGAATTGCATTGTAAAGACCTTAACATTTTTATTTCTATATATACATGCGGTTTTGCTGACAAATTTTGATGTAATGTATGTATTTTACTTCTTTATTTGGCATTGTTCTCAAAGTGGGAGTAGAAATAGTTAAAGAGTCAATCAAAATTTTGTATGTAATGTAAAGGGGGAGTAATAGGAGTCTCTTTCATTTTTGTATAACAAGCATGCAATTGCTAAGGGGGAGTACATGTCATGTAGTCAATTTTTGTATTGCACACTTAGTTGACAAAATTTCCCTATGCCATCAATGCCAAAGGGGGAGAATGTTGGCATTTGATCATTTGATTTGAACCGGTAATTGTTTGTTTGCTTGATGCAACCGGTACATGTCTGTTTTGTAAAGAGATTAGATTGTTGTATGATGAGTTGTATGTTGTCATTGATGGCAACTATGTTTCTACAGTCATCTGAGTCCTACAGTTCAACCGGTAAGCAGAGACGGATTTTATCAAAACCGGCAAATAGGACTTCAACCGATAAAAGACAGACAGAATAATATTCTGACAACAGGTACAGGAAATTTATGAAGAATGGGATGATGTGGTTTTGCAGCAGCAAAGAAGACCGGTAGATGAAGTTATGTTCATGACCGTATGTGCATATTCAATCGGGTGAACGAGATTTGAGTTACAAAGCAGGTATTCTGATGAACATTCAACTGGTAGTGATGAAAATCACTTAGATCGGTAAAAAGGCACAAAATTGGATTTGTTATGTCGGTGGCCGACATAAGTAAGGTGTGCAATGCAAGATTGTCTAGATTCATTGATCCTAGGCAATTGTTCCAAGGTTCTAGCCGACCTAATGATGTTTTTAAGATGTGTGATGAGGTATGAAGGCATATATAAGTATAAGTTTGAATGTGTAAGGATTCACTAGCGAATTTCGTCTTTCTGATAGTGCGATGATCAAAGGAGTTTTGAGATGAAGTATATGTGATGTTGTGATGTTGTAATGTTTTGAAGCGGATTTTATCAAACATTGATGGTGTTATATTGAGATCACTTGAACTTGTTGTCTCCCTAACAATTGCAGCAAGAAAATCCTCTCACAAGGTCACTCCCAACAAGGTGCAGTCGAATCCTAACAGGTCTGATCATTAAATCCTCTAACCAGGTGACACATTAACTTGTGTTTGCAAATCCTAATAACATGGGTAGCTCCTAACAGGGTTGGTCCTCACAAGGCTTATTGTATAGCTCTTAACTGGGCTTAGACACTCCTAACAAGGTGTGCCCCTAATCGGGTGTTGTAAACCTTAACCGATCAAATCTCTATACTGCAAATAGTGGATCTTTGTGGGTACTAACTCCCACCGTAGTTTTTCCCATTTGGGTTTTCCATGTATAACCTCTTGTGTCATGTGGTTTATACTTTAAGTGGTGATTGCTTACTTGGTGTTATTTCTTATATGCCTATTGAGTTTTAAGTTGGTGAAATTGATAATCAAATTTGTATTGTTTTTACTTGCATTGATGAGGAGTTATCCATCCTAGTCACATTACCGATAGAAGCAAGGGCCTTAGGGAGCCAATTCCATAGAACGGGAGGAACATTTTTAACCGTGACCCATCTAGGGCACGAAAGGGCAATAATCTCATCAAGATTAGCTTTGGGAGTCCACCCAATGACTCAAAAGCATCCATTTCCAACATACCAAAATTCGTTTTTGATGACTTCCTTTCGACTCTTCGGTTCTTTAAAAAACATATATATATATATATATATATATATATATATATATATATATATATATATATATATATATATATATATATATATATATATATATATATATATATATATATATATATATATATATAACCCTTTTTGAATCATATGACAAAAATTGAAATGAAACCCTAGTTTGTTAACCCAGACCTTATGCAACCATTCACTCATATAACTTCTAGACAAAATCTTACTGTGATCTAAGACCCACAAAAAATATGGCAACATCCCTTAACCTAGTTAGTGCTCTCATTGTGCAATAAAGCATTCATCTAGGAATTACGCATAACAGTCAAAACAACATTGGACGAAACCTTACCTCTTCCTTTGTCTCTTGATTGTGATCCATCTGCAACTGACTGCACCACCGGGAAATGAGCACCTTGAAAGGGTTTAGGGGAGTCGACAAGTGCCTACAAAAAATTATTAGCATTGCCTTCCACTGTCTCTAAAGAAGTTGTATCCTTATTAACTCCATCTCCCATACAACTCACTCTCACGCTCAATGTGGGAGAGAATTAACTGCAATAGTACGGGCCAGCAAGTGTCGGCTTTGCCCGGGCTTCGACTCGTGGGAAGTCGGCTAGGGCTATAGAGCCTATAAAGATCCAAAACCAATAACCTTCAAAATAACAATTTTGGTATTAATCTGTGAAAATTTTATGAAAAAGCCCAATATAATAATCATCACATACATGTGAATCAATTAATAAACCCCTAAGAATATTTTATAACATCAAAAAAACTAGTTAAAATCTCAATAATATTAATTATGTCATCCACGTATGCAAGTGGGAACACTAAAGCAATTGTGACATGCCCATTTTAATCATGATAATTAAGTCCCTCGTTTACTTGTAACTCATGCAAAATAAAATAATATATTAATCAATTTTGTGGGACAAGAAAAGATGGACCACTTTATATTGCATTATTTTGTTATATTAAATTCATTTAAAGATCTCAAATCGCATCCATTAAATAATAAAGTCAAACTATATGACATATATATAGTAAACAATTCATTCAAGAATTTAATGAGTTGACATTTGATGTAAGTAAATTGAAATATGTAATATATAAGAAAAGTTTGCAATATAGATCAATAAAAAGAAAAATGATACATATAAAATCAAAAATAAATATAGACAATGAAGTTTCATTCAATATTTTTAATTATGTGATATGGTCCATTAAACTAATAAAAAAATTGAATGCAATGGTATCCTGCCTCTAGAAAGAATCATTGATTATCAATTGTAAACTAAATTACTATTTGGATTTGGATTTGAATTCGAATGTTCTACATAAATAAGAATTAATAAAAATGGACAAGAATTTATTTTGCTAAAATAATAAAAAAAACATAAATGTATACATACTTACAGCCTTAAAACAAAAATATTAGAGAAATATTTACAAGTATTATGCAATATTACTAAAACGATTATTTACTTATAAAATTATTAAATACAATATTATTAAATATTAAGATGCATTATTAATATTAACAAATTATTAACATTACCTATTAATATTTTTTTTTTGGAATAAATACAAAAACAAAATCGAAAAGACACCTATCAGACGATACTTGCTTACTGGATATACAGCTATGAGATTCCATGAATGGCGGTCAAAGAGTGGAATCCTTCTACGAACAGTTAATCGAAACTCTTGCAACAAATCCAAGTCCTGACCTCTCACATCTTAATTATTGTCTATAAACTGCTCGGGCTTGCGGTGATGAACACCTTCCCAAACATTTCATCCCTTCCCAGCAGTACGAAGTATCCTCTCACGCTGCAGCCGTCAATTGACTCTTGGAGAATGAAACAGGAAGTGGCTGATTCGCAGGAGATTCACCCGCGTAGAAAAATAAATAAATTAAAAAATTAACATCACAAAAATGACCCAGATTCCCCATGCAGCGAAGGACCCAGCCGAATCCGGGTCCCTTTTACAGTTCCCTAGACGGCCCCGGATCTGAGGAATTTTCCCGGACAAACCATTACTTAGATGTTAAGGGTAGAATTCCAGAAAACCCAGGGAGATGCTGAGGCAATAGAATACTTCAAGTCGGTTTATGGAAGAGGATGGAACATCCCAAGCTGCACTAACAGTCAGCACAGTCTAGAATAGGAGAATGCAGAAATAAATAGGATCTGAATTTACAAATCGCATAAAGAGACGCTGAAGTCAGCTCAAACAAGTGAGGCAAAGCCCCCAGATCCAAATGATTTCTCAGATGTCTTCTCCAGTTTACATATTGAAACATGTTATAAACCAATGGACGTATAATAAGAACATGAAAAACATCTGTTAGGATGAGAACGTACGAGGAACATCAGCTGAGACTATTTATTTATTTGTGTTTAGTGAGAGGATACTACTTCATTTGTGATACCTGGCTCGGCTTCCTGCAATTCCTGAATACTAGGCTGGTAGATGATGTTCTCCTGCGAACTCTTATGTTTTAGACACTTGGTCATTGCACAATTAATGATCAAAACAATATCCATGAATCAATTAGGAGCGAAAAAATGTTTAGTTTATAATTCATTTTCAAATAGTGTTTATTGGAGTCGATATAGCCAGCCAAATTGGGAATAGCTGTTGAGAAAGAGAAGATTTGAGATTCATAAGCAATGAGCAGATATTGTTTAAAAACTATACTGTTTAAATCCACGAACTGATCAGCTTCTACCATAACAGCAGATGCAGAAGAATAAATATGGGCTCCACACACTGAATACTTTCGCAGGCCATAAATATCAACATATAATCACAGAATTACTTCGTTTTGGGATGTTTTCCATTCAATCATTTTATTTAAATTATTTTGATTCCAGCCACCAATTGAAAACATCATAAAACAAATTATTATAGTTAATTAAAGTTTCAGAGATCATACTTGAAATAATACGAAAAGAAAATCCTTTGATTGTAATATATAAAAAGAACAGTTAAAAATATTGCAGCAAATGCGGAAGTTCAGAATAACTGAATCTATTAAACAAATTATTATAGTTAAATTAAAGTTTCAGAGATCATACTTGAAATATCATGAAAAGAAAATCCTTTGATTGTAATATATAAAAAGAACAGTTACAAACATGTCTTGCATGATCTCAGATTCTCAAGTCCTATCTTAGCAAGAGCAGACCTCAATTACATATCGTGACAAATGCAAAATTCAGAACTCAACCTATGTCAAAATATAAATGATCTTCCAGCTTTCAAATAATCTTTTGAAATAAGTTATTAGGTAACTAAAGCCGTAAGAATCTTGAGTCTGTAATACATCCAGTAATCATCAACATTTACATCTGCAAAACACAAATATGTTCTTTCATTCATAAGAAACCATGGTAGGCCATCATCCACCCAATGCATCAGCATTATAAAAATCGCCAAGACATGAACAGAAATGTTAATTGTATAACAAAGAACCTCAAAATTATCAGTGGAAGCAAATTTTCACCAAAAGACCTACAATAATCCAATCCATTAAGAATTATAAGTAGGAGAAAAGGACTAATTATGATACCCTCAGGAAGGAATAGAAGAGGTCCCAATAAAGAAATTTGTCAAAAGCTCAAACCCAAAATAGTCTTGGGTCATAGTAACATTCCTTTTACCCGGCATTGACACAGAATCGTATTAAGTATAAATGGAATTCAATTGACCACGTTTAAAACTATGAAAACTCAGAAAAATCTGGTGAACAAAATAGCGATGTGCTAGTTATAAAAACAGAAAAAAAAAAAAGCTCAGTTTGTTCTTTCATGTCAAATATGGTGTTTACAGATAAAAACAGATGTTATGCATTATAATAATGCTAATTATAAAGATTTACATGGGACTCAAAAAATCTAACAAAATAGCGATGTGCTAGTTATAAAAACAGAAAAAAAAAAAAAGCTCAGTTTGTTCTTTCATGTCAAATATGGTGTTTACAGATAAAAACAGATGTTATGCATTATAATAATGCTAATTATAAAGATTTACATGGGACTCAAAAAATCTATTTTACTCTCATCTAATGGGTTTATGTTAAAAAGAATACAGCTTGCCCTTAAACAGTATGCTGTTCTATCATGAAGCGTGACCTACTATTTTAGAGGCAGACCTCTGTTTCTCACCTAAACCTTCTTTATGGTTTAAAATCTACTTCTAACAGAATTAAAAATATTCAAAGTAATACTCGAAGAAAATTTGAAATACCCTAACTCTAAACCAAAAATGGTCAGGCTGCTTTCCTCTATTTATTTTTCTCTCAAGTTTAAAAATAAGCCAAAATAGATATATATAAAAAGCCAAAACCACTTTTTGAAAAATTCAGGAACCAGCATGGCAATGGTGGAGGACATGATTACTCAGTAAATCGTGAATTTTTTTTGTTTAGTGCTACTATGGGGTGGCCTGTCTGTTTAGACCTGTTGGTCCTACAATCTCAAAGAAATCTTAAAATCACAATAAAAATTTAGACGGGCTGTCATGTTGTGACCTTTTCAGAAAGCAGAAAAGAGGGGACCCCCTCTTTTCTGCTTTCTGCTTTGGTTAGTTTAGGGTTTTGGCAGCATAGTGGGCAATTTTGAGTTCCCATGTCCGAGTCTCGGAATTTTGATCATGCCTAATTGTCATTTAGGGTTTTGAAGTTATAGGATCAAATGTGTAAAAGTTCAAATTTTAAATGATCCTGATTCCTAATTTTGTCCAAGTATAGACCTTTTGAGCGTTAACGTGTTTTTGAACATCCTTGTCGGTGATATTTAAGTGCCTAGGTGTTTTGGGACCTTTTAGGGTTGTTTTCTCACTCCTAGTTAGTTATTCAAGTTGATTTTGCACTTTATTCTGATAGGTTTCCTTTTGTTTCGCTCAAATTTTGGTAAATTTGCCTAAGTCCCTATATGTTTTATTGAAAATTCTAAGTGTCCAGATGATTTTGGGTGGTAAAATTGTTAAATTCCTGATGAAAATCCATGTTTCAAGGGTCAAAATGTCAAAATTCTTGATGGGAGGTGTTTTTCCCCCACATTTCCGATAGCCCACAATTTCCCCCCACTCAAAATCCAAATGGGAGGTGAATTTCCCCTGGATTCTTGATGGACCTCTTTTTGTTAGGATTCCCACAGATACTGAGAGAGGGGGGGTGAATCAGTATCTAACCGGTTATAAGATTTTCTTAACTTAAAACATGTAGAGCATATTAATACTGTGTACCGGTAAGCAGAAAGTAATGCAATAAACAGAGATAAAAACAACCACATGAAAAACACACCATAACACAAAGATTTAACGAGGAAACCCGGTGTGGGAAAAACCTCGGTGGGATTTGTGACCCACAATATTCACTTACTGGCCAATCAGAGAATATTACTGCTACAAGAGGGGCCTGCGCATGCAAGAAGGCCAACTGCCTAGAGCTCACTGCTCAAATACAAAATAAGAAGTCTCATGACTTACAAAAATGGATTATATAAATCCAGTGTCTTATACTGCTTCAAAATAGCATCTATAATGTCAGATCCAGTACCGGTTTCTACTCTGCTTCTTACATAAACACTTAACCTATAATTCGCATAATAGGTTTGCCTTATTTCGCCTAATTACAATCTTCTTCTGCATCAAAATGTTCTACAATGATCTCTCTTATATAAGAGTCATTTTACAACTTGTCAAGTCGGCTTACAAAGATTTTACAATAATAAACAAAATATATAAACAATAAAAATCTTGTCGGCCTCTGTGCCAATATGCTTCCTTTCACTGCCGGTATGCTTCCTTTCACTGTCGGTGCCGATGATCTGAGTGCCGGTGTAGAGTCTGATCTTGCTAGTGCCGATGGAATGCCTTGCCGGTGTCATAGGATTGTAAGGTTGCCATCAATATGACAAAACCTTCAATCACCTACAATGTCTCATTGGAGTGCGCATATGCCAACACTTTTTTCCCCCAAAATGTCAAAATTCTTGATGGGAGGTGCTTTTCCCCCACATTTCTGTTGGCCCACAATTTTCCCCCACTCAAAATCCATATGGGAGGTGAATTTCCCCTGGATTCTTGATGGACCTCTTTTTTCCCTCAAAATGTCAAAATTCTTGATGGGAGGTGCTTTTCCCCCACATTTCCAATGGCCCACAATTTTCCCCCACTCAAAATCCAAATGGGAGGTGAATTTCCCCTGGATTCTTGATGGACCTCTTTTTTCCCCCACTCATTATCTAGACATAGGGCAATTTTCCACTAGGATGACAGAAATTTGACTAAGGGAAATCCTCCTGATGACCCACGATTTTCCACCAGGACTGCGGATGACTTTAATGATGACTAAAATGATGATTCTCGATGCCAATCAATTTTCCACCAGAGCTTTTCATAAAGAGATTTTAAGGATTTTATTGTAGATAGTGATTCCAAACATAAGGCGAATTTCCACCAATGATGTTGACTATTTTAAGTCCGGATAGCTATCTGAACAAGGGTCAATTTTCCCCTGGAGGCAAGTTTGTGCAAGTTTGATAAAATTTGATTGGGATTTTTATCCCAACATGGGGCGATTTTCCCCTCGGGGTCAATTTTGATCCAAATTTTAAATATTTTTAAATAAATGACCCCAAATTTAATTATTTTTTGTAATCATTAACGATTATTTAAAAAACAAAAATAATTAATAAATGATTTGCAATAAACATTAAATCATTTTTACCTTCTAGAAGCAAATCAATTTTCTCCAGGGAAGTATAAATATCAAAATTTTATCCCACATTGCTTGTGTGGTGAAAACCCAAGGTGAAAACTAGTTTAAAAGGAGAGAGACCAGCAATATTTTATTAATATATTTGTTGAGTGTGTGCCCAAGAGGCTAAAGTTTGGCGATTTTTTTCAGCTAGTTGATTTTTTATTAAGTGTCCTCTTGACGCCATTGGGCTGGAAGTGTGCTTTATTGTTTACTTTCTGCCTATTCCTAGCTAGGCGATATTTTTGGGCAGCCATTGGAGCAAGTTTTTGAGACAAATTTTCAGATTTGGGAGGTGGCACCATTTTGCCAAGTTGGGCAATTTTCATTGGGAGGTTATTTTCCTCCTTTTTTGGTGCAATTCCTTCATCATTGTTGGCGCCATTGCTGGGAGCTTGCTGTTGTTGCCATCAGACCTGATTTTTCCACCTTGGCTGAAGATTTTTCTACCTCCATTGTTCGTTGGGAACATCATTTTCAAACCTATACTTCATTACCAGCAACTTTCCACCTTAGGCGATTTTGTCTAGGGGTTGTTTGGAGGACATTTCAGGTGCATTTTCAGAGTTATTCATCGCTGTTGCAGGTCTGAGACGCCATTGTTGCAAGCTGTCCTCAAAAATCATTTCCAGGGTTTCTTATCACTTTGCAAGGTGCTGGTAAATCTGAAACACACATTTTCAGACTTGTCTTCAGAAATCTTTTTGTTTACCAGCCATACATACCTACCCGGAATTGATTGTTTTTACCATGGAAAAATTATTTTTATCAAATTGGTGCATTTTTGGTGATTGCAACATGATTTAAGTGACTAATTTGTAGAGTTGCAGGTTGTCTTCAGACTTGCTGGCAGCCATTTTTGATCTTGGGAAGGTGTCAGACAAATTTTGAATGAAAATTCTACTTTTCACACCTTTCCTAGTTCATTTCCCAATCCAGTATACTCCTTTGCACTCTAATTTTGATAAATTTGTAAGTATAAGGAGGTGCCTTCAGACTTTGTTAAGTCTGAAAATTTATGATTTTGATGAATTTCATGAGGGTTTCATACTCTAACCTTGTCATATTTACATTCTATTTTCAGAATTCATCGAGAATGTGTAAAATTCTTGATTTCCATCCCTAAAATTGTCTAAATCATTAAGAAATCAGAACTTATTCAATTCTACAAATAGTTGTCCGGAAAATTTTCCGAAGTTTCTAACTTCCTGCTTTGTACAGGTGCAATGTCAAAGTCCAAAATTAGCATTCGGAAGGAACAACAAAAGATAGTTGAGACGGGATTCTATCCAGAATACAATATGTCATCCAAATGGAAGGAGATTACAGACACGAACATGCATTTCCTGAACATGGACTAGATGCGGCAGCGGATGTTCGGAACAAGAGACCAGATTCCTTCCCCTATTTATGCAAACATTATGAAGAGCGGTATTTATCAAGTCGCTGGATTTCTGCAGTCCATACAGTGTAGCGAGCTAATCCTGGAGTGTGCACGATGTTATGACACTCGCTTCCGAATGATCAAGACTCATAAGGATGTCACTATTGCTTTCCTAGCTAAGGATGCAATTGCTGGGGTGTTTGGAATGCTACGTGGAACAAACATGAAAGATAGCACAAAGGATGAATATGAAGAAAAATACAAGAAGAGGATGGATGCATGTAAAACCATAGAAAACAAGGAGTGGATGATCGAACCTAGGGCTCATCATTCCAAGGCTCCCAAGACACTCATGTGCACAAACTTGAAGGAGGAATATAGCGACTTGGTATTCCTGCTTAATCGAGTGATGGGGATGTCACAATGTGCATTACATCATGGATGAATGTTTTATTTTATCCAAGATTGTCTGAAGGGAACATTGATCAATTGGTCAAAAATCATAAGCGACAAATCTGGATTTTCAGCTAGAGAATGTGGAGAGATCTAAATCATTTGCCATGACTTCTTATCTCGTGTATATAATTGCACAATTTGTTACCTATAAAGGATTGATATGCAGAGGTGAAGTCGGGAATGGACAAAGGCAATATAGGAGTTATGAATGCTATACACAGCTGAACATGTATCAAATTGAAGATTATAAGAGAGTGAATGATACATTCACCATGTACATCACACGGATGTTGCAGAGCAGAATTCACAAGAGGTTGTCCAAAGAGGCAACGGAGTTGATTAAACAGTATGGATCATCGTACATACAATTTCCCACTTTCACATACCTAAGGATTAATGGATTTCAATCCAAACCTTACAGGCTTTCTAGGTATCCTACAGACAGAATGATATTAATTGAGGTGGTGAGACAACTTCTGGAGTTTGATTCTATCCAGAAGGACAAACATAGAACGAGAATGACATTTCCTATTTCGGTAGGGAAGACGTTGGAGACTTGTCATTCCGTCGTTGCAGCTAACACAGTTATTGAGGAACGTGCATTTTATTGCCTTGCGACATACAAGAGAAGAAAAAGGTTTGATCCGAATAAGAAAGTTGGAAGGATAAGGAGAGATAAGTTCATACACAGGGTGGACATAGAAGATTATTGGGCCAACCTCACGGCCGACTTGCTTGCTTTTAGTCTTCTCTCCAGCCGACCTCCCAATGCAAAACACTTGCTCTTCACCTGATTTCTCTCTTGTACCTTCAAGAGGTATATGTCCTTGATCACAAGGTCGTACCTTAGGAAGGGTCAGGAGCGAACTAGGCAATTTCACTTAATTCTTTCATCATCACTCATTCTCCAAGGCTTTAGACTTCATAATTGTGTTCCCTCTAGGCATGGACAAGTCAATTGCTCCCACAAATTGCTTAGGAATGTGCTTGCCCACTCACTAAGATAAGATTCAAGGCTTCTTAAGAATTTCGCTCATGTAACTTTAGAGAGGGTCGGGAGAGAATTTCATCCTCAAGGCTCAATTCATACTTTATTTCACTCAACTTTATACTTGTCTTTTCCAACCCTTCTCTTATCAAAGTCATGTTAATTTGCCCTCAAATCTACTCCAAGCGAGATCCATTCAATGTTTTAAATGAAGAATGAAGTCTTTCAAAGGAGTTCGCTTTGGTACCCTTAGAAGGATAGGACCTATTGAGAAAATTTCACTCTGGACCCTTTGGAAGGGTCAGGAGCGAATTTGGCATTTTGCTCAATTCTTTCTTCATAGAACTTCATCTCTCAACATTTTCCTCATCAAAATCAAGTCCTTTGCCTTTAGAAATACTTAGGAATGGGTTAGTTCAAGGGTTTGAGCGAGGTACAAGGTTTCTTGAAGAAGTTCGCTCTGGACCCTTTGGAAGGGTCAAGAGAGAATTTGCTCCTTTAGGCTCAATTCACACTTCTTTTCTCATTACTTTGTCTTAGACTTGAACTTTGATCCTTTTCCTTCCATACTCAAGCCAATTTGCTCTCACAAATGCTCAAAATGACAACCATTCAATGACTTAGGTGAGATAGGAGGTCCCCTTAAGGATTTTGCTCTGGACCCTTTGGAAGGGTCAGGAGCGAAATTGAGGCATTAGGCTTGGATGTCACTCAAATACTCATTCTTTCACCTCTATCCACATTGCCCTGGCTTTAGCTCATGCTAGGAAATCACTCTAAGGGGTTTGCTTGCTCAAAAGCTAAGGTCAAACATCAAGTTTTACAAATTCGCTTGTGTCCCTTAGAGAGGTACATGGCCTTCTAATGAAATTTGCCCTGGACCCTTTGGAAGGGTCAGGAGCGAATTTGTCTAGTTTGCACAAATTCTCCATATTTCATCACTTCACTTTGTTTGAATTCACTTCAAGGGCATGTACGAATCAAATCTCCTTCACTCAAGGCATAGAATCATGAATTTGATCCAAATAAGGGGCAAGAAGGTGCTCTTGGAGAAATTGGCTCTTGTCCCTTTGGAAGGGTCAAGAGCGAAATTCTTCTTTAAGCTTAACTTCCAAACTTCTCCATGATCCACGTGCATTCAACTCGCTTTCAATTTACTTTTCAAGTCATCAATACATTAATCTTTTTCCAATCGCCATGGGAGCAAGGTTTGATCTAAGTTAGGTCCAAGAGAGGAGATCTAAGGAAATTCGCTCTTGTCCCTTTGGAAGGGTCAGGAGCGAATTTAGCATTTTAGCTCAAATACTTAACCTTTATCATTCAATCTTGTTTCCAATTCATTCTCAAGGCATGCACACATCAATCCTCTCTCAATCATCCCATAGTAACAAAGATTTCAATCCAAGCTAGGAGCAAATAGGTGATTCTAAAGAATTCGCTCCTGTCCCTTTGGAAGGGTCAAGAGCGAATTTGAGGTTTTCACTTAAATTCCTCATTGTCCACGATCAAAAGCTCATTTGAATTCATCTCCAAGTTATTACTTAAGTCAACTTCACCTTAGATGAGGATTCAAAACAAAAGTTTGACTTTCTTTAAGGGTACTAGAGAGGCTCCTAAGGATTTCGCTCATGTACCCTTGGAAGGGTCAGGAGCGAATTTGATCTTTTCACCTGAATTCCTCTTCATATCCTCAAACCTTCAAGTTTAGACTTAACCATAGGTGCCTCCAAAAGATAAATATGTCCATCCTTTGTCAATTTGAAGCCAATCAAACAAAGAACTTCATCAAACTAAGGGAAAAAGTCTTTAACACCCTTCACTCTCTCCTTCATGATTGCACTTGATCTTTACTTCATCTTATCAACTCAAACCTCACAAGAGACCCTTGACAACACTCGAGCCTAGCAACTTTACAACTTGACCCATATCCTTGGCTCATGTGGACTTAAACTTTCAAGACTTCCTTTACAAAATATACATTCTTCGACTGTCTAAGGCAAGGTCTTGCTAAAATTCACATTAGGATTCTAGGCATAGAACAATGACTTCCCCATTCTTAGGCCAGACTCGGCCCTAAAAGGAACCCTAAGGACAATTATGAGGCAAGCTCCTCAAAAGAAACCCCAATTTACCTAACCTAGGCCATCACTAACTCGCTCAAAACACTTAACAAGCAGATAAAAGCGAAGCAAAGAGAAAGCAAGACCCAAAAAAGAGAGGGGTCCCCATTTTGATGGGGCGATGTGTGAGATGGTCACAACAAGTTGTTTTATCAAGTGTTTGATGGCTTGGATCCCAAGGTCATAAACTGTGATAATCAGAATTGGGTCAGATTCTCAAAGAATCTAGTGTTGTGTGACAAATCTTAGCACATAGAAACCATAATGAAGTAATTAAGAGTTGCACTCTTTCAAAGGGTGCAAATGTCAAGGGTGTGCCTCTTGCCAAAGGGCATCCATAATGAAGAGGTGTGACCTCTCCCTCACATTGAGAGATATAAAGAAAAGGAATCAAAAGCATCCAGTGACATGACCATTGATCAGATCAGATCAGAACTGTTATTAAGTTACAAGCAAGAAATGGATCACTATCAACGGGTCAGTTCTAGGCACGGATCATCTCACACATAACCCGTCAAAAAAGACACCACAGATCGCATGAACAAGTAAAGAGTCTTCCACATATCACTGTCAAGGAAGTAATATAGATCGACCCCCAAACAAGAGATTATCCTCTACCTTATCGCTGTTCAAAAAGGAGAATTCCTATCTGTATTAGTTAATTAACTGATAACAAATTAAGTGAAGAACAATAAGATTGATCAAAGGATGATTAGTTAAATTAATAATCTGGACAATAAACAAAAGGTCAAAACTGTTAGAAGTTTGATTAGTTTAAGTTGTTGGAAAGACATGACTGAGGAGATACAACCCCTCACATCATGACCGTTGGAAGAGATATTAAAGGAGGATCATATTGTAGACAAGGAGGATGGATATTGTTTATTTTTACTGAATAATAGCAGGGTACTAAGTCAGCCAAGTGAAGGTGGTGTATCGACCAGTTTGCAAGGCCATAGACGCATGTCAAAAAAAAATTTAACAAGCAGAAATAGCATCAACATTGCATGCTTACAAGGAGACATAACAGATAGAGTGATCAGGGATCAGAATCCCCATTCACAGACATTCAAATTGCATGACATAAAGGAACCAACCAACATAAAGGAACCAACCAAACACAACAATCTTATTATTAGAGGGTCAAAGGACATACTTTGTATCAATAATGAAGGTGGTGAACATAGCAATCACAGATAATTCTGCATACATCTATAATTATCAGACCTTTTATTTGATCTCACAACAGATTTCTTTTGGAACATTATATTAGAATCTACATCAGATTTGAAAGGTTATACTATTGTCAAGAAGAACATCTAATATTCATATAAGGTCTACTAATTGAATCTTGTCTAGAGTCATTATGCAATCTCAATCGAGTCCCTAAGCATCATGAGTATAATTATCTCATTAAATAGCAAAGTTAGTGGAAAGCCCAAAAGGGGACATTACAAGTAATATCAGAGCATGTTCCTGCCAGCCTGAGGGAACAAAGAACAGATTTACTCTATTGTTTGCAGTGAAGAAGATAAGCAGTGATTACTTCATTAGGTCTGGTTGACTTTCTCAGTATATACAAAACAATTATCAAGCACAAAGAAAAGAACAGGCAGTGATCAGTTTATGAGAGGATAAATAATAACAAGGGCAGCGATTTTATTAAAGACCTTTAAGGCATTCAGCATAAAGCACCGATTGGGATTTATTAGAAGACAACACATTTGTTAGTGATAAACGATAAAACAGTGACAATTACCTTTTAAAAGATGGCAAGTTCTTTTATAATAAATAGAAAAGTAGAAGCTAGCAATGATTACAAGAGAAAATCAAATTGAATGACGACATCACGTTTATTAAGATAATGAGAGTAGCAATTAGTAAAGGGTGTGTTTTGTTCTTAATAAAGAAAATTATGATTATCTTAAAAGACAACCTTTGAAAAGTTGTCTCTTCATCAAGTTGCCTCTTTTGATGAGTCTACAAAAAGGATTGTGAATTGTGGTGGAGGAAAGGGTGTGAAGGATAACACAATAAATTAAAACACCAGCAAGAAAAGAGAGAATTATAAAGAGTTATCCTATGCAGATTTGTATAAAGAGATTGATTAATTATCTTGTGGATGAAGTGAATTGGCCCAAGAGATGGTTCTGGTCCTGGCTGCACGCTCCTGCCTCTTGTGGATAAAGTGAATTGGCCCAATTGATGGTTCTGGTCTTGGTTGGATGCTCCTGCCTCTTGTGGATAAAGTGAATTGGCCCAAGAGATGGTTCTAGTCATGGTTGGACGCTCCTGCCTCTTGTAGATAAAGTGAATTGGCCCAAGAGATAGTTTTGGTCTTGGTTGGATGATCCTGCCTCTTGAGGGTAAAATGATAGATTGATTGGCCCAAGGGATGGATTATGTCCTAGTTGGACGTTCCTGCCTCTTGTGGACTAAGTAAACTATATCTATATGTGTATGCTTGTATCTATCCATGTTTCGACTTCTTGTTTTCATGTGTATACTCTGTGTTGGACATATCTACTACATGAATATTTATGATTACTGATTTCTATCATTGTGAATTCTATATTTTGTTACCCTAAAAAGATGAGCTTATTTAGGAAAGAACATTGCAATTAATGTCTTACATGTGTGTCATGCTTCTAATCCTCTTCTCAATGAATGAGGATTCCACCTTTGTTTGCCTCAAGGAAACAACCAAACACAGATTACAATTGATGAGAGAGAAATTGTCCAAGATCACAAATCTTAAGGGGTTAGTTAGGAACCCTTGCATAGGGAAAAAGAAATATCCCCTTAGGGATATTTATTCCAGAAATTTGAACGATGAACCACAGAAATTTAACATTCCATTTGCATATAATTGATTTCGGTTTTTTCACCAAATTACACTTAAAATCATTAAATTTCAGATTGAAGACAGATTTTCTGAAATTTAGATATGAACCAAACCTCAAATCTTAAACAGATAAACAACAGAAAAACCCAATCATAGCCACAAAACTTACAGTCAGATTGGATAACTA
Organism: Cryptomeria japonica; assembly: GCF_030272615.1. Taxonomy (NCBI): domain Eukaryota; kingdom Viridiplantae; phylum Streptophyta; class Pinopsida; order Cupressales; family Cupressaceae; genus Cryptomeria; species Cryptomeria japonica. The sequence continues at coordinate 313,936,270 of NC_081405.1, read as the reverse complement.
ATAAATAAAACTAAAGCACAAAGTGACCCACTTGAATGATAACTCCAACTGACAATGGGTTTCGTCCACTGCCTCTAAGCTCGAGGGTTTGCGTCCTCAAACCTGCTGTAAACAAGAGCTTCCCAGAAACTCTCCAAAGAAACAATCTCTAAACATAAACCGAATGAGCCTCTCAATGTTCTTTTAAAGCACAACCTTGTGTCTCTTCAATTTCCCCTTCTTGTCTCTTGGTATTCCCCTTTAATAGTAAAGTGACTTTATTTTATAATTTGATGTTGACATTAAAGTCACTTTAATTAGCTTTAATAAATAATTAATTTAAGTTGTCTTTAAAGTTTTATGTTTTGACAACTTAAACTTAATTATTTGAATGGATTTCCTAATGTCCCAAAAAGGGGATATTACAGTCCTCCCTCCTTAAAGATTGCTTGTCCTCAAGCAATCATGGATCTACTTACCAATACTTGGATCCCAAACCATCCTCAAGAACACTGTTCTACAAATCCACTGCGCCACACTAACTAAAACATCTACAAACCCACGGTGTAGCAACATATCACAGTCCGCAAGAGCCAATGCACCAAACATATCACTACCTAGATCCCATATCAACCTATTGAACCCGCTATAAGTAATGAAAGAATCTGTCAGCTGTTCACCTTGAAGTAACCGTCCACACATGTAGAACAACACGACAAGATGAAGATGAACCCTCTCATGCCCATAAACCAATATGAAGGGATATCTAAACTCGATGCCATAACTCTAATCAGCAACATAAATAATTTCAAACATGTCACCAAACCAATGCCAATCAAAGGAAAACCCCCCACACCTCATCTCTATCCAAGAGAAGCATTCATCAACACTCCCATACCACTGAATCGCTGATGTATTCAATGTAAAATCAGGAAGTGCTATATGATTCCAACTAGGACAGCCACTAGTCCAAAAGAAATCAAAGAGCATGAAGTCATCAAGCAACAAATATACCGTTGCCCCATCAAGAGAAATAGATGACAATGTCAAGATTGTGGTGTATACGCCTTCACTACCCAACACTGATAACACATGAAAGTCTGATTCACTACAAGTTTCATCAAGAAAATCAACTTCTTCACCCATGGATTGATCACCATTTAGTAAAATTTCAAAACTAGAAAAACTCTGCTTATCAACATCCTCATGTGAAAAAATAGTTACCTCATGATGGCGTAAAGAAGTATGACTGCTGTTACAAAATTCAGAATTGCTACCATACCTTTGTGTCATATCTTCATCCCTCCCAAACACCTCTTCACTGAATTGTTTTTGCCCGATACCCACACTATGGGTTCCAACACTTGTAGTCCCTTGTTCATTAATATTTTTATGTGTTAAAGCTGCAAATCCATGTGATTGCAAAGATAAACCTTTGTTGTCCCAAATCAGAAATTAAAGTGATGGTGTATCAATTGCATCTTCTTCAAATGAAATTTCAAGGCTGCAAGGTGTTTCCTTGTGGAATTCTTCAATCCTTTCATCATCTGTTCCCTAAATCTTTCAGTTTTCTGCTCAAACAACCTTTTGGAGAACTTATAAGCACAAGGTGAGACTACCAGCTCCTCTCTCCAAATAGCTAACAAATCTGTTTTTAACTTCCTGCAGATATCATCATCCTCATCTAGGATCATGGACAATATGTTGAACATATATCTCTTCACTTTATCTGAATGGCATTTCCTGATTTCAGCAATGACACAATTGAACATCTGAAGAATCAACTCATTACATTGGAGATCCAACATGAGGACAAATGATCGTGTCCTTGCAATAATGTCTAAAATTTTAGCCCTCTTACCAAAAGTAGGGTCTTTGACATTATACAACCCATGTAGACTCTCCACAACCAGTTGTAAAACCTCTTTCATTGTATCATCATCGTAAGGTTCTTGGGGTGTTATAATCCTCATGATCTCAGATAGGCAAGAAGCAACCACCAACTTAATTTCATCATCTGGATGCCTTAACAACCTGTGTTGTTTTAAGGTAGTCACTATAGGAGACATAGCCAACTGTAACAAATCATGAGGTGACTGGTCCACATAAATCAAACATTCCTCTACCTTATTCAAAGTTTTCAAAATATCACCCCTTGACTGAGAATGTTCACTGAGCTTGCTGCCTGCTAAATTAAGTGTTCTGGCCAACTGTTTAATGTCCTCTGTTGCCATAGTTGAACTGAAATCAAGTTTCTGATTCTTCCAATAAGCTAACAAGACTTCGTCTCAGCTGAGAACTGAAATAAGCAGTGGCCTATCTGCTGTTAGTTTTTCCCTCAGAGAGGGCAATCAACCAATTAAGGTCTGAGTTTTTTTTTCTCTTTCCTCGAGTTTTTCTGTGTACCACTGCAATAGGCTGTCCTATTCTGCAAATTAGGATGTCTGAAATTTTTCAATTGCCCCTGTGATAGAATACCTTGTCTGAGGGAAAGATTGACTGATTATTTTATTTTATTTTTTTTGTTTTTGGGACTATAGTTTAGTTGCCCCTGGTGCGTTTGGAGTTTGGCATTTGACATTCATGAAGCAAACCGATATTCAAGTGGAATGCACAGACTAACTGAAAATGTTCTATGTTTTGCACTAGACTGAATATATATTAAATTTGGACATAAGATGCATCAGATTTAACTTTTCTTACACAGTGCACTCATTTTTCTAGAAAACATTGGCAACACCACTAATTTTCAAATTACAAAATACAATATCGATTCAAAGTGTACCGATTTGGGAACCTGGTTTGACTACTGCTATGAAAGAAGCAATTGAATGCACTACTCGGCCTGCTGTGAACTGCTGCTTCCCACGCTGCCAACACAAATTACGTCCAGGTCTGCTGCCTTCAGTCGAAAACACAACAACAAGCAAGTACATTTCACGCCCAAACAAGGTAAGTGTTGTAAGTTCAGCTCACGCCAAATGTATTTGGTCTCAAAACTCTCTCTAAGCACTAATAAGATCACGCCCAGCCACTTATAATGTTCACGCCCAGCAGTAGATACTTCGCACGCCCAACAAGGAGTATTATTTACGCCCAGCTCTTTCCCTAATGACTATGACACAATTAACTAAGCCCAACGACCTGCTGTTAATACAATTGAATGTTTCAACTCGATTGTAATACCATATTACTGCGAAGATTCAGGCGACAATCAGCTTAATGTGTGCAAATGGCTGGAATCGATTATGGCACCTTTCTTCCTGAGAGTAGTAGCTGTAACCATCTACTGCGCACTTGCAGAATGATATTCGTACCACTGCTGCTGTAGTAAGTTTCAAGTCTACACGTCTAGGACTCACCAAAACCACGTTTGTGAAGTTGACTGGCGATGGCTACTCTACGGCTCACTGACCAGTTTCTACGCTCTCCCAGCACACTAAAAGGACGACCTTGTTAGAATATGCTGCAATCAGCTTTGGCTGTCTAAGCCGCTGCCTCTGTTGACTGCTACAGAGGCTCAAATGGCTTCACGCAGAGCGTAGACCCCAATGGCGTTCAAGAATCAAACAGCGGCTCCCCTTTACCTATCTTCCAGCCACGTCCCCACGGCACTTAGATGATTACAAAATTCACCAATATTTGCTAATGATGAGCTCATCGGCAGTTCAGTTTCAATTCCCCACTGCAATTCCAAAAGAGGTGGTTGGCAGATGTAACGGTGATACCAACAGAGTCTGATGCTGGAAGTTAATCGACAACTTCAAACTATGCCCAAAAAACCAAGCCACCAACAGTCAAGCCAATCATGGAAGAAACGGCCACCAAAGAAATACAGAACCTCCCGCCAAGGAAGAAGTCTGTTACAATATTAGAACCTCCCGGTATGAAAGACGATAATTTGAAGACCGCTTATTCAAGATATTTCACAGTTTTTTGCAGAGTTAGGTAAAAAAGGCTCCCTCCAAATATCCCTGCCCAAAACTAACATCTCCAAGTGATACACACTCTAACAGAGACGACAAAGGTTATCACAGTGCCTTACAGAAGTAACGCCCATATTCAAGGAAAGCTTCCCGATATGAAGAGGCTGCGTTTGCTCGACAAGAAGATGAAACGACTTCTTGTACGCTCTGCACCATATTTCCAAATTTCAACGACTGGCAAGAAACCTTCATACCTTAAGCTTTATTTTTCCAAAATGACCCAAAAAGTCACGCTGTAAACCAGATTGCACGGCATGAAAGTTTGGAAGCAGAGAAACAAAATACTAGCGATACCAATCCGCCACTCAAGGGAGTTTCACGACCTCAGAAAGATTCGATAGAAAACTACAGCTTCAGGAAACCCCACGAATTTGCTTGTGCTGAGCCACAAGTGAGAGCTGACCAAAATAAAAAATCTCCTGAAGCTTATTACTATAGTCTTCACCAAATATCAATGCCTGCTAAAGAGCTCTTCAGACTCTCGTCTCAAGAAAGACTCACAATAGGGACCCGACCTTTCTTTAGCCCAAAACAGCTCTTCACAAATCTTTAGATTATGAAACGCTCCACCTAAAGTTATTGCACTGTTTTTCTTTTTTTTGAAGCCCGACTCCAACATTCATACACAAAATCAACTTCTGGAAATTCCACAATGCTAACCCCCTCACCGTCTAAATTCAAAATTGTGGTCTTGCAGGAGAACTCTGATTTGTGGGATGCAGCTCGCCTGGCTGAAATCTGCACTTCGAAGCCACACTACAGGAGGAATGGAATTCATTTAGGAATAACCAAGACACTTCTCCAGAATCAAAAACTCTTCTCCCGAATTCGTTATGAATAATGGCATCCGTAAAATGGCTCTCTAAAAAACTCCAGTGGCAACGTAGAATATAGGAAATTTTATCAAAGATTAAACAGCCACATAAATATTCACGGCTATTCCTCAATTTATCACGGCAATCATAACTTTAAGCAGAAACTATAGATAAAAATTATTCAAACACATAACAGGCCCCACTGCTCAATTGCCAAAACTTGCAATAGAACCAAGAAATAACCAGACCCACTAAAATTAGGCTGATATCACATTCGGGATTAATAAACTTTATTTTGAACAATATCTGTCAAGACTTTATAAAATAAATCTTCGATAATGAAATCAAGAGATTATTTGCCAATCTCTTAATTTTGAAACAAGCTACTGATCCACACGAATTTATCTTCCAAAAAAATAATCAAGCGCTTCACTTTTTCCTCACAGGCTGGCAGAAAAACCAGCTCTGATACCACAAAAATATTTAGGGATATTTATTCCAGAAATTTGAACGATGAACCACAGAAATTTAACATTCCATTTGCATATTATTGATTTCGTTATTTTCACCAAATTACACTGAAAATCATTAAATTTCAGATTGAAGACGGATTTTCTGAAATTTAGATATGAACCAAACCTCAAATCTTAAATAGATAAACAACAGAAAAACCCAATCGTAGCCACATGTTGTGACCTTTTTCACACATCGCCCCATTGCAAATGGGGACCTTCTCATTTCCTGCTTTCTAGGGTTTTTGTTAGTGTCTTGTGGCCTTCTGCCTCAGTTTTGCCAAGCCTTGCTCAGTTTTGCCAAGCCTTGCTCAGTTTTGAACGGTTTGAGTCCTAAGGATTGAAAGCTAGTTTTTGCAAGCCAAGTGATAACAAAGTATGAACACCACCAAAGTGCTTAGAAAGGCCAAAGGACGAAGATCGCAATTGATTTGGACGAATTTGGACAACTTTCTATTTTTAGAAAGTTTGCTTTTTCGCTTTTTCCTATTTTTTAGGAAGTTTGGTTTTTGGCATTTTCAGCCCGATCCCCGGTGTGGCTATTTTTAGAAAGTCTTTTCCTAGATTTTAGGGATACCTGAATTGCTTTTTCGGGATGCGAACCTAGGGTTTACACTTACACCACTGACCAGCTTCGACCGGGACTCAAAAATTCCAAGTTTTGACCTAAAAAGCTAAATCCCTAGATTTTAGGCTTTTTGTTTTTTCGGGATGGGAACCTAGGGTTTGCACTGATACCACTGACCTGCTCCGATCGTGATCGAAAATTTTCAAGTTTTGACCCAAAAAACTAAGTTCCTATATTTTAGAGGGTCATAGCACATTCAAAGGATAATCAGCTCGAAAAATCACCCTGATCCTCAAATGTCCTGAAATTTGGCTAAGTCTGGAATGTCATCCTGATCCTGAAATTTGACTAAGTCTGGAAAATTGGAGAATCCTCCAAAAACTAGATTTTGCATTATTAGTCCTAGAGATCTGAAACCACTCTCAAACATCCTGACAATATATATGAAATATAACATAAAGTATAAGTGGTATTTCAATATGTCCACTTATACTTAAATGTTATATTTCATATATAGTCTGCCCTCTTGAGAGCCTTCAAAGAGTCCGTCTTGAAGAGAGAGCTCTAAACTCCGCCCATGATGGTGTGCAAGTCGCCTTGGCCAACACTCAAAAGTCCACCCTATCCTAGCAAGATGATGGTGACCTCCATAAAGTCCGCCATATAAAGGTTAAGTTAGAAGTCCGCTCTTGATGAAGAGTCACCAAAGTTTGCCCAAGGGAGAGTCTCCAAAAGTCCGCCCATGTTGGAGAAGTCTTCAAACTCCGCCCAAGATACTAAGTATGATGATGAAGAGCCTTGTGAAAATTCCGCCCTAGGCCTTCAAATGTTGAAGAGGTATCACCAAAGTCCGCCTTGGTGGAGGTAGCATCAAAACTCCGCCCTATCCAAAAGGAGATGATAGAGAGCTTCTAGAAGTCTGCCATGCTGGTTGAAGACCAGCAAAAGTCCGCCATGTCTTGGGAAGGTGCCCTCAAACTCCGCCTTGACTTAACCATGACTAAGCTAGAGGAATGTCCAAAGTCCGCTATGCTTGAAGGAGAAGTCTTCAAACTCCGCCTTTGGTGCTAAGCATAATGTTGAAGAGCCTTAAGAAAACTCCGCCCTAGGCCTTGAAAAGGTTGTGAGAGAGGTTCAAGAAACTCCGCCCTCAAGCAAGTTACCAGAGCTTCAAACTCCGCCCTAGTAGTCATCCTCCCAAAGTCCGCCTTGAAGAGGGAAAGGGAGGGTCCGCCTTGGTGGAGGTAGCATCAAAGTCCGCTATATGGAGACCTTCCTAAACTCCGCCATGCCTTGAAGAGGTAATAAAGTCCACCCAAGTTTGATGGATGTGAAGGTAAGCCTCCAAAAGTCCGCCTAAACATGAAAGTCAAGCAAAATCAATAAAAATGCAAGTGATGTCATGAAAATCCTTCAAGATTTCGAACTTAGAAGCCAAAATGGAAAGTTTTCAAAAAGAGAATATTGGAAGATTAATAATTATTTCAACTTATAAGCCAAATTGGAAACTTTTGGAAGACATTTTCTTCAAACTTAGAAACATGACAACACTTTCCTAAAGAGTGAAGTTAGAATTGGAAGTATGAGTTGGAAGATTTTAAGGGTTTCTAATCGAGGATTTAATGTTATTTACAAATACTTCATTGCAAATTTCATTTCTACACCAACAAGTTCGAAGTTACTAAGAAGAGCTTAGTAAAGTATTTCAGTTTGAAGATCATCTGGAGAAAGTTTTGGATATTGCTGGAAGTTGAATAACTTTTTTGATAAAAGTTCCACAGATTTTTGGAGAAAGACAAATAGTAGGAAGAAGAATTATTGAACCTTTTCTGAATTTTCTGAGTGTTCTTGAGAAAATTCTAGCCCTACTTCTATCCATTCGAAGGTCAAACTAGATTCATGATACAGATTTATGGATCTTTTCTGAATATTTTCCAGAATTTAATAAATGGTTTTTCGAAAATTTTGGAGAAAGAAAATCATTTTTTTTGGCTAAGTAAGAAAGATTTTCAAAGCTATGACACTCAGTGTTGATTTACGATCACGACCATCCTTGAGATTGAAAGGTTTTTCAAAAGAAATTTCAAGTTTTTTATGGCTAAGTATAAGATGAAATTTTCCGACACTTAGCCATTCGCAGCCTCGATTTTCTTTAATCCAAGATAGATTTCTAACTTATTTTCCTTTGGTTTTACAGGTCGCAAGAGGAAATAGAAGCGGGATCATCATAGAGATTGCAGCTGGAGTTTCAAGCCGAATGAAAGATTGAGGACAAGTGCACGGGCAAGGTTCATCCGAGCGTGAAGATAGCCAAAATTTGGCTAAGTATGGGAAATGTTTCACAAAGAAAATTCCAGTTTCCCCAGTTATGATGAAGGCATGGAGAAATTCTTCTCCAAATTTCAGGGTATCAAGAAGGAGGGCATGATCACAGGGAATGTCTGAACAGCTTGATCCCATCATTTTATATTTGCAAGAGGTTATCTAGAGCTTTTTACCCTCCTCCCACGCAACATAAATTGGCAGCTGAAGGCAGGATCGTCACAGAAAACACAAATGGAGTTTCAAGCCAAGTTCAGAATTAAAGACGGGACCACGAGCAAGGTTCGTCCGAGCATAGAGAGGGCCAAAATTTGGCTAAGTATGAGAAATACTTCGCGAAGAGATTGCTTCTCCAAATTCGAGGCACTTGAAAGAATCTCAAGGTATTAAGAAAAAAAAGTTCTCAAACGTAGTGAAAATATGGAAAAGTTAAATAAATTTCCAACTTCTTGAAGGATTTCATCTCCTGAAGAAATTAAAAAAAAGACAAGCTCCCAAGCAGAATCAAATGGTGACAAGAAGGAATCAAATTTCCATACTTAGACAATTTCTTGACACAAATTGGAAAATTCAAGGAAGACATTCAACACGTTGAGGTGGCGCCTCGTCATCTTCCAACCTATCAGATCGCTCCAAGTCAACATGTCCAAGTTCGATGACCCTGACTTATCCAGAAGCTTCTAGAAGGGCACACTTCACAATGGAACAACCTTCTATTTTCATTGATGGTTCATTTATAGCAAGAAGGACAAGTGTCCCAAATGTAATTTTCTCATTGGTCGAGGGTAGTTAGTTTTGGGAAACCCTAATTAGGGTTTGTAGCTTTCAATATGGGCCCTTGATCACTGTTTGATCTCGGTCGTTCATTTATTTTTGAGAAACTATATAAGGCTACCTCCTCTCATTTGGAGGGTGTGAGGTTTTTGATGTATTGTTGCTTAAGGTCATTTCCAGATAATATATTGCATGCGCGCTGCTTTGTAATCTCTATTATTTGAATGATTTGCATGGTTTCAATTGCCTCAAACACTTAGTTAGAATTAATTTAGATTTGCTTTCATTGTTGTTAATTTGAATGAAGGATTTGATAAGTGTCAATTGATGGTGTATCTCCGCTCATACTTTTGGTAAATGGATGATTTCCACTCTACCGTGCAAAGTTAGTCTGAGCCCATCCCCTGTGCATCCCAACATCTCGATCATAAGCACAACCCATTGAAGATTGCACCGGCCTTGTGTAGTTGTCCCTAGTGTGGCGAAGCAAGGTTTGGTTTCTCGAGAGCACCCAGTTGATACCGTCTCCAGAATTTGTAGGATTAGATTAGCCTTCTCAAACCTTATCCTTTTTTCCCTTTCTTTTGAAAGTCTAAATCCAAAAAAATCCAAAAAAGAGAAGAGCCTAAAATTGCTAAATCCATCTAAGTCCAGCAGTTCAAGATACTTGTTAAACATAAGTCCCCTTTAAAATTTCAGCATACACTACCCAAGAAGCTATTCCATTAAAGTCGCTTGTTCGCACATATAGACTTTGGAATCAATAGTGATTTTTCAGGAGAGGATAGAACACCTTCGGGTATCCTATCCTAATGTTTGGTAGATGATAAAACAGACACCAACACCACAGAACTTACAATCAGATTGGATAACCAATAAATAAAACTGAAGCACAAAGTGAGCCACCTGAATGATAACTCCAACTGACAATGGGTTTCCGTCCACTACCTCCAAGATCGAGGGTTTGCGTCCTCAAACCTGCTGTAAACAAGAGCTTCCCAGAAACTCCCCAAAGAAACAATCTCCAAACATAAACCAAGCATAAACCGAATGAGCCTCTCAATGTTCTTTTAAAACACAACCTTGTGTCTCTTTGATTTCCCCTTCTTGCCTCTTGGTATTCCCCTTTAATAGTAAAGTGACTTTATTTTATAATTTGATGTTGACATTAAAGTCACTTTAATTAGCTTTAATAAATAATTAATTTAGGTTGTCTTTAAAGTTTGATGTTTTGACAACTTAAACTTAATTATTTGAATGGATTTCCTAATGTCCCAAAAGGGGGACATTACAGGAAATTTAGTTAAATTGATCATTGCTTGAGGACAAGCGGTCTTGAGTGGGGTGGGTTGTAATGTCCCCACTTTGAAATACAATTTAATGATAAATGATAATAATAAAATTAAAATTAAAATATAGAAGAATATAATTAAATTTTAATTAAGTTAATGAATGGTCGAAGGCATGAAATGAAAAGTTGTAACTCCCTCAAACATGAGATATAAAGGGAGAAGAGAACCACATTTGAGGAGGACAATTTGGAAATCAGAAGTGCAGATCTGATATAAATAAAGAATGCATATCTGATTGTGAAAGGTTGTGTCCCTTTCAAAGGGCTGAAGTAATCAAGAGTTGCACTCTTTCAAAGGGTGCTAATGGTGAAAAGGTGCGTCTCTTGCCAAAGGGCATCTGTAATGAAGAGGTGTGACCTCTCCCTCACATTGAGAGATATAAAAGAAAAGGAATCAAAAGCATCCAGTGACATGACCATCGATCAGATCATATCAGAATTGTTATTAAGTTACAAGCAAGAAATGGATCACTATCAACGGGCCAATTCTAGTCACGGTTCATCTCACACATAACCCCTGTCAAAGAAGACACTACAGATCACATGAACAAGCAAAGAGTCTTCCACATAATCACTGTCAAGGAAGTAATATAGATCAACCACCAAACAAGAGATTATCCTCTACCTTATCACTGTTCAAAAAGAAGAATTCCTATCTGCGTTAGTTAATTAACTAATAACAAATTAAGTGAAGAACAATAAGATTGATCAAAGGATGATTAGTTAAGTTAATAATCTGGACAATAAACAAAAAGTCAAAACCGTTAGAAGTTTGATTAGTTTAAGTTGTTGGAAAGACATGACTAAGGAGATACAACCCCTCACATCATGACCATTGGAAGAGATATTAAAGGAGGATCATATTGTAGACAAGGAGAATGGATATTGGTTATTTTTACTGATTCATAGCAGAGTGCTAAGTCAGCCAAGTGAAGGTAGTGTATCCACCAGTTTGCAAGGCCATATACACATGTCAAAAAAAAGATTTAACAAGCAGAAATAGCGTCAAGATTGCATGCTTACAAGAAGACATAACAGATAGAGTGATAAGGGATCAGAATCCCGATTCATGGACATTCAAATTGCATGATATAAAGGAACCAACCAAACACAGTGATCTGTCAAAAGACATACTTTGTATCAATAAAGGTGGTGAACATAGCAATCACAGATAATTCTGCATGCATCTATAATTATCAGACCTTTTATTTGATCTCACAACAGATTTCTTTTGGAACATTATATTAGAATCTACATCAGATTTGAAAGGTTATATTATTGTCAAGAAGAACATCTAATATTCATATAAGGTCTGCTAATTAAATCTTGTCTAGAGTCATTATGCAATTTCAATCGAGTCCATAAGCATCATGAGTATAATTATCTCATTAAATAGCAAAGTTAGTGGAAGGCCCAAAATGGGACATTACATATATGTTGTTGAGTTCTGTGCAGTTGTGAGTTGTATCAGTTGTGGAGGTTCCCTTGTGAGTTTTTTTTTTTTTTTGCTTGAAAGAATGAAAAATAGATTTCAAGGCATAATTATCTATGTATGCTTCCACATTTGATGTTTTCATTATTGCATGATTTACGCGATGTTATTTAGCATTAGGACATAATCACCAGGTATTTTGAAAATTTTCAATTTTTACCCATTCGCACGTCCCCAAGATATTTCCCGTTGAGGACAGGGTCTGAAACCACAGGAGATACATCTGAGGTACATAAATGGCCACCACTGAACATTGGTCCAATTCAAGAAGAATTCTGATGGCCCTACCATTGTGCCTTGTGTGCAAATTCACATAACTCCTAATCAACAATGACTCAGGAACAGATGAGAAAAAGAGCAGGCCTCGTACAGACAAAAATCCATCAAATAAATTGATCATAAAAAATTCTGACTTTCACAAACAAATAGGCGTTGATCTGAAAGTAAAAACATGTTTCATAAATATCATTGTATCATGTCCCATCAATGAGTGAAATTGCAACTATATTAATAAGGGTCGCAGCCATAAAACCTGGATAAGCAGGGCGGACCTAGTAGGATAAGAAATAAAAATAAATAAGTAAATATATAATAAAAATTGCAAATAGGACTGACCTAGATTAAGGAGCCGACATAGGGTTTTAAGCAGTGATTAAGGAAAATAATAAAAAATTATAATAATAAGTTTGTTGCCTTGGCTGACCTGTTTAGAATTGTTGCAACCTTTGGCAAAGAAATGTGATTTATGGATCATTCAAACATAAAAATCAATTGTAAAACAATTCCTATTTAAGAGCAGATTCGCAGCAGGAATTCTCATAAGGCAATTCATTGATTATTCATAACAGATCAGAAGCAGATTTAAGGTTAATGTTTGAGTAAATTAAAGGAGAATTAATGCAGAAATAGGAGCAGAAAGACAATCGGATCAGAGGAGATAATCGAAAAGAAGCAGATCAAATAGAGGGTCTCAACCAGGATTTGTGATTTGGGCAAAAACTAGGGCACTTAATAAAAGGGGACATTACAAGGGGTATCAGAGCAACATTCCTGCCAGCCTGAGGGAATACAAGAAGCAGAAACAAAAAGACTTGTGTCTTAATATACAAAACGTGAAGAACAGAGAGCCTAGAGAGAGATAGAAGAGAAAGAATGGGAGAAAGTGCAGGCTTTGCTTCAAGAAGCTGAGAGACGACAAGAAAAGATTTCATACTCCATTAGTACAATTCCATGGAAGGACATTTTTTTAGCGTGTTCATTAAACAAACCATTCAATGGTCAAACAACATAGGAGCAGCGATAAGGATCAGATTTGTTTGACTAAAGACAACGATTTATCATAAAAGATTTATTATGCAGTGATGGCAACATTGGGACTTGACTCTATGTCAAGACCAAGGCATGTTAGTTTAATCAACTGAACATATTAGACACATAAAGAACAGCGATTTGTGCCAAGGAGAAGCAGTCTTGATAAGAATTGTTCAATTTACACTGGCTGTCATAATATTCAATACCAGCAACTTCATCAAAGACAAAGCCCGATTTCTAAGATAGCGTTTTCCAATGACAAAGTCAATAAGAAACATAAACATTATTATTAAGAACAAGGAACATGAAGAGATCAACCCACTAATTAATACAGAAATCTGTATCTAACAATAGTCAATAAGACTAATTAGGCAGTGATCTATTATGGGAGATTCATTAGTGAAAAGGTGTGAGTTAATAAATGACCCAAGAAACATGACTGTTAACTTGATATTAAAACAGCAATGGGCAGCAACCATTATTAATGAGAACAGCGACCCTCTTGAGATAAGTGATTGTGGTTAAAGAAATAATTTTTATTAGAAATTAATAAATCTTATTCACTAAGAAAAGACACAACTATTGATTATTGAAAAGTCACAACTTTTCTACGAAAAGATACATGGAAGATATAAAAGGTAGATTCAATTCAATTGTTGAAAAGTGCAAGGAGTGCAAGGGTGTGGTCTGCATTGTATGAGCATTGAAGATCAAAAGTCATATGCAACAAATAGAAGAAACAGTGCAGATTTAAGAAGACTTGCATGAATAAATTCATGAGGAATTTATAGAAGAATATTGCTAATAAATGAAGGCTTGCCTTGGGCAGATAAAGAGGGGCGTTCCTACCTCTTGTGGGCCAAGTGATGGACTGATTACCCTAAGGGATGGATCTGGTCCTGGTTGGACATTCCTGCCTCTTGTGGACCAAGTCATGAATTGATTACCTCGAGGGATGGATCTGGTCCTAGTTGGACGTTCCTGCCTCTTGTGGGCCAAGTGGTGAATTGATTACTCCAATCAATGGATCTGATCCTGGTTGGGCGTTCCTGCCTCTTGTGGGTCAAGTGATGAATTGACTACCCCAAGGGATGGAATTGGTCATAGTTGGACTTCTTGCCTCTTGTGGGCCAAGTGATGAATTGATTACCCCAAGGGATGGAAATGTTCTGGAAGTTCCTACCTCTTGCAGGCCAAGTGATGAATTGATTACCCAAAGGGATGGAACTGGTCATAGTTGGACAGTCCTACCGCTTGTGGGATGAGGTGAATGGCTATGATTTGGATGTGACGTGCCCCATGGCTTAGTCAGGTTGGGCAATTTATTGGCACCCTTTTGAATTTCCTACTGATATAAGCAATGATTTCTTATAGGTTAATTAGCTTGTCACAATGTTTATTGTAATATGCCTATTTACTATGTCTACATATATTTATGTATATGCTTCGTGCTTTATGTGTATGCTCTGTGTTTGGCTCACACCTAATGTGTTTCCAGCATAGTTGAACTACTCGCCAAAAGCAAAAACTCGCCAAGGCCTGAAAAAAAACTCTTGAAAAACTCGGCCAGTACTCGGCAACTTAAAAAATTATTTAAATTTAATTAGAAATGCATGTTTTTTGCAAAATTTAGTGAGGAGATGCATCCAATGAGTCAATAAATGAGAACACAAAAGAAACAAGCTAAGTCTAGATATATTTGATTGATTTAATCATAAATTGGGTACAAAATGGCATCCTCTTATGGAATGTTGGTGGCTGATAGACTGAAACAAAATGAAATAGCAAATTGCTTTTCTAAAACTAAAAGTAAATAATACATCAAAACATTTTACATCTTCCTCTTCTTAGCTCTAGTGAAAAATAGGGGAGAGATAGAACTAGACGGTCTAGTCCTAGAAGTCCGATGTGCCCCCTCCACCTCGCCAAAATGAGGTTGAGCGTAGCACCCCTTGCAGGGGTGTGAGGGTGAGAGAAAGAGGTAGAGAGATAGGTCTAGATCTTGGGGGAGAGAGGAGAGAGTGAGATAGAGAGTGGTGGAGAGAAGGGATGGAGGAAGAGTGATACAAAGATAGATAGGTCTAGAATTCGGGGCAGATAAAGTGAGTGAGGTAGAGAGAGCAAGAGAATGCCAATAGGAGCCTACTAATTACTGAAATTTGACTATCTGAAAATTAAAAGATCTTCTAAAACCTAGAATTTGCATTATAACTCCTACAAATCTAAAACCACTCTCAAACACCCTGCCAATATATACATGAAATATAACTTACAGTATAAGGAAAAAGACATATTGAAATGTGACTTATGCTGATAGGAGCCTACTGGTTACTGAAATTTGACTAAGTTTGAAAATTTAAAAGATCTTCTAAAACCTAGAATTTACATTATAACTCCTATAGATCTAAAACCACTCTCAAACATCCTGCCAATATATACATGAAATATAACTTAAAGTATAAGAAAGAAAAAAGACATGTTGAAATGTGACTTATGTTGATAGGAGCCTACTAGTTAATGAAATTTGACTGTCTGAAAATTTAAAAGATCTTCTAAAACCTAGAATTTACATTATAACTCCTACAGATCCGAAACCACTCAAACATCCTGCCAATATATACATGAAATATAACTTAAAGTAGAAGAAAGGAAAAAGAACTTAAATGTTATATTTTATGTATATATTCTAATGAAGAGAATGAGAGTGACTTGAAAAAAAAAATAGACAATTTTTTGACATGTTTAAGTCTTTTTTTTATGCAGCCGAGTTTTTTCCAAAGACTTGCCGAGCTTTTGTGAAAAACTCGCATAAATACTCGCAGAGCAAAAAAACTCTCGTCGAGTACTCTACGAGTATTCCATCTATGGTTTCCAGTATGTCTACTCCATAAGTGTATGATTACTATAAACACATTCCTATCACCATGAGATTTCTAATTTGAGAATAACTAGAGCGAACCAAAAGATATGAATTTAAGGTCATAGATGTGTGCCATGTTTCTAATCCTTATCTTCAGACATAGAAAGACTCACCCTTGCTTCAACTCACAAAGATATCCAATGTGCAAACATATGTCCAACCTAATCAGTTTTTGCAAATACAAGATGGCTTTGATCTAGAAAATAAGAAAAACTTGTCTTAAGTTAAACCTTGTCAGTTTCCAACTATTGGCTGTAGCTCGCATTTGAATTTAGGGAGAAAACATATATGTCAATTTGAACCTACGACGTGATAATATTAGAGTAGCGCAAGAAAAGGTGGATTACAAATTAGACCCCATGATCATCCAACTATTGCTTGAGGTCAACCAATTTTGGGAAGGGCGGATTGTCATGTCCCATCAATAACTAAAATTGCAACTATATTAATAAGGGTCACAGCCATAAAACCCAAATAAGTAGGGCCAACCTAGTAGGATAAGAAAATAAGAATAAATAAGTAAATAAAAAATAAAATCACATATAGGGCTGACCTGGATTAAGGAGCCAACCTGGGGTTTTGAGCAGTGATTACGGAAAATAAAATAATAATAAGTTTGTGGCCTTGGCTGACCTATTTAGAAAGGTTGCAACCTTTGGTGAAGGGTGTGATTTGAAAGGCATAAATAAGAGGTGTTTATTGATCATTCAAACATTAAAATCAACTGAAAAAAAATTCCTATTTAAGAGAAGATTTGCAGCAGGAAGAGCAGAAGGAATTCTCTTAAGGCAATTTATTGAATATCTATAACAGATTTGAAGCAGATCTAAGGTGAATGTTTGAGTAAATTAAAGGAGAATTAATGCAGAAATAGGAGCAGAAAGTGAATCAGATCAGAAAAGATAATCAAAAAGGAGCAGATCAGATGTAATATCCCCTTGTTGAAATAGGATTTATTAATAAATATAAATAATAAACTAAAATATAAAAGAATAAAATTAAAATTTAGTTAAGTTTAATGAATGGTCAAAAGGCATGAAATGAAAAGCTGTGACTCCCTAAAACATTAAGATATAAAAGGGAGAGAAAAGAACTTCATTTGGGGGAAAAAAGGAAAAAAGGAAGAAAGAAGGGAGCAAAGTTATTAAGGAAGCATTAATGGGAAGAAGATAAGGAAGTGACTCTTTTAAAGAGCAGCAATGATGAAAGGTTGTGACCCTTTCAAAAGGTGCTACTTGTGAAAGGTTATGACCATTAAGAAGAGGTGTGACTCTCCCTCACATTGGAGGATATAAAGTGGAGAAGTTTTCATTTGAGAAGGAAGGATCCATGGAATAGAACAAAATACCTGGAGCATTAAAAGAAAATTTAGAAGCAGACCTAAATCAGAAATATAAGAGAAAATGGAAGAATGATATGAACATTTATAAAAGAGATCAGAACACAAATACAAATCTGCAAATAATAATAAAACAAGCATCAAAGGAAAAGAAGAGGAAACGTTAAATCAATAACCAGAGAATCAGACCTGATGGAACAGAACGGATTCTCTCTCTCTCACACTCACACTCACTCACACACACACACACACACACACATATATATGAGTATAGGCAGCACATCAGATTGGTATAATACTATAAACAGCAGACTTGTACATTTAAAGAGGGAAACAACATCAAATTGAATCTGACCAAATTACCACAGCAGACTGAAAATACATAACCTGCAATAATTATAACACACACACACACACATATATATATCTGAGTATAGGCAGCACATCAGATTGGTATAATACTATAAACAGCAGACTTGTACATTTAAAGAGGGAAACAACATCGAATTGAATCTGACCAAATTACCACAGCAGACTGAAAATACATAACCTGCAATAATTCTACAAGTATATTGTGCAAGATTTAGTGTCCTACCAAAAGGGGACATTACATCAGATACAAGGTTTCAACCAAGATTTGTGATTTAGGGCAAAAACTAGGGCACTTAATAAAAGGGGGCATTACAAATTGTTATATAATACCAATAACCAATACAAACACATCTGTTGATATTAAAAATACTATTTCATTTACTATGATGTATATTAAGCATATTCATGCACCTTATACTTGAGAAGAATTCAACAAGCTAAAGAGAAACAAGACAGTTTGAATCTGCTTGTATTTTTTAAGTGTTGAGGAACAAGTGAGCACCGATTTCTTGATAGGACTATTGTGAGTGCATTGTGACCAAGGCTAATAGTTTAATATAATCTAGTCCTGATTGTCAACAGTTTGTTCCATGTAGTTTTACAGGGAATTGCAATACCTAGTAATGAAACAAGTTGCCTTCTTAAACCTTGGTAGAGGTAAATAAGAACAGTATAATTGTTTTATTAAAGTCAGGTAACAATTACAAAGAGGTAGGAACTAACTGATCCATTGTAAATTGTAAATTGAAAAAAGAAAAAGCATATAGTTCTAATGCTTACTTGTTTAGAGTGCAAAATTAGCCATCTATTTCCATTGCTTGGGCAGCCTTCGCCTTGGTCAAAGCAGATAATTTGGTCTGCACCTTTTTATTTTTCCCAACCTTAAACCCTCTCTTCCTCTTCAACTTTTTCTTCTCCTCCTTACCATCAACCTACACCCAAAACCGAATTAAACTAAATTGAATACAAAACATGTATCATTTTTACTTGTAAATCCCTTACATCCAAAGTATACCATTGCTTCCGTCAAGTGGGATGAGCTCAACAGATACAAGCATGAAGGCTCCTAATGCAGTGGTGACAAATTCATGTTCACTAAGACATAATAAACTGTTAAAATGCACGAACACCACACCCAACACCTGGATATAGAAGACCTCAACGGACAGGAACAGAAGAAATACCAACCTATATAAACATACGTATGCATATATGCATGTACATTGGCAAACAAATGAAAAGAAGCAAGAGAAAAAATACACAAACAACTCTTCATTCCTCTTAAAGCCCATATTTAAACCTATTTGCGTTTGTCCCACTAATCCATATTTATCAAAACCCTACCATTAGTTATCACAAACCCTAAATCTAAACATGCTACTCTTTTGTCAGTTAAACAATCAGCTCTTATGAAAACCCCAAGATGTAGTCATGTACGTGAGGAAGGTGAAACGAATTTTAAATAAAATCCGTACCTTCATCTTCTCCTGCCTTGCTTTTAGCTTTCGCTCTTTCTTTTCCTTCTCCTCTTTCTCCTCTGTTCAATTTATCCACATTAAAACCCACGAAAAATGACATGGACATAAGTAGAAAACATGCAGATAAAGCTTACTTCTAAGCTCGAATTCGTGAAGCCGTTTACGTCGTCCAAGATCATTTTTCTTTGACATGATTGCTTACCTCCTTACTTCCTCTAATCTGCTCTGCTTTGATTTTCTTTACCAGTTGAATAAATATTCAGGGTAGACCACGATAGAAAATAGAATTTCGAACTCTACCTAATTTAGGTTACTCTTGCGAAGCAGAATGCTCAACAATCGGCCAGGTATAATTATTTAATCGGCTTTTATTTTTTATTATACATTATAAAAGTTTGTATCATATTGTTTTTTATTAGGAAAGCGGGATTAATAGGGCCTAACCCTTTACAAAAGAAGCAAAAGAGGGTGCTCACAGGTTGAAAAGACCATAAACAACAACAACCAAACAGTTGTAGAAGGAGAAAGAGGCTACAAGACAACAACAACCTCATGGCCAACAAGGTTAAAATCTACATTGAATCAAAGGGCTCCTTACAAGGAACAGTATGAACACAATCTACAAGGTGGGGCAACCTCACAAGGGGGAGAGAGGGTCCCCAAGTCAAGCAAAAGATCACGACAACCACACGACAGCAGGAAGTCCAACCCTCAACAACATAACCCCTCTTCACCTCTATAGAAAAGGAGCCCACCTCAATAGGAGCAAAAAAGGATAAGACCACCAAACAAGTGTGCCAACTATGAATCCAAATATTAAACAGACAACCACATAGGAGAGAAGACCACCATGAAAAACCATCAACCTCTTTCTCGTAGCCAGGCCCTGCCTCAATAAGGGAAGCATCCACCTCCATAGGATCCGCGAAAGAAGAAGGGAATCGATGAAGCCAAGCTCTCATCATGGCGAACAGAACACATCCCACCTTAATAGGGGCAAAATCAAACTCCACAGTAACCTCAAAAGTGAGCACAACCCTGAAACTGATACCAATCCATAACCAAAAACTAACATTAACGAGGGTGAGCCCTTGAAAACTAGTAGCTAACTCTTGGCCATCATAGAAAACAAGCCTACTGTCCCTACAAACCAAAATGGACATTCTCATGAAGAAGGCAAAATACAACCCAATGGTGTACGCAGTAACCACCATAGTCCAAATCAAAAAAGGAAACCTCCTACCACTAGAAACTAGATCAAGCACCATCTAAATCACAACAAAGATAACAAATGGGGGACAAGGCCCCATTGTCAATAAACACCAAGGCCACACGCAGGGCCCAACAAGATATGTGTGGGAAAACTCCCCACCACAGCTCACCATACCTCTAAAGGCATTCAATGCCCCAAAAACCAACGAAAATCCAAAGAGACCATCGCAACTCCAATAGATACCATAGGAACACACCCAAAACAAAGGCATTAGGAGGTAAGAACCAAGGCTAAGCCAACACTTTGCAAATCAACATGCGATTCCAATGACAAAACTCAGTCATTACACCAAGCCTAGAGCCTCCAAGCAAAGAAGACCCAAAGCAAAGAAGGACTCAGCCAACATCTTTGTCCCAAGAATCACCTCTGTAAGAATGTCGACAATAGAGGAGCCAACACCTCCTACTATTAAAAACACCTCACTAGTGCCAAGCTCAGCACAAAGCACAACCTCCAAAGGGCTTCCAGGCAAGGCTGAAATAACAAACAAACCCTGAAACCCACTTTAAGGAAGGCCACACAAGAGCACACTGTGAAAGGACCAAGCCAGGAAGTAGAGGACCTGAGATAGTAGCACCCAGACACGGGTTCGATAGACACAAGCCCCAACCAGTGACCACGAACACCATAGTAGACTGCCCAAAATAGGGCACCAACTAGAGCAAGGTAGTCGAAACAACAGCCAACTCACCCAACAATAAACCCCAGTCAGGGCCAGCACAACATCCCTGGGAACCAACCTGCACAACTCAAAAGAGGAAATGAGAGCCATCTCCCACAGCATGTAGGAGATCCAAACACCATCAACCTCGGCACCAAAAAGGTTCTCAACACCATCTTCAACACAACCCCTACAGCCACAACCATCAAAGAGGAAGGTCATCCAAACAAGCAGTGCATAGTGAGAACTAAGGACTAGCACTAAAGCACCATCCATGTCAGTCTCAGCAATGCCACCCTTGCTATCAATTTGAAATCCTAACTTTCCTGCACCTCCACTCTACTCTAGAATATCCAGAACAAAAGCACCAAGGGGGGAAAGGTAACAGTCTTGGTAGCCAACGTAGCAGAACCATTGAGATATCTAAGATAAAACCTAGAACTCATGTAAGAACCCAGCCAGGAAAATCTAGCACACAAGGAAGAAACCATTGCCACTAAGGCAACAGGAACCACGTGCAAGCCTCAAACATAGCCAAGGTTGGGCCATCTGCAAGAGAAAGCATAGATGGAAGCCACAGACACAAAAATATCTCCATCACCTTCACCACCATTGCCCTCAGTTTGAAATCCTAGAATTCTCGCTCATCTAGTTCGTTTTGCCATAATGAACAAAATATTTGCACCCTCTTACCCTCATAAGCTTAACTGCAATGGCAAGGCCTTTGACGCACTGACTACATAGAAAAAAACTACTTAAATCTTTCATTATTTTGATTATGGATGGTTATATCCTAGCACTTGTAGTCGTAGGAGCTGCAATGGATACGCCAATAGGTGTTGTTATATGGAGCCTAATCAGACTCGAAGGTTAAATTTTCCCTACTTCTATTGGCATGGTTTCCCCCCATATTTTTCGACGGGGGTTTGGGGGTAGTGCCCCCAAGGTGGGGTCAAGGGGTAGCGCTACCCCGTGAGGCCAAAAAGATTTTTATTATTTTATAAAGGCATCGAGTGTTATTTTTCTATTGGCTGACATGTTGTAACCCTAATTTTGTTACCAACATAAGTCTTGATAAAAAGGCTAAGGGTTAGGGGTTTTCTATAGAGAATTTTATGGCATTTTGCAGCGGTATTGAGTTGCAAGGGATTGTTGGTTGTAATCGGTTTTTGATTTACTGGATAATAATATTGGACTCTCTATTTGGTGGATGTAGCCTGAGATTGGGTGAACCACATTAATATTCTTTATTCGTTGTTATTATTTCTGTGTTTTTTATTCATGTGCTAATATTTATCTGCATATAATTGATATTTTATGCATGCAATTCCTAACAATAGGAGATTGAGGGGAAAATATAATGGAATTTTAATATTACATGAAAGAAGCATCTACATTGAAGGACCAAGAATACATGAGAAGATTATACTTGATGCACAAGCAAAATTGAAAACAAATCATGTTAATGATATTAAGAAGGTGGGAGAGAGAAGGGGCATGGAGACAAAAATAGTCTATATGCATAAAACACAATGAATAAAATCAATAATAAGTAGACGTGCATACGAAATGTGGAAGCGTAGACAATGCACAACAATTCACATCAAAGAAATGTGGTCTTGAGATTGCAATGGATGGGGATATGCACTAAAATGGATTTGTTGAAAAGGCTTTAGAAAATAAATAAGATCATGTGAATGGCTTGGTTTAAATATGATATGAAGTGATTGTGGAGTAGTACAAAACATGCTTGATTACTAACTAAACAAATAATATGCAAGACCAAATTGTAATTGTAAAAAAAAATCCGAGGAGTTCTGGAATATAAAAGTTATTATTTAGAAATAATATAAATAACATATCTAAAGGGTATATTGGCAGACAAGAATCAGACAGTATAGGCTTAACAATAAAATCAAACATAGAGGTAATTAACTTGGTAGGAATGCATGATGACAATGAAACTGAGTCAATTGCTTGTTTTACAGGTGTTCTTTGTGAAAAAAGTGCATGGAAAGGCCTTGTTGTGAGCCCACTCATGTCTTCTGAGGAATTCTTACAGTCTAACCTGCTAATTTATTCAGTATCGTATGAGATGGTTTTGAGTTTTTGAATGGCAAATTTGATCGCAAAATTTTCCGACTGGCAAAAAAACTCTCACGTGAGACAATTCTGGTGCAGTGTTTCTCCACATAGAAAAGCCTACCGACTAATAATAGATGAGGTATAATTAGTAAATTTATATTTTAAAAATATATGTAAAATATGCCGAGAGATATCATAATAGAAGAGAATCATTTGTAAAATAAATGTTCTTCTAAGATAATAAACACCAAAAATACAAATCCATTAAAGTCTTGCATGCAAAAAGTTATGAATCTAGCTGGAGACAAGTGGCGAGGGTTCTATTTTATTTGGAGTAATAAAATAGCACCACCACAAAAGTTGAAACATGACATATTTCACGCATTTACCTCTCATTTGCAGGTCAAATTGTTTCAAATATGGATTTTTGTTTAGGGATATTTTGATGTCATTGTAGATGCCTCTCGAGATAACTAGCAATTTTATCTTAATTATGACAATATTAATTATAAATGGTTATATATAGTAGATTCATATAACTAGCCAGTGTATCTTAGTGTTCAATGGGTATGTCATACATCATAAAGTTAAATTGTGTATGAGTAAACTAACATACTTGCATTTTGAAAAATTCAATAAAAGATGTCTAAATATATCATATTTGTTTATTACTGCTAAATTATTATAGATGATTATGTTATATTTCAATATATTATTGGGGAAAGATGGTGAATGTGTGCTTTGCTGGTTGAGCTAGGGTGCCCGTGCCCTAGCTCATTCTTTGTAGCTACTTGTTGGTGTGACGAGGGGAGATCTTCTTGCATTCAGGGTGTCATTTTTTACCATTTTTCTACTATTTTATGCAGTGGTGGTCTTCCTTGGAGGGAAGTGTTGGTACTGTGGCTTTCTCCGATAGGGTCTGGTCTCAGATTCATGGTGCGAGAGGGGGTCTAGGTGTAGCCTCTTTGGAGGCTTTGCTTGATTGCATCGTCTAGGTGGGGTTGGTTTCGTTGGTGATTGGAAGTGTGATTCAACCATTCCCCTTATTTGGTGTTTTGATCGGTTTGGGTGTGGGATTGGGTTGTTCTAATTGGTCACATTTGATTTAGGTGGGTTGCAGGGGTTTCTAAGAGATATTGTTATAACCCTCATGTGTGGGTTTCTTATTTTCTTTTGGCCCAAGGATTTGCATGCCCATCTAAGGTTTCATATTCTACTCATGTCATGTGGGGAACCATCCGGGGATAGCCCAATGATGAATTTCCGCTCAACGATTGGTTCGAAGGCCCTGACACAGGGTGCAAAGGTATTCAATAATAATTTGTTTGCACCAGATTAGGAGATGTATGCTTCATGATCGTTTGGAGAATCTAAGGTTATGAAGATCAATGGTTGCTTAGAGAGATGTAAAGAGAGGCCAAAATTGATTATATTGATGGAGATGTTGGCTGATGATATTGAATATTATTCAAAACACTCCTTTTATTGCAATTTTATGGGTTTGAGAGTTTCTCTGCAGTTTCTGGAATCTTGGGCTTAGAAGACCTAGATGTCGGAAGGAGAGATGGAGATTAGGCTCTTGGAAAATAATTACTTTATGGCTACCTTTGATAGTATGACTGATCGGAATGAGATTTTTAAGGGTGGCCCCTATTTTTATAACAAAGTGGGCTTGTTCATGAAGTCGTGGCATGTGGGTTTCAATCCGACTGAAGAGCTTCTGAATAAGGTCCAGTTTGGGTTCGTTTGTCGTAGTTCCCAGTTGAATGTTGGTAAGAGGATGTTTTGCATCCGGTGGCTTCAATGCTTGGTAAACCTATTGGGTCTTCTCAACAGACACAGTTTAAAAAGGTAATGACTTTTGCCCGTATCTGTGTGAAAATTGATTTAAGCAAGCCATAGCCAGATTTTGTGGAAGTAAGTGCAGGATCATATACATAGGTGCAACAATTAGACTATGAAACTTTACCTTTTCGACGTCGACTTTGCCATGAGTATGGACACTTTCAATGTAGGTGCCCTAGGGTGGATAAGGGGAAGGAGCCTATTTTGAGTGATGGTACTGGTGAGGATAGTTTTGTCCCAGTCAAAGCTCACAACAGGAATTGGGGGTAGAAGCGGACCTTTAGGGAGAGGTAGGAGGATGATACTTTTAATAGGTTTGAGGTGTTGGATGATCTTAGCCAGTAGGAAGTGAATCTAGGATTGATGCATTTGGATCAAGGAACTTTGGGTTTAGGAAAGAATGGACCTCCTTTGGAGGCTA
The DNA here is from genome assembly GCF_030272615.1 of Cryptomeria japonica. Taxonomy (NCBI): domain Eukaryota; kingdom Viridiplantae; phylum Streptophyta; class Pinopsida; order Cupressales; family Cupressaceae; genus Cryptomeria; species Cryptomeria japonica. The sequence continues at coordinate 313,910,766 of NC_081405.1, read as the reverse complement.
TGCAGGTTGTGCAGGATTCAGGCGTTGGGAAAATGGATATGGATCAACGGGTGAGTGTTTAGGGTGAGTCGGATCTTGTTATGGGGCTTTTGAAGAGTGGTGAGGTGGATCTCCTTTACTCCCAAAGGATGGTGCAGGAGGTGGAAAGAGCTCTTTGTCCTCTTCTCACATGGGTATTCAGCAAAAGAAACCAAAGAAAGGGGTTGGTGAGAAGAATCCCAAGGTGGGTAGGAAAAAGGAGATTGAAAATATTAAATCAATTGGGGAAACTTTGGTGGACTCAGGGGTAGTTAAGACCCTAAATTTGCACTTCTTGTGTCCCCAAAAATTATTGTTCTATCATGGAATGTTAAGGGATTGAACAGTGGCCCTCAACAAATAATTGTTAAGGATTTGGTCAAGAATCAATCTCCAGATGTTATTTTTCTTTAGGAGACTGAATTATCTATGGAGAATATGCTGAGTATGGTACCTAAGTTGTGGAAGTTTGGGGAGTGTCAGTGTATTGGAGCTCATGGTGCATCTGGAAGGGTGGCTTGCTTATGGAATCCAGGAAGGCTTTGCCCTCTTTGGTGGGTAGTTTCTAGATCTTCTATTTCCCTGGTGGCCTCATGCTTTGTGACAAGAGAGTGTATTCTCCTCTCTAATGTGTATCTTTGGTGGAGTATCAGAGTAAGCAAATTCTATTGTCTTTATCTTTGATTTGTTTGCAACCTGGATCCACTCTATCCTTGGATTTTGGCTGGTGATTTCAATGCTATCATGGAGCTATCTGAGAAAAGGGGTGGAATGACAAGGTTGGAGCCTTTTACATTGCTACCTAGGGATAGTATTTCAGAGTTAAATCTTATTGATGTACAATCTAGTAATGGTTGTTTTGCTTGGAATAATAGGATGATTGGTAAGGATTTGGTTGCTAAAAGGCTGGATTGGTTCTTGGTCTCCTATTATTGGGTTGGGGATATGTGGTCTACTTCCTCTGAAATGTTGGATTGGAGGGGTTCAGACCACTGGCCCATCAAGATCAGTATCATCTCATCTTGGGTGCCTCATTCTCCTTCCTTCAAGTTCCAACTTATGTGGCTATGAAACTCTACTCTTTTTTACCATATAGTTGTATGGTGGAGGATTGGTAGGCTTGTGTTTGGTACAACTATGTATACTTTTGCCAAGATTCTTTAGTTTGTCAAGTACCAACTTAAAAGGTGGAATTGATAATGTTTTGGTAATATTTTTCAAGAAAAGGCTACTACACGGGAAGAGGTAAATAGGATTACATGGTTGATTAGAGAAAATGGGGTTTCAGAGGATCTTTTGAGAGAGGAGGCTAGGACCTTGAAGGTGGTGGAGGAATGGGAACTTCATGAAGAATTTTATTGGAAGCAAAAGGCAAGGGTGAATTGGTTGCAGGAAGGGGATAAAAACACTGCCTTTTTCTTTAACTCTGTGAAGGCCAGTATGCATGGTCATTCCATATCTGTTTTAATTAATGACAGGGGAGATCGTCTGGCATTGTTTCATGAAATCATTGTTGAGGTGTTATAATATTTTATTTCTATATTCAAAGAGGATGCACAAGGGGGTTTAGTTGAGGAAGCACATGTTCTTTCTTGTATACCTTAGTTGGTTTCCAGGGAGGCAAATGAGTATTTGATGAGAGAGATTTCTCTTGAGGAGTTGGAGGGGATTTTTTTTCAGATCAAGAGAGGGAAAGCTCCTAGCCCCGATGGTTTCCCAATAGAGTTTTTTCAAGAATTTTGGGATATTATAAAGTTGGATCTTTTGGTGGTTGTTCAGGAGTCCCAGAGGAGCAAACAAATGTTAAAATCTTTAAACTCTACTTTTATTGCTCTCATTCCCAAGTGTGAGGGGGGGAATAGGTTAACTCAGTTTCAACATATTTCCCTTTGCAACGTGGCTTATAAAATTATTTCAATATTAATGGTTGGGAGGTTGAAGAAGTGGCTTAAAGGGCTGATCTCGGAGGAACAAAGTCGATTTGTTGAGGGTCGACAGATTTTGGATGGAGTTGTTATTGCTACTGAGACCATTCATTCCATGGTCAGATCCCATGAGAAGACAATGTTCATAAAGTTGGATATGGCTAAGGCTTATGATAGAGTTAAGTGGTCCTTCCTGCGTAAGATCTTGGTTGCTTTTGGGTTTTGTGAGGAGTGGACCCAATGTGTTATGAGTTGTGTTACTTTAGTATCCTTCTTGGTGCTAATAAATGGAGACCATTCTAAGCTTTTTGGGGCTTCTAGGGGTTTACACCAAGGGAATCCTCTCTCCCCATACTTATTTTTGCTTGTCGTTGAGGGTCTTAGACATTTGTTGAAAAGAAATGTTGAGTTAGGCATCATTCAGGGTTGGTGCTGGGGTGGAGATTCGCCTTCATAGTCTCATTTGCAGTTTATTGATGATACTGCCTTGATGGGGATGGCTACTGCTAGTGAGGCTACTTCTTTAAGGAAGTTGTTGGATGTTTATCTTGCCACTTCAGGACAATTGACTAATGAGGATAAATCCTCCATTTTCTTCTTCAATACTCCAGTACCCATCCAGAGAAGAATTGCTAATATCTTGAGGTTTCAGGTTGGGACCCTCCCTTTTACTTATTTGGGTATTCCAATCTCTATTGGTCGTCTTCCCAAGGGTTCTTGGCAGAGTATTATTGACAAGTTTAGAGTGAAAGCCACTCATTGGACACATAGATGGTTGTCTTTTGCTAGGCGGGTCCAACTTCTAAAGTCAGTTGTGCAGGCTCTCCCTACTTATAGGTGTATGCTTCAGGTGGCTCCAGTAGGGTTCCTTAAGGAGTTGGATTCTCTAGAGATGCAATTTTTATGGGGAGGATGCTCGGGTTCCTCCAAGTGGATCCTGATCAGGTGGCAAGATGTGTGCAATCCAAAGCAATATGGAGGGTTGGGGCTCAGACAATCAACATTGTTCGGAGAGACTATGGTTGCTAAGCTTTTTTGGAGATGGTGTGTGGAGAAAGATCATTTGTTGGCCAGAATAATTGCTCATAATTATTTTCCTGGAGCTCCTTGATACGATCTTCCTAGATACCCTCTTGAGGGGAAAGGATCGGTGATTTGGAATACTTTGCAAAAGGGTGCAAATCTCATCAAGGATGGTTTATTTTGGATCTGTTGGTAGGGTACAAAAGCTCTTTTTTTGTCGGGCTCTTGGGATGGTTTCCCTCCTCTTACCTCATAATTTCCTCATTCGATTCCTTTGTGCTGGAGATATCTTGCGGCTGGTTGGGATAGGGTGAGTGACTTCTGTGTGCGGGAAAAGCTGGTCAATGAAACTTAAAAAGTGAAAATATGGTCTCAAAGAGGCTTGTTGACACACCCACATGACTTATTGGTGCAAGTTACAGAGTCATGAAAATGACTCAACTTCCCAAGGTTGGTTCCATGGTTCTCTATCTCACAAGGTCCCTCAAGCCAATGCCTTTGCTCTTAGATCATTGAGCAAAGTGGCTTAGGGATGACGAATGCAAAAACAAGGGATGCTTTTGATTGATTTAAATATGAAATGCATCCTATCTATGCATGATTCTACAAATGCAATAAACTAGATTATAAGATGACAAGGTTAGTAGCAATACTATCCTAACATGATATACTAGTTAATGATGTAAGCTAATGATAAAGGAAATACTCTAAAATGCTTATCAGATTAATTCCTATTGCAAAGAGAAGTTAGATGTATTGATAAATTTGAGCATAAAGGAGATACTAAAAGCTTGCATGGATCTTTAAAATGGAGGAATGAGAGCTCTATTTATAGTGAAAATAGGGCAATGGATGGTCAAGATTGAAGGAGTTAATCAAGGGTCAGGAATGAAAATTATCAATCCATGTTTACAATTTTCACCAATGAAATGGTGACAATTGTCAACATAGAACTGCTTCAGAGGAGATGAAAGAGGCATTAAATGCTTGAGAAGACCTCATGGTTACCTTAGAAGGTAAGGGTTAAGGTTAGGTTAGGGTTATCCAATGGATAAAGCTTTTACCCAAGGGATAAACCCTTGTGCAAAGGTTAAAGGGGTAACCATGGTCAAAACAATGAATGCTTGATGAGACCCCTGGGTTAGATGAGGGTTAAGTTAGTCAAAAATTCTCTAACCATGCCACTAAGGGTTAGTTAACCATTAATGGTTTGAAGACTTTGGGAACAAATTTGTAATAGTCCTTCCAAATTTGGGGGTATTCAATCAAGTTGGCTTGTTGAAGGCATAAAGGCTTTTAATGCCTTTTGAAGACTTTACTCCAAATTTGAGAAGTGGCCTCCTCAAATTTAGGGAAAGGGGATGATGAATGGGTTTGGGTTAATTGATTAGGATATAGATGGATTCTAGAAGAAATTAGGAAGAGGGTTAGGATGCAAGTGGGAGATGTAGGAAAATGCAAGTGGGTGAGGGAAAATAGAATTAATTAAAATAAATTGATTTATTTCAATTGTGGTTGCAAGTTGGGAAATTAAATAAATTAGATTTATTCAATTTGGGGTAAACTATTAATTAAATGTAAATTTAATTAAAAGTAAGAAGAAGGGATTTAATTAAATAAAATGATTTATTCAATTTAGTGATGTAAAGGGCTTTAGTGAATTTAACTAAATAAATTGAATAATTTATTCAATTAAATAGAAGAATGTGGATGATTTAATTAAATTAGATTTAACTAAATAGAGGAATGGGAATAAAATGAACATTAAATATTCATTTAGGAATATGGTCATTTTTATACATCTACATTTTGCCCCTCTTTGAAGTGATGTGTGTGCACATGTTGATTCAAAGAAAATGATGTGTTGCCATGTTTTATTTATGATCAATTTTTATGTCGAGATGTTCATGTCGTGCCCCAGATTTGATAAACGATGCCCCAGATTTGATAAATGATGTTGATAATGCCCCCTCGGGAGATGAATCAAAAATTTTGAACATTTGATTTGATTTGGATAATTTTGATAAATTTTATGTCATTTTAAATTTTTGTCTATGCTGAATGCGATAAATTGATTCATCTCTCGGTAATGATGTTCGGTAGGGTTGTATGAGATAGCACGAGCAACTTACGCATTCCTCCACATAACCCTAATTTTGATTTACCCTTTAAAAGGGAAAAAGTGATTTCTTTTTGTCTCATTTGTGCTTGTTGACTTTAGATAAATTGACACTTGGATAAAAGTCAACATACCCGTTCCTTATGCTTCTCATCGATTCGAGCGTGTGTTGAGGTATCTGAGACCCGTTGCATATGGACCAACGGTAAGTCAACCTTTTGGATTTTTTTATTTTGTCATTTTTTATCATGTTTTCAATTTTGTCACGCGGATTTGTCGGTTTAGCGTGTTGGGGTCAAAGCATAGCGCATATGATAGGTTTCATAGTGCGTAGGGGTCAATAAAATAGGGTAGTGTCTGAAAAGATTATGATGGTGCAGCGGTAGGTTAGGGTAGCCCTTAGGATTAGGTTAGCGCACCGGGATCACAGGGTAGCGCATAGGATAGAATGGGTAGCGCATAGGTTAGACCTAGCGCATAGGGTTCTTAGGGGGTCGCATGGGTAGGCATAGGTAGTGCATAGGTGTGACCTAGCACAACGGGGAAGGGTTATAGCACAGGAACCAAGTAGGATAGCGCATAGGGTAGTTTAGCGCTTAGGGTAGGCTAGGTGGCGCCTTGGAGAAAAGGGATAGCGCGTAGGGTGGATTGGGTAGCGCTTTGTGAGGACAGGATAACACATAGTAAGCAGTTTAGCGCGTAGACAAGATTGTTTAGTGCATAGGGGAAAATTTTTGGTAAAGTGTGATTTTTGGATGAAGAAAATTGGTAGGTTGATGCCAGTTCTGCCGGGATAGGTACAAATTGTCATTTCGCGTGTCTGCTATCATTGTTTTGATAAGTTGTCCAATATGAGTTCTGATATAACTTGATTTGATTTGTAATGTTTCAAGTTGATTTTGATTTGATGTTGATTTGATATGGATGTTTTCGATATGAACTTGATTTGATTTGCATTGTTTCAAGTGGATATGAATGTGGAGCTTGAGTTGTTTTACAGGCTGCATTGATTGTGGAACTTGAATTGTGTTACAAGTTGATATGAATGTGAACTTGAGTTGTGTTACAAGCTAATATGGTTGTGAAACTTGAGTTGTGTTACAAGTTGATATGAATTTGAAACTTGAGTTGTGTTACAAGCTGATATGATTTGATATGAAAATGGATTGATATGATGTGTAACTTGATTAGATTTTCAAAGTTTCAAGTTTTGATATAAATTTGATTTTGATATCAATGTTTTTGATGAGGAAATTGATATTGGACTTGTTTTGCTTTTTGACAGGAGCGCCTTAGAGTGGTTCAGTCGCGAGAGCGATTTTCGAGACCGTGGTGGTCATTGATACCACAATTGACACAGGCTGATAGGGATATTATTGAGAGGTGTGGCATGTCCTTGTTGTTAGAGATGCCTCAATTTATCGTTAACCGGGGTTTATTGACAGCATTAGCTGAGAGGTGGCACAGTGATACAAACACCTTTCATTTGGTGACAGGTGAGATCACAGTGACGCCTAAGGATTGTTACCGGATTCTACGGATTCCTATGGTAGGTGCATTGCTACCCTATGAGCAGACTAAGGAGGGTGGGACAGAGGCACTTCATCAGATTCTGTAGGATGATACAGTTTGTGGGTACAAGATCCCTTGGCAGGAGTTCTTAGATTTGGATTACGCTCCTCTACCATCAGTGCTGGTAGGTTTCATAGGTGGTTTCTTATGTCCCGATCGTAGGTCAAAGGGACTGGCAGTAGGATGGGGGTTGGTTCTAGAGGACATGGTGACACAGGGTCACCGATTTGCATGGGGGTCGGCTATGCTGGCCCACTTATACAGGGATTTGCATCAGGTGGTATATGTGGGATATGGCAGTCTATCCGCTGGAGTCATATTGCTACAGGTATGGGCATGGGAGCATATTCCCATAGCTAGGCCACTAGCAAACAGAGATAGGCTTGTTGGGTGTGCGTATGCATACAAATATCGAGGGATAGTTGTCCAGTGTGAGTTGGGCAAACTAGAGCACTGGAGGAGAGTTTTGGATGATATTGATACGGTCGTCTGGCGACCATATACAGGTTGTGAGGTATGGGTAGAGGACGGGATGAAGATGCTCTATGTATATATGTCCAAGTATCTGATAGGGCATATGCCCTTTGTTATTGAGAGGTTTCTGCATAGCTGGGTGCTGCGGCATTATGGTCGGCAATAGGGGATTCCACAAGGAGCATGTCTATATGCTCGACTGAAATAGGATATTCCAGAGTGGGGACCCACGATTGATAGCGCAATGACCATGGTGGAGTTCTTTCACTTAGCCGGCCAGATATGAGACTATGCCCCTGAGATAGTGGATGCAGGGATGACTGATGAGTTTGCAGCACTCTTTGCAGCGCGTGTAGTGGCCAAGATATCAGATCCAACTGAGATGATTCCCGCTTTTGATGATGACAAGGATGATAAGCCTAAGAGGCTAGGGAGACGAGGAGAGGCTGGTGAGGAGGTAGATGAGGGAGGTGGTGATGGAGGAGGAGGTGATGGCAAAGATGGTGGAGGAGGAGGTGATGGCGAAGATGGTGGAGGAGGTGGTCGAGGTCTGCGAGGGGATAGGGGGAGATTGGATCGGGGGAGGAGAGGAGATAGGGGTGGCGATGGTGGTGATAAAGGGATACGGGTGGAGAGAGCAGCGCGGCGGGCTGTGGTGGATAGAGGGAGAGGGGGTTTGGCTATTAAAGCGAGGGGTGAGGAGAGAGTTGGAGAGGTGATAGCGGCAATGGGAGGGCATGATGATTTCAGACGACCGACCCAGAGGAGGAGGTTAGATGTTTTACCTCCACTGGCACCGAGGACAGGTAGAGGGACAGGGAGTACCCCTTCACAGGTACCTTTGTAGATGCGGATTCCGATGCATCTGGAGGATGCGCAGATTAGATCGCTGCAATTGTTAGTTTAGCATTTGTAGACACAGTTGTTGGTGCATCAGCGTCAGATTATTCAGCTGACCACAGAGCGTGATACCAAGATAGAGCGTCGGGGTCGAGCAGAGGAGCTTGCAGCGAGTTTGTAGAGAGCAACAACAGGTGCCCCGATGAGAGACACCTTGAGAGAGCTGGCTTTGAGAGCCAAGGAGGCGGAGTACTACCAAAGACATTATGAGGATGCGGTGCCTAGGGAGCGTCGAGATCCAGGTGCTGGGACATCTGCAGCGAGACTGTCTCCCTCAGGAGATAGTCATACCTGAGAGATGTTGTCTCCATTGTATTTTGATCATTTTGTTGTATTGGCATAGACATGACATATTTTGAAAATTGATCATTTTTGAGATATATATGACACCATTTTCTTTGATCCTTATGTGATGTGTTATAGATTATGCTTTCTATATGGTTTTGTTGTTTTTATGATGATGCAATGCTTACATAGATGCATGTGATTTGATATGCGATGAATATGATGTGATAATGCATGATGTTGTGAGATGTATCTTGAAAATGAGATGTATGATAATGATATACTGTGAGATGTATCTTGAAAATGAGATGTATGATAATGATATGCTGTGAGATGTATCCTGAAAATGAGATGTATGATAATGATATGCTGTGAGATGTAAATTGATATGCAACTATTTGTAAAATGATATGCAACTAATTATAAAATGATATGCAACTAATTGAAAAATGATATGCAACTAATTGATTTGAGCATCCTCATTCTGCATTGGTTATCCTGTATAGCCATATGTTGTTTTCTTTCTTTGTAGGTATCATCATCGAGCATTGATTTGTTTTGGGATATGTTGAAAATTTATACAAGCATAATGGTATATTTGAACCATAATGACCTGAGAAAAATTTACATGATTTTTGATTTTGCAAGATAGCACAAGCATCAAGGTAGAATTGAACCAGGACGACCTGAGTGCGGATTGCGTATAAACAGACAAGATTAAACCATTTGTATGTGCAATGTGGGATCATGTCTTCAGTGATATGCTGTAAATCACGTCTCGAGACAAGTATCTACATAGTACAAATGATCGCCTCACAGATAGAAAACTAAAAAAATATTGGAGTCCCCATGACTTTCTCTAGCTTTGAAGCTTTTGTTGAGAACATGTAGAGGATCCAATAATTCAAAAAGTTCAAGTGCAAAAATAGTCAAAACTTTATGCAAGATGCAACATTTGATACTTCAGAAAATCATCCATCATAGTTTGTGAATCCCATTGGGTGATCAATGTGTGGTTTTTGTGATTGTTGAGTTTTGTTTGTTGGATATGATACTCTGAGTTTGCTACCAGTTTTTGATGTCTTGAACATGTTGCAAGTTCTAATTGATACTGCCCCTAGCCGAGTGATCCTCTTAATGTGGATATGTACAGTGATTACCAAGCCATGGTGAGATGCAGTGAAAGGATATGCGGATAAACCAGGATAGTGACTACGCTAAGTATGTCCTGGATGAATATTGTGATAAAAATGTCGGGTGATGGCCGATAGTGCTTTACTGTGGATATAACGATATGGATATAGATAGAGGAGCTATCCTCTCACAATAGCACATGTTGCCAGGTTTTCACCAGTTGCTTTTATTGTACCTCTTTATTTGCTTTTTTCTTGATTTTTTTTTTTTTTTTTTGACTTTTCCGTGCATTAGACTACTCAAGTGTAGTATTTCTTCAGATGTATGTTGCTAGTTGGTTCGTTGAGCACATCTCCTTCTGAAGTTGTTAGCTGATAAGCGCTTGATCCATAGGCTAATATGATGACATAGGGACCTAACCAGTTAGGTTGAAATTTCCCTTTCTTTTCCCGATCTTGCTGATTCCTAGGATTTTCCTTGAGTACTAGGTCACCAATTTTAAAAATTCGGGGAATGACCTTGTGGTTGTAGCTCCTACACATGCGTTGCTGATATGCTTTGAGATGAGTGTAGGCACGTTGATGTCTTTCATCTAGCAGTTCGAGCTCTTGCAGTCGGTTAACGCGATACTCTTCATCTGGAATTAGGCCTTTCAAAGAGACTCTGAGAGATGGAATTTCTACCTCTAATGGTAAAATTGCTTCTGATCCATATACCAATGAATATGGTGTAGCTCCCATAGGTGTGCGGATGCTAGTTCTGTATGCCCAAAGTGCTAGATTGAGTTGTACATGGCAATCTTTGCCTGCATCATTCACTGTTTTCTTTAGGATTTTCAATATTGTCTTGTTGGATCCTTCTGCCTGACCATTCCCTTGTGGGTAGTAAGGTGTAGAAAAACGATGTTGGATTTTGAATTTTTCACATAGTTCTCATACATCTTGGTTCTTGAAAGGTCGTACATTATCTGTGATGATGGAACTTGGAATGCCATATCTGTAGATCAGATAATTAAGGATGAAAGAGGCTATTTGTTTCCCAGTTACTGTGGTCATGGGGACCGCTTCAATCCACTTGGTAGAGTATTTTGTTGCAGTTATAATGAACTTGTGTCCATTTGAAGATGAAGGATGAATTTTGCCGACCAAGTCCAGTCTCGACTGGCAAAAGGGCGAGGATGTTGTGAATGACTGCAGTTCCTGTGCTAGTGCATGTATAAGATTGCCATGGATTTGGCATTTAGGACACTTCTTTGCAAAGTGATAAGAGTCTTTTTCCATTGTCGGCCAGTAATATCCCATTCTTAGAAGCTTTTTAGCAAGAGTAGGACCAATTGAATGTGTGCCACAGATACCTTCGTGAAGCTCTTGTAAAGCGGAGTTAGATTTATTACAATCAAGGCAATGACGAAGAGTACCATCTAGACCTCGATGGTACAAAGTATCAACAGTGAGAGTATAACGGGTGACTTGCTGGATAAAGTTGCGTTTTTGGTTTTGAGATAGGTCAATGGGTAGGATATTGCTCTTAAGATAGTCGTATATGGGTCCATATAATGGAGAGTCCAAACCAGTCAAGGCATAGATAATATGGGAATCAGAATGGTCATAGGCTAGGGAGAACAGTTGCTCTACCAGAAACTCATAACGATTCTGTTGCTTTGGAATTTGCAGTAGTGAAGCGATAGTAGCCATTGCATCAGTTGCTTTGTTGTCCAATTGTGGTATTTGCTCGAAGGTGATGTGTACAAAATATTGTTTGAAATCATCCACCATACGCTTATAAGGCAACAACTATTCATTCTTTGTCTGATAGTCATTGTTGATTTGATTGATGACTAGTTGTGAATCTCCGTAGACTTTTAATTCTGTGATTCTCCATTCCACGACCATTTTGATGCCTATAACCAGTGCCTCATATTCAACAACGTTATTTGTGCATGGAAACATAAGCCTATATGATCTTGGTATGGCGTGCCCTTTAGGAGTGATGAACAGAATGCCAACACCTGAGCCATGTTGCGTATAGGATCCATCAAAGTATAAGATCCATTGTTTGGTGGGGATAGCAAGAATGTCTCTGTCTAGAAATTTGATCTCCATAGGTTGTTTTCTAGGTAGTGGTGCCTTCGCTAGTTGATCTGCAATTTCTTGTCCTTTGATAGCTCGTCGCTTTGTGTAGTGGATATCAAATTCACTGAGAATCATGACCCATTTAGCCAATCTTCCTGCAAGAGCTGCCTTGCTGAGTAAATATTTGAGAGGATTAATTTTTGCAACTAGCTTTATTGTGTGAGCTAGCATGTAATGCCAGAAATTTTTAGAGGCAAATACTACTGTTAGACAAGCCTTCTCAATGAATGTATAGTTTAGTTCATATCCGTTCAATGTCCTGCTGATGTAGTATATAGATCATTCCTTGCCCTATTGATCCTCTTGTGCTAACAATGCCCCCAGCGATATATCTATTGTTGAAATATAGAGAATGAGTGGCTTCCCTATTATTGGTTGTACTAGAACTGGCGGGTTCATTAGATATTGCTTGATTTGATAAAATGATTCTGCACATTTGGCTTCCCATCTGAATGGTACATTTTTATGTAGCAAATGATTGAACAGGAGACTTTTATCTGCTAATTGAGTGATGAATCGCCTAATTGATTGGAGCTGTCCTTGTAGAGATCTGAGCTGGTTGATGTTCTTTGGTGATGGCATCTCCATAATGGCTTGTACCTTTGTTGGATCCACTTCAATACCCTTAGTTGAAACTATGTAGCCTAGTAACTTGCTTGATGTAACCCCGAAGACACACTTCTTAGGGTTGAGCCTGACTTGGAATTTCTCCAATCTGTCAAAAGTCTTTTCTAAGATGCTTAAATAATCTACTATGGTGAATGATTTAGCTAGTAAATCATCCATATAGTCTTCCATGAAGGTATGCATCATGTCATGAAAGATTGTTGTCATTGCTCGTTGATGAGTTGCTCCTGCATTCTTTAAGCCAAAAGGCATGACATTCCAATAGTGTGTTCCCCAGGGACAGGTAAATGTTGTTCTATCTTGATCTTCTAGGTCTATCTTGATTTGATTATAGCCTGAAAAATCATCCATTAGTGATAGCATTGCATGGCTTGCTATGAGGTCTACAATTATGTCGATACTCGGTAAAGGAAAGTCATCCTTGGGACATGCTTTGTTTACATCTCTAAAATCAGTGCATATTCTAATACTGTAATCTAGTTTTGATACTGGTACAATGTTGGAAATCCATTCAACATAGTCGATAGGTCAAATGAATCCGACATCTAATAGTTTCTTCGGCTCAACTTTAACCATGAGTGCCACATGTGGATTCATCTTTCGCAGTTTTTGCTTGATTGGCTTAGCTCCTGGAGTAATGGACAAGTGATGCATGATCAATTATGGATCAATCCCGGGCATATTTGCATATGACCAAGCAAAGTTGATTTGCTTTTCTTTAAATTTTTTGATAAACTCTGATCTTTCTTCCTCTGTCAAAGATTCTACAAGGTGTATATTTTTGGCTTCTTCTGTAGTACCAATGTTGATTGATTGAGTGGGCTCAATCAATATGGGTGATCACTCGTGATAATGCTTAGGAAGAGTGTCAAGTCTCCCATCTTTAGGTGCCTTACAAAGGTTTTTACGCTCAGATGCATCCTTTATTTTTACTTTTTTTGTGATCTATTGTTGCCATTGACTGGTTTTCAGCAATAGATCTTTTATTTTCTTCATTTTTGTGACTGAGAGACTTGGCACTCCCCTAATTGCAGATGTCGTTACTTTGTTCACTGGTAGAGTCTGTTTCTGGGTTAATGGTACACAAGTAATGGATAATGGATTCGTCATTTGGGAAAATTGGTATATCATGAGTTTCAGGTTCGTCCTAGTCTATGAGGTCGGGAAAGACAAGTGGTAAGGAGTCATTAGGTGGATCAAGTTCTGCTACTGTAAGTGTCAAGATGGAGGTATCATCGTGATTGGCCTGGGTGTTAAAGAAGTTAAGGATTTTGTTGAGGTCTTCGATGGTATCATCTTCTATATAGACTTGCTCGTAATGTCGCTGCTCGTTTTCCTTGGCGTCATAGATATTTTGTGGACCAAATTCAAGTGGTCTAGATTCTGTGCTATGTTCTTCTTGAGAGATGGGTATATGACTGTCATTTGCACCAATATCTTCAGTAACATTAGAACAACTACCCCATTCATATTCATTGGAATCAGTCTCATAGGTATTATCCCAGATTCTGGCAGTGTTGTGGACTGGTATGTTGTAGGGTGAGAACACATCTTTGATGATTGATACAAGTTTGATAGTTTTCTCTGATTCTATGTCAGATCCTGCTTCCACTCTTTACATTTGTTCATACATTGTCTCTCCTCAGGGAGGAATGATGTTATCAGGAGGTGATTCTTCTTTGTTGGATATTGGTTCTTGAATATGATGTGCTTCTGCAGTAGATGCTTCCTTCTTTTGATTGATAGGCTGCCTTTGATATTGCTTTTGTTCTTGATTTTCACGTTCTTTATGTATTGTCTCAGCTGACTCAAATAGTGCCTCCTACCAGGAGTCTTCCTTGTATTTCTTATTTGCTTTCCACTGAGGTTTTTGATATTTGCGTGATGTCTTCTTTGGTAGTAGAGTGAGTTCATAGCCCAATCCTTTTTTGTCTTTATTGAATTGTGAAGGAGGATCCAATGGTTCTGTGACGCCTTCCTAACATTTTCCAATAGGTCCTTTACCCTTGTATCTCATTTGTTGCATGATTAAGTAGCCTTTTCCATACAGGTGTGTTGGTATAGCTACCTCCACAGTAGTCGCTCTATCTTCTTACTCATCCTTGTACAGCCAACTAAGGATGTCTTTTTCATCTGATTCATGTGCTAGAGTGCCTAGTTGGATAAATGCGCCATCAAACTTGGTGATGGGTTGGGTTGCTTGATGTGTTGATGTTGTAGGTAATCCATGAGATTTAGGTGATGATGGTAAGTTGGCCAAACACATGGGTTCCAAAGAGTACTCTCCCATGCCTTTCTCTTTGATTTTCATTTTATGCTTGAAATCCATAGATAGTGATGTAGACTTTTCTTGCCAAGGATCTGGTGTTGAGTAACTTTGTTTTTCTCTATTATGTGGAACCAAGTTGTCTTGGGCTGCCCCCATAGCATTATAATATTGAAAAGGATTATGATCTACTGATATAGAAATCTCCTGCCCATTGTAGGGGAACTTAACACATTGGTGATAAGTAGAAGGTACTGCTTGCATTTCATGTATCCAAGGTCGACCCAATAAGATATTGTATGTGAGGTCTATGTCCAAGACTTGGCACATAGTGTACTTTTGTATTGGTCCTACTTGAATTGGCAACATTATTGTTCCTTTGGATGATCTCTCTTCATCATCATAGGCTTTGATAGTGATCTTTTTGTGTGGATCAATAGATTGCTTAGAGAAGCCTAATGCATGAATAAGTTTTAAGGTACATATATTGAGTCCAGCTCCTCCATCTATTAATACTCTTTTGACTTGATGCTTGTAGACTAAGAATTCAATGTGGAGTGGAGTATTGTGTGGATGGCTCAATGAGATATTATCATGCTCAGAAAAAGTGAGGTTATGAGGCCCTATCATATGAGCTACCATGGCTTGGAATTTGTTAGCATCCAAATCTTGAGGTACATTTGTTTCTAGTAACGCTTGTTCCAAGATGTCTCTGTGTTTTGGTGAAAGTTTTAACTCCAGTATGGATATTTGAGCAGGAGATTTGTTCACTTGACTGACTAGATCATATTGAAATTTGGGTACAGTGTTTGTTGTTGACATATGCCCCTTCAAGACATATTTTTTAGCTCTGGTTGCTACGTTGACAGATTCATGTTCACGCTTATCTCTGATTGTGATGACATTTATTTGATTGTCATCAGTTGATATATGATTGATGGTGTTATTGTATATGTGATTGATACGAGCTCCACATGTATCATTTGAGGTTGAAGTTCCATCCTTGTTGTAGTTTGGAAGAGGATTCTTAAAGGCTCCATGGTCACCATTTGTCTTGAGACCATTGACTGTTAAATCACCTCTATCAATCATGTCTTGAACAATGTTTTTCAGTCTCATGCAATCATTTGTTTGATGACCTTTGTTACAAAAGTGAGAGTCATTCCACCAGGGTGGTTTGATTTGTGGTTCAAAGTTGTTGATCGTTGGTAAAGAGATAATTTTGTTTGCCAGGAGTTCTCTGAATGATGACTCCAGTGATTGCCCCAGTGGTGTGTAAATGCATTTTGGAAAGTTGTTTGCATTACCCCGTCAGTTTGGATTAGGTCCTCGATTGGTATTATTGTTTTGGGCATTGTTGGTGTTGTTTGTGCTAAGTTGATCTTGATTGGTATTTGGTGCATAAGTGTTAGTGCCTTGGTTAGCACCTTTGGGATTCTTTGTAGTTTGAGGATTACCTGATAACGCGAGCATGGGCTGCTTGGATTTTGGATCATTTGATTCGTTGCTTCCTTCATTCCCAGTGTTTTTGTTTCTGGTCCAGAATCTGGATTTGTCTAAGTTGTTATTGTTTTGGTTGTTGTAATTGGATGAACTTGTTCCTTCTTTGAAAATTTTTAATGTTCCTTTCTTGACACATGCTTCTTCTACTTGGATGCCATTCTCAATCAACTTGGCAAAAGATGGTATGCACTGAAGTTTGAGTATGTAACTAATCTCACTACTCAAGTTGTCAATGAAAATCTCTATCTTTTCCTTTTCAGGCACATCTCGAGGATATCTTGAAACCATACGCCGCCAACATTCAAGGAATACCATGAATGTTTCATTGTTTTTCTGCTTGGTATTACAGACATCTAGCATAGTGATAGCATGTTGAATGTTATAGGAATATTGAGTTATGAATTTGTTGACTAGTTCATCGAATGATCTAATGGGAGGTGTGATTTTGGATAACCATTCCATTGTTTGCCCTCCCAAGCTTCTTGGGAATAACCTCATCAAATAGGTATCATCATGGGCAAATTCAAGACTTATTGTACAAAATTCTTGAACATGATTACAGGGATTGCTTTTCCCATCATATTTGTCAAATTTGGGAATGTCTGAGTTTGGGGGAAAAGGTACCATGTTCAATCGTCTGTCAAAAGGATAAGGACAAATTTCAATTAAGGAGTATCGTACTGTTGTCCCTTGTTGCATGTCTTGCATTTGTCTTTGTAACATTTGCATTTGTTGAGTGAGAGCAATCAAAGGTGCATTATTTTGCCGAGGGAAGGGTTCTTCCCTGGTATTAGTTCTCAGCTGAAAAGGTGTGTGGAACGGTATGTTTGGTTCGAGGATGTTTTGCTTAGGGATATCTTGCTCGGGAAAGTTTTGTTCTAGTAGATTTTGCTCATGTATGTTTTGTTCTGGGTCACGAGCTTCTTCCTCTCTTTGTCGCTCTTGATATTCATAATGTCAAGATTTTGTTCTAAAAATGTCAGTGTCCAAATCTTTAGGAAGTTTAACTCCTTTACTTGTGAGCATGAGTAGATATTTTTCTTTGTCATTTTCCATGAGTCTTGCCACAAGCTTTTGAAATGAAGCACTTTCTTGACACTCTTGAAGGAGTTCCTCAGAAATTTTAGTGTCCTTTAGATGCAGACCCACGAAAGGATTTGATAATCTCTGATTCATGCTGGATTCTGGTTGCATTTCGCTTTGTTTGTTTCGTTGAGAGCGAGTAACAACGGGCATCTAGTAAAAACTTTCTATGACAAAGGGAATGAACTCCTCTTCGATGTGTTGCTCAAGGGTTGGTGGTTCAAATCGGGGTATGTTGTAAGTGATGCACTCTTCAGGAAAGAAGGCCAGATTGATCTTTCCTCCTTGATTCCAGCGTTGACTGAATGCTGATTTTTGATTGAATGCTCTACTCAATGGTTCTTTGTCAAATTCGTTTGATTTGTCTTGAAGATACAAGCACATATGATGAAGGAATGTGCGATGAGATTTGAAGAGTTGGCGATTGATGTATAAAAACTTATTCCATTTGGCAAGTTTCAGAGAACTGGGTTGTTGTTTCTTCAACGTAGTGTTATGATAAATATTCTTTCTTCTCAGAATATGAGGATTAGTCATGCACAAGCGATCAATGGTTTCCTTTGATTTGTTTTGGATTTAATTTAGCTTGTTTTGGAAACTCAAGTTTTACTTTATCAAAGTGAAGGTTTAGATGCCCCCTCATGACAAAGCGTGTCAAATGATATGGAATACGAGCTTTCCCGATATGGAAACTCGATTTGACAACTTGAAGTTTTAAAACAAGTGTGTTTTGGGATAGAAATCCGTTTGATTGAAGGATCTGTTTGATGCTTGTGATGATGTTTCCTGATTTTGATAGGAGAGATATGATATCTTGCAACTAGTCTTTAGATTTTGGACAACTTTGTTCGATGGAAAACTTGCTTTGGAAATAGTTTTTGATACTCTGTTTTTGGTTTTCTGCTTGATGAAGTTCAGGCTGAGGAAGGAAAGCTTCTAAAATTGTTTTCAATTTTTTTTAAAATGACCTTTGTTTTGCCCCCTGTTTTTCTGGTTTTGGCTATGCGCTAAAGTAGAGACGCAATGCGCTATAGAAAGTCCTTAATGCACTAGAGAAAATACCCCACACGCTATGTTGCCCCTTGTTATGCGCTAACTAGATTGTTTTGATTTTGTCTTAGTTGTAAATGTTATGTGCCAATATGGGCCGCTAATGTGCTAACTGTTAAACCCTACGCGCTAAGGTTTGGTTTCCACGCGCTAAGTTGATGCTTCAATGTGCTAAACTATTTTCAAAATGCGCTACTTGAAACTGCTAGTTTTGGATTCTGGTGAAGCGCTAACGTTTACACTTAATGCACTAAGGTGAAGGTCTAATGCACTAAAAGATGGTTTCGACGTGCTAAGAGGTTGCTCTTATGCACTAAACTACCTTGATAGTTTGACTTGGTTGCTTTTCTGTGATTTTTGGTATTTTGCTTTGAGTTTTCAGCGATGATAGATGATTTTCTGAAGTAACAAATGAAGACACAACAGCAAAGAGACAACCATTTTGCTTAATCTAAACAATAAGTGTATGTTCTGCGAGGATGTGTTCAAATCCTCAATGTTTTGATAGATTTAGATACAACATGCACTTCAGTCAAACTCTTTATTCAAGGGTCATAAGCAATATCATAGCCCACTAGTCTCGATACTCCGTCAGCTCAAATAGCCATGTCACCCCTTAGGGGGCACCCATTTTTTTGCCTTTTGCCAGAAATTAACTCAAAGTGAATTGCTTCACAATTGAGTAGTTATCTTTGGAGATATATGGTGAGCGATCTTGGGGGCGGATTCTTCCCTACCCTTGCACTATGATATTGCAAATGTCTGGATACTGACTTGGCTCAAAGTTTCTATGCTAAGGTTCGTAATCAGGCTTCCCGTTCGACCATCAGTGATAAACTCCCTCAGGAGGCTTCCCAACCTTTAGAACAAAGGCTTTACATATCTCAAGGATACTGGGGGAAGGCTAATCGTTGTGTGCAACCATTGAAAAGGACTTTCGTCACTTTCCACTTTTGATTATAGTGGGTTGGAACACTTGGCTTCAAAGTCGTTTCCCACTTAGGTCATTCCCTTCACACCGACCAAAAATAGCTTTAAGAGTTTTTCAACCCCTCGAGAAGGCAGGCCTGCTAAAGGATTTAAATGTTGTATGACTGAAAGCGTAAGAGTGGTCTGGCTTTTTGATCACTGAGTTAAGTGGAGAGCATATACCTTCCACTTTCGAGATAAAGCACACAAGTTCTTTTTAGCCTTTCAAAGCAGTGATTTGCTAAATCTATATGGAGATGTTGCTCCATGAAAACATGGTGTTTATTTTATCCTTTCAAGGCAATGATTTTCTGATCTATTTGAAAAAGAACCTGGTCAACAAAATAAATGCGATGTTTGGTCAACAAAAGAAATCGATTTGAAAGGGGAAGATCTTCCCTCTTTAGTTGTAAATGACTTTTGGACTTGTGTGATTCTTTACTTTGCGAAAACTAAAAATGGATCCTTTTATGCACCAAAGGATGGTGAAGTTCTTTTTAAGCCCTTTTGATTGCAAAACTTAAAAAATTGCTTTTTGTTCTTTTTAAAACCTAATTGAAGATTTTGTCTCCCTAGGAAAAGCAAAAAGGATTGTTTTGTGGTTCTTTTTAAAGCCCAAACAAAGTGAGTTCAATTTTATGCAACAAGGATTTAAAAAAAAAATCTAAATTCTAACTAACTTAAATAAGTTAGTAAAAATTTAAACTTTTTAGGATTCTAGAAATAAAACTAAGCTCCCATCTGTAATAAACTGTCAAAAAACCTGCAAAATACCAAGTAAAATAGTTAGAAAAATATGTGGATTTTGTGGACTTCAACAAGTCTAGTTTCAAATTTAGTTACAATTTTTTAATTTTGCCTCTGTCTGTGATGCGCTACAAAACAGACTATACGTGCTACAAGATAACCTGGATGTGCTATCGGATAGACCCGACGCGCTGAACTATTTTCCGAATGTGTTACCCTATTATTCTTCCGCGCTGAGACCTACAAGAAAATGTTAGAAAGATGATGTGCTAAGATATGGCCTACACGCATTGGGGAATGAGTCCCATGCGCTAAACAGTGAGCCGGATGCGCTGGGAGATTAATCAGATGCACTAAGGGATGCTCCCTACGCGTTGATTCCTGTTTCCTACTTCCTGCGTACTTGCAAAAGTGATTATTTTTAAAAACCGATTTGATTAATGGGGTAGAGCCCCACGGTGAGTGCCAGAAATGTGTGCGGGAAAAGCGGGTCAACGAAACTTAAAAAGTGAAAATGTGGTCTCAAAGAGGCTTGTTGACACACCCATAGGACTTCTTGGTGTAAGTTATGGAGTCATGAAAAATGACTCAACTTCCCAAGGTTGGTTCCATAGTTCTCTATCTCACAAGGTCCCTCAAGCCAATGCCTTTGCTCTCAGATCACTGAGCAAAGTGGCTTAGGGATGACGAATGCAAGAATGAGGGATGCTTTTGATTGATTTAAATATGAAATGCATCCTATCTATGCATGATTCTACAAATGCAATAAACTAGATTATAAGATGACAAGGTTAGTAGCAATACTATCCTAACATGATATACTAGTTAATGATGTAAGCTAATGATAAAGGAAATACTCTAAAATGCTTATTAGATTAATTCCTATTGCAAAGAGAAGTTAGATGTATTGATAAATTTGAGCATAAAGGAGATACTAAAAGCTTGCATGGATCTTTAAAATGGAGGAATGAGAGTTCTATTTATAGTGAAAATAGGGAAATGGATGGTCAAGATTGAAGGAGTTAATCAAGGGCCAGGATTAAAATTTATCAATCCATGTTTATAATTTTCACCAATGAAATGGTGACAATTGTCAACATAGGACTACTTGAGAGGAGATGAAAGAAGCATTAAATGCTTGAGAAGACCTCATGGTTACCTTAGAAGGTAAGGGTTAAGGTTAGGTTAGGGTTATCCAATGGATAAAACTTTTACCCAAGGGATAAACTCTTGTGAAAAGGTTAAAGGGGTAACCATGGTCAAAGCAATGAATGCTTGATGAGACCCCTAGGTTGGATGAGGGTTAAGTTAGTCAAAAAGTCTCTAACCATGCCACTAAGGGTTAGTTAACCATTAATGGTTTGAAGACTTTGGGGACAAATTTGTAATAGTCCTTCCAAATTTGGGGGTATTCAATCAAGTTGGCTTGTTGAAGGCATAAAGGCTTTTAATGCCTTTTGAAGACTTTACTCCAAATTTGAGAAGTGACCTCCTCAAATGTAGGGAAAGGGGATAATGAATGGGTTTGGGTTAATTGATTAGGATATAGATGGATTCTAGAAGAAATTAGGAAGAGGGTTAAGATGCAAGTGGGAGATGTAGGATAATGCAAGTGGGTGAGGGAAAATAGAATTAATTAAAATAAATTGATTTATTTCAATTGTGGTTGCAAGTTGGGAAATTAAATAAATTAGATTTATTCAATTTGGGGTAAACTATTAATTAAATTTAAATTTAATTAAAAGTAAGAAGAAGGGATTTAATTAAATAAAATGATTTATTCAATTTAATGATGTAAAGGGCTTTAGTGAATCTAACTAAATAAATTGAATAATTTATTCAATTAAATAGAAGAATGTGGATGATTTAATTAAATTATATTTAACTAAATAGAGGAATGAGAATAAAATGAACATTAAATATTCATTTAGGAATATGGTCATTTTTATACGTCTACAACTTCAAGTCTTTCTCATTATATGGCCAATTGGAGAGGGCTTGTTGGAAGGATCTCGCTAAGTGGCCAGATGTGGGAGTGCAGGAGGAGAGTGTTGAGCTTCACAAGATTATTTGTAGTAGGCATTGTAGTTCTCTCCAAAAAGAGGACATTCTTGTGTGGACCCATAATCCCAAGGGGATTTACTCTATTGCTTCTAATTATGAGGTGTTATTGGCTCAGAAGCTGGCTAGGGGGGAGGTTAATTGGTGGAAGAGGGTGTGGAATAAGCTCTTGTGGCCAAAAATGTAATTGCTTTGTCTAGACTTTGGCTTGGAATAGGTGCTTGACCTGGGATAATATACATAAACATGGTTTTCAGGGGCCTTTTGTTTGTGTTCGATGTGGGAAAGATGAGGAAGATTCCTCACACTTGTTCTTCAGGTGCTCCTTTGTTATGCAACTTTGGCATTGGTGGTGCGAAGTTTGGAGGCAACCTTGTGTTCACGCTTCATCTTTGGTGGAGTTTTGGGATAGTATGGGAAGACCCCCCTCGATGGCCTCCTTTTTGCAGGATGTCTGGTATGTTGGACCTACTTTTCTTCTATGGCAAATTTGGCTGGAGCAAAATCATATGATATTTCATGGTGGGAATTTGATAGGTTAGCAAGTGTTGATGTGCATGTTAGGTATGATATAAGATACGGTAGCGACTAAGAGTGAAGTGGTTTTCCCCTTGGGGAAAGGGGATGTTGAGTTGATGGAATGACTTGGCCTACAGGGGATTCAGTCTTTTTATGGAGGTTTCAGGAGATGCAAGCTTGGGAACAAAAGAGTGTAGAGGATGGGTTGGTGGCTACCTCCTCCAGTTGGTGTTTTCAAGATCAATATCGATGGATCTTCTAGAGGTAACCTTAGACTTGCTGGGATTGGTGGGGTTGCTAGGGATGCAGAGGGTTCGGTGATATATATTTTCTTCATTCATGAGGGGGAGAAGACTGCTAATCTCATGGAGGGTTTGGTGATTCTTAATGTTGTAGAGAGGGCTTGTGCCTTGGGATGGCGAAGGGTTATTTGTGAGGCTGATTCATAGATCTTGATTAACCTATTGAATGAGAGGAAAAAGTCTGATATTAATTAGCAGTTAGCCTCGGTTGTTCAGCGGGTTCTTCAGGTTAGTTCCAGAATGGAGGAGGTTTCATTTGTTCATATTTCGAGGGAGTGGAATCAGGTAGTTGACTATTTGGCCAAATGGACTTCTGAGCATGATGATGGCTGGAAGATCGAGGATTGGATGTAGATGTCCCCTAAGTTACGTCAGGATTTGGATCGACTCTTTGAGGAGGATAGGACTCTGGGAGACAGTTGATTTTGTTTTTGGCCTTGTAGTTTTGGTTCTTGGGGTTTCTGGGGTTGGGTCCCTTGGTTGTGATTGTAACACTCTTTTTTTATTCTTAATAAAGTTTTTATCCCTATATATATATTTCAATAGATTATTTTTATATTTTTATTAATTTAAAAAAAAAAACTTTTACAAATTTTTTTAGGTAGCTTTCAAAACTAAATTATTGTATTATTATATTTTTATTAAACTCTTTAAAAACACTACTAATAATTCTAGTAAAGTTCAATTAATCAATTGTTTTGCACCAATGATTAACATTTTTGTTACAAAAGAAACTTGATTTTTATCATGTAAATATTTATATTGCAAAAATTATTTATTTATACTATGATTGGTTTAAAAAGAAATAATAGATTTCTAAGGTTTTTTTTTTTTTAATATTTTAAATTGTTTGTTTTTAGTTTTTTTATATAATATTATGAATAAGTTGATTTTTTATGTAAATATATACATTTAAGTAATTTTTTAATTTCTCAAAATATAATAATAAAAGCATTTAACTATTTTATATGGAGTCAATTCACACTATTTAAATTATTTAAATAAACTTTTAAATAAAAAATTATATTACACTATAACAAATATTTCTATTAAAAAATTCAATTATTGTATGTATGCTTTATAATTATAATTTTGTATACTTTTTAAAATTATTCTATTTTTTAACATTTTTGGAAATCATAATTTTCTTTTTAATCATTTATTAAATAATTTCAGAAATTTTCAAGATAGTCATTAAAAGAAATGTCTACTTCCACTCTAATATTTATTATGGTGAAATAATTCCCTATATGAAATACTTAAATTTTGAAATTATGATTCATAATGGAGAAGGATGAACAATAGAATTAATGCCAACCATATTTAAAAATTCTGTTATGATAAAATTCATAATTTTTCACATTATCAATTAAAAAAAGAATGTTTCAAAGAATGCGCATAAAAGAAAAAAAATCTCTTTTACTATTATCTTCTTTTGATAAAAAAATTAATGATTCATAATGGAGAAGGATGAACAATAGAATTAAAGCCAAACATATTTAAAAATTCTGTTATGATAAAAATCATAATTTTTTTATATTATCAATTAAAAAAAGAATGTGCATAAAAGAAAAAAAAAATCTCTTTTACTATTATCTTCTTTTGATAAAAATATATTTTAATATTATTTTTTATTAGCTTACCCTTTTTTTTAAACTTTCGAAAATGAAAATTAAAAAAAAATAAATAAAAAATGAAATAATTAGCTTCTTCTTTTTTTCAAGGATTATTTTTTATTAAGTTTAAAATTTATTTTAATTATGTGTGTCTTTTTATAAAATTACAAATAATAATTAAAAGTTAGATTAAAATTAATTTAATTTATAGTTATTTTTCTTATTAAAATTTTAATTATTGTACAATAATTATATTGTAAATTAAAAAGTTATCTTTTATTACTATCTTTTGATAAGAATATATTTTAATGTTATCTTCTTTTATACGATATTCTATCTTGTTTTTTTTAATTTACTCTAATCTTCTTCTTATTAATTTTCATTAAATTAGAATTCTATTTTAATTATTTATGTCTTCTTATGGAACTACATATAATAATCAAAAGATATTAGACTTAATTTAATTTATAATTTTTTGTCTTATTAAAATTTAATTTACTATAGAATAATTATATTTTTATATTGTCCAAGGGGTTGAGCTTAACTGGTTAAAACACTAGGTTCTCACTTTGGAGACCCAAGTTCAATTCCCAATAGGGACATCTAAAATGAATTCTAAGTTGTGACTCTTGGCCTTCCATAAAAATGGGGAAGGTCTAGGGTCAATCTAATCAAACATAATAATAATAATAATTCTAAATACTGCAGCTTTGTCCTATCCTACCAAAAATAAATTAAAAAATTAGATTTTTATATTTATTTTTATTTACATAATAAAATAAATTTCAACTTAAAAACATAATTAAAATTTTAGAATGAGAGAGTCAAAGAAATACAAAGAGGGAAACTAACTTTTGATTACTCATTTCATACCAATATCCTAAGGATATCATGTGTCCTTAGGTAGTTACGCTTAGGGTAGCATGCCATTGGTTATTATCTCTCTCTCTCTCTCTCTCTCTCTCTCTCTCTCTCATACACTCCTCTCCCTTCATCTCTCCTACTCTTTCTCTATATATCACTTCATATATCTTTATCTTTCTATCTCTCTATCTCCCTCTTTCTCATTATCTTCCTCTTTCTCATTATCTCCCTCTTTCTATCTCTATTTCTCCCCTTTCCTCTTTCCCTCTCCTTCCATCTCCCCTTCTCTCTCACCCCTCTATATTTTGCAAGTTATATCTACTCTATCTTTCCTTTCTATCCCTATCTTTACCTTTTTCTAATCCTATCTCTCCCTCTCTCCTCATCACTCCCTCTTTTCATTTTTCTACTTCTCTTCTCTAACTCATATACACATAGTCATTTCTCTCTCCCTATCTATATCTCTATCTTTGTCCCTATCTCTATCTCGATCTATATCTTAATCTCTATCACTATCTATATCTCTATCTCTCTATCTTCCCCCTCTCTAAACCTTTCTCTCTATTACTCATTTTTGTTGCACCTTTTTCCTATCTCACTCTTGCCTCTTCTATCTCTATCTCCATATATCTCCCTCCCCCTCTCTATCTATATATAATTATCTTCAAATATCTCTTTTATTCATTTTAGCTCTCTTATTTCATATCCCTATATCTCTATCTCTCTCCCACTCCTCTCTATCTCTTTTGATACATATCTCTCATCTCTCTCTCTATCTATCTCTCTATCTATATCACTCTCTCTCCCTCTCTCTATCTATTGATCTCTCTCCCCCCCTCTCTCTCTCTACATCTCTTTCCAATATATGTCTATCTCTCCCTTTATCTCCCCTATTTCTCTCACCCTCTCTTTATCTCTAATTGTCTACATCTACTTCTCTTTGTTTTTCTACCTCTTTAGCTATCTCCCTCTCCCCTCTCTTTATATCTCCTTATATCTCCATCTCTCTATCACTCTAGTTTTTTCCATCTATGTATCTATTTATCTCTCTCTCTCTCTTTCTATTTAGATCTCTCTATCTCTTCCTCTCTTTCCCCCTATCTTTCTATCTTTATCTCTCCATGTACATCTCTTTATCTCTCAATCTATTTTTTTGTATTCCTCTTTCATTCTATCTTCATCTCTACCTCTATCTTTCTCTCTCCCCCTATATATCTAAACATGTCTCCCTCTAGCCATCCATCTTTCTTCCTCTCTATCTCTAGACATGTCTCCCTCAATGCATCTATCTCCCTATCTTTCCCATTTTCCTCTTTTAAGACCTCTATATATATGCATCTTTTACACTCTATACATATCTCTTCATAATTTCTCTCTCTCTCTCTCTCTCTCTCTCTCTCTCTCTCTCTCTCTCTCTCTCTCTCTCTCTCTCTCTCTCTCTCTCTCTCTCTCTCTCTCTCTCTCTCTCTCTCTCTCTCTATATATATATATATATATATATATATATATATC
Source organism: Cryptomeria japonica (assembly GCF_030272615.1). Taxonomy (NCBI): domain Eukaryota; kingdom Viridiplantae; phylum Streptophyta; class Pinopsida; order Cupressales; family Cupressaceae; genus Cryptomeria; species Cryptomeria japonica. The sequence continues at coordinate 313,884,065 of NC_081405.1, read as the reverse complement.
ACTTTCTATCTCTCACTCTCTCTTTATTTATTTGTCTCTTCCTTCTCTATCTATTTCTCTCTCCTCTCTCTCTATTTATCTCTCTATGTCTCTCTCCTCTCAATCATCCTCTCTTCTTTATCAATCTTCATCTCCATCTATATCTTCTTCTATGTTTCTATCTCTTTACCTCCTCTCTCTCATGTTGTTCCCCCCTCTATCTCTCCATCTTTCTATATTTGTCTCTATTTGTCTCCTCACCCTATTGCAAATATAAGTTGAGCCTATTGGTAATTGAACTTGATTATCTTCTTGATTCAAATTTCTTGTTTTAGTTTTGATTGGATCCTTGTAAGTGGATGCATATTTCATTTGAAGCTATTAAGTTTCTCCATTGAGACCTGTGTTGTACAAATAACATCATTTTATAAATGATATACCAATTGACCTCATGTGCTACAAAAAAATCTAGAAAAAGACCACATTTTTCCTAATTGACCTTCAATGCCTTTTCAAAACATTCATTGCACAACAAGGTGCAATTGCCTAGTATTATACAATTTTATAATTATTCATAGTATTTTATTAAGATCTATTATAATTAATATTACATAAATATAATTAAAATAATATAACCTTAAACTAATAATTAATAATTAAGTTTAAGATTAATTTTATTCTTATAATTATCATTATATATATTTTAATTAAATAAGGATTATGTTTTGAAAAAATACATATATTTTTTACTATAATGTTTGTATCACATTATAACTATTAATACTATTTAATTGTAACAAGAGTTATAACTTTAGTATTACATAAATATAATTAAAATAATATAATTTTAAATTAATGATAATTCAAAATTATAATAATTATGAATTATAACAAATATTTTTATTATAATACTACGAAGGCAAGTACTCGCCACCAGGTGACATTTGTTATATTGTCATATCATTATATTTTTACTTTATTTTTATATTCTGGGCAATGCTTTCAAAAATTAGAATACCAAGCAAACAACAAGAAAGCCATATTGAAAGGGGTGATTTTCATTCTTTGTCATCTCGAGATTGTTTAGCAGCTGATCCCTCTAGAGTTCACACAAATCATAATTCTTGTTCTCCTTTACCATTCAACGAGCTACATAGAATGTTGTAAAGGAGAAATATCCTTCCCGATTTCAGAAATTAAATTTGTACAAAATTCCAATCGTCACATACCTCAAACCCAAATATGAAATTATATCATTTCAAAGGCTTGCTTATCAGATACAATTCTAGTTAGCTTGTTCACCTCCTTATTCTATATTGATTTCAAAACAAGCACTTTTCTACAAGAATACAAACTAGTCACATCCCTTAGGGCTTCCTTGAAAATTAAGTATGGTTGATCCAACCATCGAAAATATTCATGTACTACTCAACACAATCCTTACTACCTCTTCATCACAAAACATATGGAAATTGCTCCATGTATCCAACCCCATGTGCCCTAGACTGACATAATCAAGTTTAAACCTTTGCAAACCATCAATTAGATGAATTATCTTGAAATCATTGATTTTTCTATGGTCATATTCATCCTTAGAAACATGAATGAAACATCGAACATCCTCTTTATATATGATTTTTTCAAGAATAGAGAAAAAGAACTAGCATGGCTTCTTACATAGGAATAAATAAACGACTCCCAAAAATAGGTCGAGGCTCATTAGTAATACTAAATAATTTTAAAATTTTCTATTGAAAGATCATAATTTAGAAGTACCTTTTATCAAACGTTGCAACACCTTTGCTCCTCTTTGCAGCCACTATCTCCCCAATTGCAATTGCACAAAATGAACTTTGAGATAATAATATATACTTGTCACTTAGGGTTTCTAAAAGATTCCTCAAAAAGATGATGCACTGCACACCAGAGACCACAATATATGTTCTAGAACAACAAATCCATTCAAAGACTACCAAAACCAACTTCTTGACTTCTACCATGCTAAAGAAAATTAAACATTTGAACCATAAGGGAGCACAACAGATTTGCATTAAGTTCTCCTCCTCAAACAATGTGACCTAAATCAGTTTTTGGAAAAAGGGTCAACACTCATAGTAGATGCAGATCCATCTTTGATCTTCTCTTCGATCTTATTTTATGATTTTCTTCATCCATGTCATCTTCATTTTCTCCTTCTCCTCATTGATATTAATTTTCTTTTTCAAATCAACTATATTCATTCCTTCTTCTGCGGTGTATTGGAATATGTCCTTTTTCATTACAGCTATAGCATATAGAAGACTTTGATGTGATTTATTTTAATTCATTTTTCCATTTCTGCTTCTTCCAAAACTCTTATTTGACTTGCACTCAACAAATTTATGACCATATACATTGCAAACATAATAGTATCTATTAAAAGATTGAATATCTCTACTTAAACTTGAATTTCCATACTTGGTCCAATTCAACCTACTTTTGCATTCACGAGCCTTGTGTCCAAACATATTACAATAGTAACAACTTCCACTAAAATATTGATATCTAATCTAACTTCTGCATTCACTAGCTCTATTCCCAAATTTATTGCATGAAAAACAATTACTATTAGAAGATGAGGAAAACCTCAAAAGAGCAGGAGGAGGTCTCCTAAAGTTCTTCAAGTTTTGGAAACTCTGATCCAAAAATAAATCTTTTGGATCTTTATTATAGTTCTTCAAATCATCCTTGATCTTTTCTTTTAATTTAATCTTCTTTCCAGATGATTTAGAATATTCACCATCTTCAAAACGAAGCCCACCTATGAGAAATGAGCATAGCATCAAGCAATTCACTACGACTCTATTTTTTAGTCCATTGTTAATCTGATCCTTGGCATCTTTTATTTACTTCTTAAGTTTGATTACTTATTCTTCAAGTCTTGAACATTATTTTGTCTTTTCATTAGCTTTGTTTCAAAATCATCAATGACCTTTCCTTTATCAAGAAAGCTTCTCAAATAAGAAATCTTTTCAACTGCTTTATTGTATTTTTCTTTACTTGCATCCAAGTCTACTAATATAGATCTTAAGTCTCCTTCCATATCAACAACACCATTGACATCATCCCAATCACTTTGACCCATAACATCCATATCATTCAATTCTTCTATAAACATAATGTTTAATAATCCAAGATCTACCTTAGTAGTTAAACTACCTTTTTCAGAAACCAAAGCTCTAATACCAATTACTGAACAATACTAGATGTTGGGGGGTGAATTAGAATATGCTAAAACTTGATTAGATTAAGGATGCTTGATCTATAACATTCATTGATCACATATTATATGAAAGTAAATAACTGAAAGAACAAATTCATCCATACAAGGACACCAAGAATTTTACATGGAAAAACCATGATGAGAATAAAACTCACAATATATTTAATAAGTGTTTACAATGATTTAGGCCATAGGCTAGGGAGCTCACTGCATCAAACTTGCAGGCTAAGGTGCACAACCTTAGGGAAAGATACAAAAGAGAGACTTGCTTAACTGAAGACCACTTCTTTAGGGAAAGGTATAAAGCATCTATCCATATGCAATAAGAATAATAGATTAAACAAAAAATGAGAATAACATCTATCAATATGCAGATAATAGTTCACAACTTAGTACTCATCTGATCCAATATTCATCTCTGCACTATAACACATCCAAACCTCTATATAACCTCAAACTTCACCTCATAATCACATCATACATCTTACATCCATATATCTATATCATGTCATATCTCAACTAATCTGTCTTATATATACAAATCAGATTATCAATATCCTCTATTAGGTTGGCTTAAAGATGTAATGTGTGTATGCATCATAAACCCAAAATATTACATGCAAAAGGCAAAAGAGACATGTGAAGATTCACACCGCGTCGACACACCTTCCAATTATCTCTAAAAATACTCTACATACAACTGCATGAACCAAAGATACATAATATGGTTCATACCAATCTATCTCACCCAAACATTTAATCTAGACCCAAAAAATAAGATGTGGACCACCATAAAAGAAATACAATATTTTAGGAACATAATCCAGTGATCAACAACATGCATTAAGTACTACCAAGATGGGGAATGCAACAAATTCCTCTACAACATTCTGAAACCACATAAACTCTGAACATAGACATAGATATCTTTCGTAGTATAACATTTATCCAACTAAAAAATTGAAATGTAAGAAGACCAGTCTACCATAGCCATTCTACTCCAACTTGCAAAACTATCTGGTACATATCCAATACAAACATACACTACTAGACAAAGATATCATTCACTAGAATAGTCACTAGAGATTGCCACATAGTTTTTGGACCAAGAAAAAGAACATAAATCCACTAGAAACATGACATATCATCAATATTAGCCATCAATAACACTTATAGTCGATTTCCACAATATATCCACACAATTCTAAAAGCAACTCATCATTCTATACATAATATGTATATAAATCTACATTATATCACTCATAGACAAACATCCATACGAACATCTACATACAACCAATATCAAAGACTCAACTAGAGTATTGTTAGACCACATACTTCTACATCATGTCACTTTCAGACCAATAGCTAGACCATCAATTTGACTGGATACTAACGACCAGACCAATCAACAAGTTTGACATTAGTGACAACAAAGACTCATGTGTGCAACAACGTACAATTACATTTAATTTTCACCATTTTCCAACTCCTTTGACATCAATAACAATTGTCTATTCAACAATATCCCCATTTGGCACTAATGGCAAACAACAAAATGTTGTCAACACACCAACACAACCCAAGCCTGTCAGAGACTCCCCTATGAAGTATACCTAATTCTATAATAAGCTTATGATAATTTGACTTCTTTAATAATGTTTAGAGATATAAACATTTAGGTTTCTTTCTCTCCCTTTGACATCAAAGATAAAGGACAACAACTTGTCCTCCAATATCTCCTACTTTGAAAACACTATGCAAGACCACCTAATCAACTTGCACTAGGGGTCCAACACTCCCTCTCAACCTATACTTCCTCTTGAATCAAGAGGAGAGAGAAACCATTCCCAACTTCTATTATAGATACTCAAATATCTCCTTTGGAATGTGTTTTTCAAAAATATTTGCAATTTCTCCTTTTACTAAACACACCAAAATACTGAGAGGGGGGTGAATTGATATTCAAGTGCAACCCAAATCCTTTAGCATCTATATTAACTCAAACCCTTACTCAAAAAATATTGACAATAATGAAAAAAAGTATTCATCACAATTGCATAAGTAAGCACTATACTTACATATAAAACCCAACAAAGGGGAAAGACACAGTGAGAAAGCTACTTGGAGCTACTATCCAAATCTAGCCTCACAAATTAAAACAAGATTATATTAGGTTTTATGGGCTTCAACCCAAAGGAAGCTGCAAATTCCTAAAACATAGTGTTATTGCTACAACCAAAGGAATTTCACTACTTCCTATGAGTCCCAACACTTATAGAAGGAGGCTACAACCTCAAAATAATATGAATTGTTGTTTAATTTTCTCTGCAACACTTCTACTAGACAATGTCAGGTATTTTTGACTCACTACCTCCAACACACTTCCTTACTCATATAATACCTTCAACTCACTGCCTAAGGTTCATTTTAGATATTTCTTCGCATATATTCTTCACTTTCAATGATTTTATCTTTCATTTATATCCTCAAAAAGCATCAACAATCTTTCTCCAAGTCAGACAAGATGAAACATGTAGACATGAAATGTGCACCTCCCAAAAGGTCAACCCCAAAATATGTTGGAATCCAAGAACATTGAGAGAGTTGGGGGGGGGGGGGTGGGGATGAATCAGTGTTCTACTGGAAATGATTAATTTTAACCTTATTAAAATATGCATAGACCAACCGATATACCGGTACATATAGAAATGAAAGAAGTAAAGCAACCAATAAGACAATCACACAAATGAATATTATAACACACAAAATTATACGTGGAAAACCTCAAAGAGGAAAAACCATGGTGGGATTTGTGACCCACAATATCAATTCACTAGGCATATGAAGAGATATTACAAAATATAGGGGCCTGCACTTGTAGGAAGGCTTACAACCTAGAGCACACTACTCAATCACAAAAGAAGCCTTATTGACTAGATACAAATCCAGACTACAATCCGGAGAAATGATTGAACTGCAAAGATAACATCTTTTATGTATGAATACAGTTCCGATTAAGCTCTGTCTATTATGGTCCGAAACCGGAATAAACCCCTTTACATAAATATCCTCACATACATGATCTCTATCATATGTTTCATATTACATAACATTATCATATTCTTCTATCAATCCATTACACAAAATATATTCATCATGCCTTATGTCGGCTTACAAATATATTTACAATATGAATATACATGTCAGCTACATAACATAAAACATGAATATCATAAACAATTGCCGATGTTGGATCCAAAAGATGTCGATCTCCAATACTGATAACCTGATTCTAAACCATGTCGACCTGTACTGTCGGTAACAAAAGAAATCTATCCAACCTGCCAGTGCCGGTGTCAATGTCGGTGAAGTGTCTGTGATGTGCCTACTGGTACACAACTAAACTAAAATATGAAGCCAGAACAAGTCGCCATGTTGTCATCAATGACAACATATTGAAACCAACCAATTGAGTGTCAATTGCCAACAAAATATTCCATGGAGAAAGGAAAATAGTTGTGATCCAAACTAGGAGTAAATAGGACCAAAATCACCTTAGGACTCATCTCCATGTAGCTGCATACATCAAAGAGTCGGTGCAAAAGTTCCAAGTTAAACCAATAAACATATGTCCTTCCATATATTTTCTCCATACCACAAATAGTACCAAAGAGAACAAGAACCATTATGCAAAGTACAAACAATCATTGTATGAATTCCAAAATCCTTCCCAAACACCCCCTTTTACATTATCACACAAAATTGAGTTGGTGCAAGAAAATAGATACCGAACCTAGTAGCACAATCAAACGAGAAAACAAAGTCTTGAGATGGATTATTTAAATCCATACTTGTGGTACACCTGAAAACTTGAAACTTGTGATGAGACAATATACAGATAATGTGAACAAGTCCTCCAAACCACAAGAATGAATATTAAAGTGTAGAGACATGCAGAGCACTCTTCTGATCCATCTTGTTAGACAAAAATACCAACTTTACTTTGTAAGCCCCTAAAACTCATACCTTAACTTTTGTGACCTTAGGAGAGAAACATACATACTTCACATGTTTCTATTTCTTGCTTGAAAATTGTGAATCCATACCTACAAATATAGAGAAATGCAGTACATTCTTCAAGGTCTATTTGACACCTTTCCTATTTTGGCTATAACTAGACATATTCAAACTACTTGTAAACATTAACTTCAAAAGATAAGGTGTGGAGATAAAGAAGAAATCAAAACAATTGGTACTAATTCCTAATCTTCCAATTTTTAGTCTTACATCATCACTGCACATAAACTATTTCATTGTCATATTGACAAAAATGACAACACATGCAATAATCTCCTCCTTTTTTAATGATGGTAACACCAACTTGATGTGCACTTTCTCCCCCTTTGACATAAAGGAGAAAGGGTAAGGCATCTTCTCTTGAAATATCAACAAAAATATGCTCCCCCTTTCAGTATCAACCTTCTTAACCAACTACCTACTCCCCCTAAGGAGTAGTCATCATCAGTCCAGGAATAAAGATTAGTCTCAAATTTATCATCCTAGATAGATGCACAATCTATGTATCTAGTTAGGAGGGGTAAAAACCCCTAACTTCTATCTAAGTTACTCAAATGTGTCATTTGAAAGAGCCTTTGTAAAGATATCTGCAACTTGATCCTTCGTAGGTACATATTCCAATTTTATCTCTTGATCTACAACCTTTTTCTCTTAGAAAGTGATACCAAATAGATATGTGTTTGGTTATAGAATCCATTATTGAACTATTTAAAACATTTATAACACTTGTATTGTCACACATAATAGGAATAGGCTCATCATATATGACCTTGATGTCCTTGAAGCTTTGCTTCATCCACAAGACTTGGGTGCAATAGGATGCTATAGAAATATATTCTACTTCTACTATTGACAAGGACACTAAATCTATCTTCTTACTAAACTATGAGACAAATATACTTCCCAAAAAGAAGGTTCCACAAACTAGTACTTTTTCTATCATCAACACTTCTATCCCAATCAACATTAGTGTAAGAACTTAGGTCGAAGTCATCACCCCTTTGATACCATAATCTATAATTTGAAGTATTTTTCAAATATCTAAAAATTATGTTAACTTTCTTCACATGAGTTTCTCTTGTGTTAGCTTGAAACATTGCAACCAAACATACTTCATGCATAATGTTAAGCCTAGATGTAGTTAAGTACAATAGACCCTAATCATAGGTCTATACATAGTCTGATCGGTTAGTTGTGACTCATCATATTTGCTCAAATGATAACCTATTGCCATAGGAGTTCTGATAGGTTTCCATTCATCCATACCAAACTTCTTCAATATCTCCTTGACATATTTAGCTTGAGAGATAAAGATACCATCATATAACTAAGCAATTTGAAGACCAAGACATAATGCAACTCACCTATCATAGACATTTCAAATTCCTTTTACATTTCTTCAGTAAACTTCTTACACATTACATAATTTCCATGAAATAGTATATCATAAACATATAAAACAACTATAAAGATTATTTCATCCTTTATTTTGATGTAAATATTGCTATTTATAATACCTTTCTTCAAGTCTTGTTGGAGTACGTACTTGTCTAGCCTTACATACCAAGACCTGGGAGCTTGTTTGAGACCATATAATGCCTTCTTAAGTCTGCATACCATATTAGGATTTTTTGATAGCTCAATTACACTAGGTTCTCTATGTAGGCTTCTTCTTCTAGGTCACCATTCAAGAAGGTATATTTAACATCCATTTGATAAAATGTGAAGTTCTTGTGATCTGCAAAAGAAAGAAACATTCTAATTGCTTCCAATATTTCCATTGGATAAAATCTCTCCTCAAAGTTAATTCCTTCAACTTGTGAGTAATTTTTACATACCAACCTTGCCTTGTTTGTGAATAAAGAGGTAAAAACTTTATTGAAAATCAGACACAAGAATTACAAAGAGAACCAGAGCCCCGAGGCCCCAAAAAAGAACCACCAAACCAGCCCCAGGTCATCCAACTTCATAACCATCCATGTCCTCAGTAAAAATCTTCTGCAAGCCTTGACAGTAATCCGCGGAGAGATGCTCCCAACCTTCAACTTTCCAATCATTACCATGTTTCGAGGCCCACTTGGCCAAACAATTAGCTACTCTATTCCATTCATGAGGGATGTGGATGAAAGACACCTGCTCCATTAAATAACTAATTTGGAGAATCTGCTGAACAATCCCTGCCAAATGCCATTGAATCCTACTCACCTTCTACTCAGTCAACTAGTTAACAACAATTTATGAATCTGATTCACAAATTACCTTCCTTCGTCCCAACTCCCAAGCATGCTCTAGGGCATAGAGGATCGCAAATCCCTCCATAAAATTATTAGACTGCCACCTTTTATGCACCGAAAAGAGGAAAACTACCTCCCCCATGCTATTCCTGCCAACACCACCAACTCCAACAGGGCCTGGGTTACCCCTAGATGAGCCATCGATGTTAATATTGATAAACTCATCCTGAGGGGGTATCCACCTTCCCACCCTTTGCACCTTCTTCATAGCTCATCTACCTCTCCTGACACAAGCTAAGGCAGGAGACAACTCCTGCAGACCAAACCTACTCACAATATCTGCCTCATCTCTACCCAGAGGAAAATTCACCTCACATTTAGCTTCCACTGTCTCCCGGATCATAGCAATGATCCTATTCCAAACTTGTTGAACAAACAATCTGACCTCACGAAAGATCCTCCTGTTCCTCTCAAGCCAGATCTGCCACAAAATGAAGATGGTTCCAATATACCAGATAGTCTGGAGGAAGGAGGACAAGATAGGAGGTCTGCCCAAACTGCTCCAGAACTCCACCAAAGAATCTGCGTGAACACAAGGATGCTTCCACACCCCCACCAATAATGCCAGATCAGCATAGAGAAGGGGCATCTGAAGAACATGTGTGAGGAATCTTCCTCCCCATTACCACACAAAACACAAATAGAAGGCCCCAAGAATCCTCTCTTGCAGATATTGTCCCAAGTTAGGCATCTATTCAAAGCCAAAGTCCAAGAAAAGCAGTTACACTTCGGCCAAGAAACATTATTCCACACCTATTTCCACCAGTTCACCTCTCTTCCCTCAAGTCTTCGGTTCAACAGTTCCCGGTATCCACTAGCCACAGTAAAAACACCCTTAGGTTTTGGAGACCAAACAAGCCCATCCCTACCCTTGAGGGAGCTACAATGTCTACTCGCCAAAATTCCATGCAACTCAGCACACTCTTCCTCCATCCTAGCAACCGACCACTCATTAGGAGCCTTCCACTACTCCAAATCCAGCCGCCCACACCTATAAACAGCCTTGAAGTCACTCACCCTTGACCATGCCACCTCTAAAAACCTCTGGCACAAATTCCTAAGGTTAGGAAATTGATCAAGGATGGGAGGATATCCATCCCAAGAGTCATTCCAAAAAAGGACCTCTTCCCCCCTCCTACAAATCCAAAAGAGTCCTACCTTAATGAGAGAAGCCCCCCTCTTGAGAGTATACCAGATTGTTGAGCCCTTTCCCTCAAGCGGATATCTAGGGATTTCCTCCGTCGGGATCCTCTGCATATATTTGTTGGTGAAAATCCTAGCCCAACCTCGATCCTGCTCAACACACCACCTCCAGTACAATTTAGCTACTAGAGATTCCCTAAATAAAATAGACTACCTTAAACCAAGCCCCCCCGACTACTTTGGGCTACACACCAAATCCCAATTGACAAGACTCCATTTGGAAGAGGAAAGATTGCCTGCCCATAAAAATTGCCTAGCCAGAGAATCCAAACCCTTCAAGAACCACTTAGGAGCCACATGAAGTATACATCGATAGATCGGAAGAGCCTGAACCACCAACTGAATCAGTTGAACCCTCCCAGCAAAGGATAGCCATCTATGAGTCTAGTGTTCAACCTTCATGCAAAATTTATCCAAGATACCCTACCATGACTCACTAGGAGGGTTACCAAGAGAAATAGGAATACCCAAATAATTCAAGGGCAAGGAGCCAACTTGGAATCTCAAGATAAGAGCAATCCTCCTTTGAATAGTTTCAGGATTGTTGAAAAAGAGGATAGAAGATTTATCCTCATTGATCAACTAGCCCGAGGCCACAAGATAAACATCCAAAACCTTATGCAGATTAGTAGCTTCTCTGATCCGAGCAAGTCCCATAAGGGTCGTGTCATCCACAAACTACAAATGAGACTGCGGTTGTAAGTCATTACCCCATCTCCAACCCTGAATAATATGCAAACCCACATTATGCTTAATCAGGCTCCCTAGACCCTCAGCCGAAAGAATGAATAAATAAGGGGAGAGGGGGTCCCCCTGGCGGAGACCCCTAGAAGCACCAAACAACTCAGTGTGGTCTCCATTGATATGCATAGAGAAAGAAGTAGACGTAACACAACTCATAACCCACTGGATCCAATCATCAGCAAAACCAAAAGCCTTGAGGATCTTCTAAAGGAAGGACCACCGCACTCTATCGTAAGCCTTAGCCATATCCAGCTTGATAAACATAGCTTTTTCCTTGGAGGTTTCCATAGAATGAATGGTCTCCGTAGCAATGACCACACCATCCAAAATTTGGTGCCCTTCCATAAACCCACTCTACTCCTCAGAGATAACATTCCCTAGGAACTTCTTCAACCTATCCACTATTAAGTTAGAGATGATCTTATAAATCACATTGCAAAGAGACATAGGGCGGAACTGGCCTAACCGGTTGGCCCCATCACACTTGGGGATTAGAGAAATGAAAATCGCATTCAAAGCCCGAAGCATCTGCTTATTCCTCTGGGACTCCTGGACTACTTCCAGTAAATCCAGTTTGATAATATCCCAGGACTCTTGAAAGAATTCTACTGGGAACCCATTTGGTCCAGGAGCTTTTCCTTTCCTCATGTGAAAAACAATCCTCTCAAGTTCTTCCAACAAAATAGGACCCAAAAGCTGCTCATTCATCTCCCCCGTGACAAGAGAAGAAATGCAAGCAAGAACTTGATTCTCCTCCACTGTTTCCCCCTGAGAGTTCTCCTTGAAGAGGGACCGGAAAAACTATAACGACTCCCTAGATATCTCTTGCAAGGATAAACACTGCTCACCTCTATCATTAACCAGAACAGGATGGAATTTTCATGTCTTCTTTCTTTCACTGAGTTGAAGAAGAAAGCAGTGTTCTTGTCCCCCGCCTATAGCCAATCAATATGAGCTCTTTGCTTCTAGTATATTTCTTCCCTAAGCTCCCATTCCTCTACCACCTTGACAGCCCTGTCTTCCTCCCTAAGCAAGGCCTTAGACAAACCATGCTCTTTGATTTCACTGGTGATCCCATTTAGCATAATTTGAGCAGCTTTCTTAGCATGAAAAATGTTCCCGAATCCCTAGTGGTTCCACTGTTTAAGCTGAAACTTAACAAATTGCAGCTACTTGGCAAAAGTGTACATGGCAGTGCCAAAGCCTGACCTCCCTTTCCTCCACCACTCTGCTACAAGAACCTGCAAAGTAGGATCCTGAAGCCACATAAGTTGGAATTTGAATGAAGGAGAGTGAGCAACCCGAGCCAAAGAAGAAACCGGCTTGATGGGTCAGTGATCTGACCCATCAAGCCGGTTTCTTCTTCGGCTCGGGTTGCTCACTCTCCTTCATTCAAATTCCAACTTATGTGGCTTCAGGATCCTACTTTGCAGGTTCTTGTAGCAGAGTGGTGGAGGAAAGGGAGGTCAGGCTTTGGCACTGCCATGACCCTCTCCAGTCAAGAATCTCAGAACTTGTAGACCACCCCCCACCAATCCAAAAGCTAGAAACTAGAAAATGATCCAACCTCTCTGCAATCCAATACTCTCCCACCCTCCTATTGTTCCAAGTGAACAAATCATTACCAGGCTTAATGTCAACAAGCTGCAACAAAGAAATACTATCCTAAAAAAGGAAAGAAGAAGGTTCCAACCGCATAACACCCACGTTCTTTTCACTCAACTCAAGGATGATATTGAAGTCTCCTACCATAATCCAAGGATGAAAAGGGGCCAACCTTCGCATACAAGAAATATGAGACCATATGTTTTACTTACCCTGAAGATCAATAGGGGCATAGATGTTAGAAAACAAGATGAACTCTTTAGTCTCAAGACTAGAGACAATCCCGAATAATGAAGATCTAGAGGCAACCCACCAGACAGGGCAAAACCTTAAAGGGTTCCAAAGACAGGCCACCCCTCTAGAGGAACCAGCTGCCCCAATACACTAACACTCGCCTCGCCCCCACAACTTCAGCATCAGACCCATCATACTCTCCACCAAAAGTTTAGTTTCTTGCAAGAATAGAACATCAGGTGAATGATTCCTAATCAAATCCCGAACAACTTTTTGTCTAGGGCCACTGTTCAAGCCCCTCACATTCCATGAAAGCACAATCATTTTGGAGGACTAGAAAAGTGAGAATCCAAAGTCTTTACTAACCATGCCTCAACCAAATTATCCCCCATCAATTTGATCTTATCCAAATCCTTCTTTCTGCCAACCTTTGAGCTCTTCTCTGAAGCACTTTTCTTAATATCTTTTTGATGCAAACCCTGGGTGAACGGAGGACTTATTACTTTTAACCCTAGCCGGTTCCAATTTCAGAGCTATCGGAGAACCCTCCCCCTCAACCAATTTCACCTCCAAATTAGGAGTGAGTCCCAACTGGACCCCTACTGGTTGATCCATCTCCATCTGCTGGCTTCCAACCACTTGCAGGGCCTGGGTAGAGTCCTCAATTACTCTTTTCGGAGCCCCCCCTGATGCACCTTGATCCAAAGGGGTTAACCCCAGATTTACTTCCTGATGGCTAAGGTCATCCAAGACCTCAAATCTGTTAAAGGTATCCTCCTCCTGTCTCTCCTGTAAGGGCCTCTTTTGTCCTCGGTTCCTATTCTTTGTCTTAACTGAGACAAAACCACTCGATTGACATAACAGCTTTTCCTTTATCAACCCTATCTAGGCTCGGGTCTGACTGCTGAGGTTGGCACACCACCAGTTTATATCTAGGGCACTTACACTATAAATGACCAAACTCATGACATAGGTGACAATGAAATGGTAAAGTCTCATAATCTAACTGTTGAACCCAAGAATAAGAGCCTGAGCACATTTCTATAGCACTTGGCAAAGGTTTACTAAGATCAATTTCAACACAGATACATGCAAAGGTCATTACCTTTCTCCCCAGGGTTTGCGTTGAAGATCCCACTGGATTCCCAAGCAGCATGACAAGCATCCGCAACACATATTCCCAACAACATTCCATTGGAAAACGTGGTAAACAAACCCACACTGGAACCCTATTCGGGAGCTCCTCTGAAGGGTTAAACCCCACATGCCAAGGTTTGATAAACAACCCCACCTAGTTGTAAAAATACGGGCCTCCTTCAAAGACCCTATTGAGATCCTCCATGCAGTTGAAAGTAACCATGAAGTAGTTGTTTGCCAACAACATAATCTCCATTTCCCCTTCTGGAGCCCAAGTCGTCTGCACCCAGTTTTCCAAAAACTGCAAAGAAACCCTCATTCCCAAAAAATTGCAATATAGCGAGTGTTTTGAAAAGTATTCAACGTCTTTAGCTGTCATCTCAGGAGGAATAACCAGCTTTGGCCTCTCACTGCATCTCTCTAGACAACCATTAATCTTCATAATGCGAGAGCTACCAACACTCCCAAACCCCGATTCGGAGGAGAAAAGATTATTATTAAAAGTCTTCATACTAAGGGATGGTGACTTTGAGCCCACCACTGCACAAAAATCCATGGCAGGAGGTGCCTTCGAGGCCTCACCACCATTACTCGACATTGGATCTCAAAAAAACAATAAAATATAAGGAGCCCACACCCCAAAGGGGCACATGAGAAGGTACGAAACCCAAGACCCCACCCCTCCCAAACACCACCGAGAGAAAGAACCAGCCGAAGCCCCCTGCTCCATTGGAAACACTCGACCTGCAGCAAAACCGAACCCCCCCCACGCACAACAAACTCCCCACCCACTGACCACCACTTCAACCCCACCCCCTCGACCGCTCCCTGCCCTACACTGTCTTCCACTTCCCTCCCCCGACGCACCTGCACGTGCATCCACCCATAGGCTAGGGCATCAGTGCCCTAGCTTGGCAGCCCGCAAACCCCTGCACGCATGATGCCATCATCTCTTACCCAAAATTCCAAGCCTCATTGTGATCTTCACCAACCTTGCCTTGTTTATTACAACTTCTCCATATTAATTTAATTTGTTTCTAAATACCCATTTTACTACTATCACATTTTTGTCTGCATGACATGGTACTAATTCCAAAGTCTTATTCTTCTCGATGTGATTTAAATTCTTCTTTTGTTTCTTGTGTCCAACCTTTATTATTGTTAGCATCAAAGATTTTTTTTGATTCTATCTTTGATAGTAAACAAAGATTCACTTGTTCATTTGTCCTTGCAAGTGCTCTTCCAGTCTACACACCTTCAATTTTATCTCCAATTATTTGATCTTCTTTGTGATTCTTTTGAACATACATGGTAGGAGTTAAAATAATTTTTTTAGTGCTTCTTCCTTTTCTTCAATTTATTCATCTTCTTCAATGCAAGGAGGTACATCCAATCCATAGTATTCATATGTATTTTGATTTGATTCTTCATGAACTATAACATTTGCACTTTCAACTATCTTTCTCAATCTTTTATTGTAGCACATGTGGTAGAGCTTATCCTCATAACATTCTCAAAGTTGATGTGTCCCATTCTTTGTGACAGGGCAAACATTTACTTGTTTGTCCCAGAAGACAATTTCTCCCCTTAGCCTCCTTTATGTTGTATGCATTTCCTTTAGTCCTAGTTCCTTCTACCACTAATCCTCTAGAGATTTATTTTCTAATTTTACATCCTTTATTATAAAATGTAATATTATATCCTTTTTTGCACATTTGACTCAAACTAAGAATATTGTGCTTGAGAGCTTCAACACAGAGACATCTTCCGTCTAAACTTATTATGCTTTTTCCACAAATCTTTGCAGAGGTATCATCCCCAAACCCGATCGATCCTCCATTCCACTTCAAAAGGTTGATGAAATTGCTCTTATCACTTGTCATGCGTTTGAAACAAGAATTATTAATCAACCAAGATTTTGCCTCTTCTTTTGCATGGAAATATGTCCACACTATCATTGAATTTTTAATACCATTATCACTCTCCGAAGTGCTAATTTTGTCAACAGTCTTCTTCACACATTTTTTAGCATTTATAGTATTATTCACAACATTCAAGGTCATGAAAGTGTTTCTTCCTTGTCATCATTTGGAGCACTATGTTCCTTATTATTTGAAGAACTATTCTTGTTGCCATTTTCTAAATCTCTCAAGGGGAATTTAGAAGCATGATGACCAATTTTGCCATAGTTAAAACATTTGAAGAGTAACTTACCTTTTTATTTTCCAATGCCTTTCTTAAGATTTTTTGAATTTTTTTCTTCCTCCTTGTCAGAGCCATTTCTTTGATTAGATGCTTCATCCTTCTCCTTCTTATTGGTCTTGAAAGTTGCCTCCTTCTTTAGAGCTTCCTTATTAAAATATCTCATTTCATAGGTAGTGAGAGTTGTTGAACACCCAACATGACTTAGAAGGGGGCCGAATCAATCTAAAACTTTAAAAATAGTTATTAATAAACTTATTTAGGAATAGCACATTAACCATCAACACACAAAAATGAAACATCAACATGCGAACACATGAACACCATAATTACATGCAAAACCCAAACAAGGAAAAACCATAGTGAGAATCTAACTCACAATATGAATAACAATGTTTACAATATTTTAGGCATATAGCTAAGGAGAACCAACACCAAAAGGACTTGCAAAACTAATGTGGACAACCTTAGGCAAGATAAAAAGAGGACTTGCACAATTGAAGAACACTTCTTTAATACAAGATACAAACTGTTTTTGAAGCACTTATTATCAAATAACAACAAATGAAATAGCTGAATTGAAATTGAGAAAGATTATCCTAACCATGAAATGGTCCTTGAACAATTGAATCAATCGACAAACATCATAACAAACATCTCTAATAATCTCCACTGTCACAACACATTGTCTTGTAGAATACATCACCTTCAAAGCTCATCTCAACCTGACTTTCGCATCACCACAAACTCTAATATACTTGCAAATAATTCACATAAACTTCTCACACAATTCAATTTTCATCCTCACGCAATCCATCGATTTGCACATCTTAAATATGAGATACAACATTGAAAACCTAAAAAAGGGTCAACCAAAATAGAAGAAGCAATATTACACAAAATAAGTCACCCAAACCTAAAATACTTAGATCAATCCACTCCAAGAGAAAGAGTGAACCAAAACATATCACAATACATCATTCCATGATTGATCCAATAATTTGCGCATGCTAACACATACTCCAAAGGGCATTATAAAGTGTAATGTGTAGACATAATCAACTAGTCAACCACATAACCACTTCTGATGCAAAATACTTCATGCAGATCTCCACATGCCAAGGTGAAACCAAGTTAAACATCTCAACACATCTTCCAACACATATATGAACCAAAAGAATATGATCCACTAAATTGTAATACAATTTGCAACATGCTTGGAGGGCACCAAAAGCTTTTAGGGTCATCCCAAATACATGATGACACAACCAACACCAAAAGCATATATGGACCAACATCCATCTAGATAACAAGGTCTAACAAAAAATATCTGGATGAACATCCATCCAGATAACCAAGTTTGGTATCAATGAAAATTATATAAATCATGCTATCAAAAAATTCCAACACTATCCCCCTTTGTTATTGATGGCAACACCAATAAACAAAAACACCAAAGAAAAACTAATAATCTCACAACAAATCTCTCTCCCCATAATAATCTCACAATGACTCTCTCTAATTATTAGAAAAACTTTCTCTCCCCTTTGACAACAATGACAAAGGGCATTGAAAACCATATAGACTAAGTCACACCACTTCTCCCCATGAGAGCAGCAACAACATCAATCTAAGAGACAAGGATAAGCACCAAGTCTCCTCGTAGAAAGATGCACCACTAAAAATGCATCTAGCTAGAAAAGGGAGGGATAATAACCCTCAACTTCTGCCCGAGATACTCAAAAGTATCCTTCACCAAAGCCTTAGTAAAAATGTCTGCTATCTGCTCTGATGTAGAAATGTATTCCAGTCTAACTTCTTTCTCTGAAACCTTCTCTCCTAAGAAATGATAATGGATTAAAATATTTTTAGTTTTTGAATGCATAATTGGATTTTGTGAATTTTTTATAGCATTGGTATTATCACACACGATATGAATATCTTCATCATACAATACTCTAATATCATTAAGACTCCGCTTCATCCACAAAAATTGAGTACAACAAGATGTTGTGGTAATATATTTAGCTTTTGTAGTGGATAATGATACAAATTCTTGTTTCTTACTCATCCATGAAACCAGTCTGTCTCTCAAGAAACAATGCACCACCACTAGTACTTTTCCTATCATCAACACTTCTAGTCCAATCAACATCTGTATATGCTTTCAACATGAAATATCCATCCTTCTTGTACAGTAAACCAAAATCTTAAGTTCCTTTCAAATATCTAAAAGTCTTTTTCATTGTTTGATCATGAGTTTGCTTCAGAATAGCTTGAAATCTTGCAACAAAGCATACAACTTGCATAATATCCAGTCCCGAAGTAGTAAGATATAATAGTCCTCTAACCATAGATTTGTACTTCTTCTAATCAACATCCCAACATGTATCATCTTTTCCTAACTTACATCCAATAGCTAAAGGGTAGTAATAAGTTTACAATTCTCCATGTCAAACTTCTTTAACATCTCTATAATATACTTAGCTTGAGAAATAAAGATTCCATCATTCGATTGAGTAAATTAAAAATCAAGAAAAATGACATCTCTCCAAACATATCTACATCTTGAATTATTTTGGCATCTCTTCTACAAATGCTTTACACAGATAATCACTTCCCCCAAAGATAATATCATCAACATAAACAACAACAATCAACAAATCAATGCCTTCAACCTAAAAATAGAGATTCCTGTCTATAGGACCTTTCTTGAAATTTTGCTATAACAAATATCTATCCAATTTTGCATACCACACTCTAGGTGCTTGTTTGAGTCCATACAATTCCTTCTTTAATCTACAAACCATGTCCAGATCATCTAACAAGCTGAATCCATCTAGTTGTTCAATGTATACTTCTTCTAGTTCTCTATTGAAAAATGATAACTGATGCTCTGCAAAATGGGAGATGTTAGACAGAAACCCATGGTGGTATAACACATAAGAGAAACAACAAGAAACAAAGAACTGCTAGTGTTAATCAACCAAAGACTAGTCTAAGTAGGCATACCAAGAGAGACACTAAAAACATAATAAAGCATTTGACAATGAAAACAAATACAATAAGGCATCTCCAAATGCCTTCCACCATGCTCGTAGCTCCTCCTCTCTTGTTCCTCTCCTCTCCAAGTTCCAAATTAGTGTAGCTCTCAACAACTTTTTGCACTATGGATGCCTTATGGAGATTCAAGATTGAAAATGATTAATCTAATGCTATGCAAGTGTGAACAAAAGATAAAATAAGAGATTATCTAATTAGCTAGTGTTGATTTTAAACCAAAAGAGTGAATATGATTGATTTATACTAAATGCTCTCTAAAAATGACTTTAATGTAAATGCATACAAGTTTTCAAGATCTGAATTATGAAGAAATGAGCTCTATTTATAGGAAAAACGGAGCAATGGATGGTTGAGATTGAGGAATCTCAGCAAGGGTCAGGATTGAAGGGCTTAAGATCCATGTGAGGACTTTCAACCCAATCCCAGGATGACAAGTGTCAACATGAGATGGGTTGAGAGGAGAGGGAAGAAGCATTAAATGCTTGACATGATCTGATGGTTAACTTGGGAGGTAAAGTTAATGTTGAGTTGAATGGAAAAATTTATTATTCAAAGAATAATGCTTTTATCCAATGGATAAACTCTTGTGCAAGAGTTTGTGAGGATAACCATGGTCAAAACAATAAATGCTTGAGGAGACACATGGGTTACATGAAGGTTGAGTTAGGGGTCAAAGTCCCTAACCATGGGTGCAAGTGGATTTAACCATAAATGGTTATGTAAGAGCCATTAATGGTCATGTAAGAGCCATTAGTGGTTTGGAAGACTTTAGAGGTTAGCTTGTTGGGCACATAAAGAATTTAATGCTTTTCAAAGACTTTGGAGTCTTTGAGAAGTGACTCTAAGTTGCTTAGGAATGTGACAATAATTAGGGGATGGATTAGGATAATTAGGAAGGGGTTAGAAGATTCTAGAAAGGGTCTTAATTATTTCCTTACCTGGATACAATGTCTTTGCAATTAAGTGGCAGAAGGCGGCTAGGTGCTTGGGCAGATGTGGCATGGGAGGATCTGCCACATGTGCCCCAATGGGTTTTTATCAAAGGGCGATGGGAAGACAGGGATCCATAGCAAGGCTGACATTTCAGGGGGCTTCGCCCAGTTTTGAAATATTTTTAAAGTTTTTTTACGAACAATTCACGTCATCGCATGGGGAGCTTTAACCTGTGAGGACATAGTGGAAATGGAAGGAAGCATAACTTTGGGAAGCAGACGGGCCTCTCCAGTCATGATAATCGATCTTTTGCTGAAGTGGTGGCCGCTGGAGTCAAGGATACTTCTAGGGCATCCGGGCCTATCAAACAAAAAGATGCTTCTGTTCTCTCTGGCAAGGATGCGACAGTTTCGAGCAATAAAGCCCTCTCTGTTTCAGGGCTGGAAAAAGGTAACATGGCGGATGTCTCCTTGGCGAAAGAGGTATGGTTTCCACGGCCATGTTTTGATTTTAGAGGTTCTTTTGTGGTAGAAAGGGCCTCCAAGTTATACTCGGTTGCTCTGTTGGGGGAATTTTGGGGTCCTCAAACCAATTTGTCTAAGTTGCATTCTAAGTTGAGAAAACGTTGGCCTGCACTAATTTGTTTTCAGTTATTATCATCGAAGACTTTAGAGGTTAGCTTGTTGGACACATAAAGCATTTAATGTTTTTCAAAGACTTTGGAGTCTTTGAGAAGTGACTCCAAGTTGCTTAGAAATGTGACAATAATTAGGGGATGGATTAGGCTAATTAGGAAGGGGTTAGAAGAATTTAGAAGGGGATTAAGATTGCAAGTGGGTTTGGTGGGTGAGGGAAAATATATTTTTTATTAAAATAAAATTCATTTATTTCAACAAATAGGTGCAGGTTACATTTTTAGGAGAATGCAAGGGGGGGGGGGATTTAATGATTTAAATAAATGTTTTATTAAATTTATTTAAAAGAAGAAAGGGGATTAAATGCAATAAATAGGATTTATTCATTTAATTGATTGTGAATTTAGTTTAATGAATTAATTAAAATAAATTGAATAATTTATTTAATTAATAGAGGAATGTTTGATGATGAATTAATTAAATGTTAATTTAATTAACTGATGGCTAGTGAGTTTTTTAATCAAATAAATAACAAATATTCATTTAATTAAAATTGACAGATTTGTGACTACATTTGCCCCTCTTTGAGATGGTGCAATTTATTGCGTCGTTTCAAAGAAAGAAAAATAGGTGTGAAGAAATATGCCCCATAAAATGTTAATTTAATGGGTGGTATGCCCCCTCGAGAGATGGGCCAAAAATTTCAAAAAATTGGGCAATTGGCAGGGGGTAGAAGAGAATAATTTAGTAATACTGGTGAAAAAATAGAAGAAATCAGAGATAAAATGGAAAAATGGGAGGCTCTGGAAGTTCATGGGGACCACGATGGTGAGCAGGGTAAAATTAGGGTTATGGCGAACGGTATATATGGGGGTGAAGGGGTAAAAACAAGGTCATTTGCATTCATCTCCATAGTGATTTCAGAGCTCTGAGAGTGACCTTTTTGAAAGAGCAGGTAGCAGTCAGGATGTCGGTATTGATAGCAGATCATTGGCTAGAGCGAGTTCATCGATTCTAGCGGCCAGATGACTACGGACTAGCAATATGTGAATTTGAAAATTTGATTTTCATGCATTTTTGATATGTTTTTTAGCTTGTCCAAGTTGAGTCAAAACAATAGCGCTAAAACTGTGTTTTGATGCTATTGTCAATTTAATTAGCGCTATTGTGTTGCTATAATGCTTTTGCATAGTGATTTTAGCACTTTTGCTTGTTTGCGCATGTGCATAGTTGTTTTAACGCTTTTGCAGGTTTAGCGCTATTGAGTCCTTTTTGTAGTGTTGTTGTTTTTAAATGGTGCTTTTGCATAGTGTTTGTAGCGCTATTGGGTAGTGGGTTTAGCGCGATTGAGTCCTTGTCACGCTGTTGTTTTTAAATGGCACTTTTGCATAGTGTTTGTAGCGCTATTGTTGGTTTAGCGCTATTGGGTAGTGGATTTAGCGTGATTGTCAGCATAGTAGCGCTATTGTTGGTAGAGTAGCGCTATTGTTAGAAAAATAGATGCTCCAGTGTTTTGAAAAAGAATCTCCTGATGCCAATGATGGATGGATGGAGAGGGAAGTTCTTTTGAACCATAGCAGCCCTGTTGAAACTTAGACCATTAGGATAAATGCCTGTTGTAGTCTAGGTGTGCCATGATTGCTTACCTGTTGAGACCCGAAGATACTGGATCAAAGTATCTGTTGATAGTCTAGGTTTAAACTAAAGAAAGTTTGAAACAAAACAACTGATGATGATGGTTGATGCACGTGTGTAGGAGGAGCTTCGCATCTTACAGATGCGGGAGAGACATCTAGTCACATAGGTGTTGCCAGATCAATTGATAGAGGTTGAGGTTGATTGCATTGCAGCGATAGGCCTGTATGATGTTATGTATATGCTCCTGATTCAGACGAATCGTAGTTTGATTACAACATTGGTAGAACCGTGACACAGTGAGACGTGTACGTTTCACTTACCACAGGGGGAGATGACTGTGACACTAGAGGATGTGTGGCGCATCCTTCACATTCCCATTCGAGGAGAGCTGGTGACATATGATCGAGCTTGGGGGACAACAACAATGCATAGATTTTTTTGATGAGGATGTATTTATTCATGATGGCTCAATAGCATAGGAGGATATAGCTGCTTTGTATGAGCCACTACCGACTGTTTTATAAGGTATTATTGGGGGCCTTTTATGCTCGGATCAACGATCGCATGGACTGGCTGTTGGTTGAGGCCAGGTGATAGAACAGATAACGACTGAGGGGACTCGCTTTGCATGGGGACCATGCATTCTATCGCACTTATATCGAGAGAGGCATGAGGTAGTATACCGAGAGGTGAGCTCACTAGGAGTGGGGATCACTCTTCTTCATATTTGGGCATGGGAGCACCTACCTATGACTTGACTAGTGAGTCTGAGATTTAGGTTAGTAGACTAGCCCTATGTATATATGTATGGTGGTATGATGAGTCAGCCCCACCTAGGGAAGTTAGAGTGGTGGCGGTGGACACTTGATGATTTAGATACAATGATCTAGAGGCTGTATATTGAGTGCGAGCCTTAGGAGGATGATGCAGAGGCCTTGCCATATGTGTTTATGACACAATACCTCATTAGTAGGACAACCTACAATGTGGAGAGATAGGTACTTGGGAGAGTGCTCAGACAGTTTGGATGGAGGCAGGGACTGCCTAGTGGATCTGGGGAGTATGCACAGGTGGTTCGAGAGAGGTTCCTGTGGGGGCCAGTATTACCCTATGATTAGGTTTTGGTAGAGTTTCAGACTCTACAGGCAAGACCATGGCAGATGAGGTCCAGGGTTGTAGATGCAGGTTTTATTGATGAGTATACACAGTATATTACGACACATCCAATTTCGTGGATATCAAATCCAGCAGAGCCTATTCCATCCTTTGAGGAGGAGAGGAGACAAAGATAGAGGAGGATAGGAGGTCATGGAGAGGTAGTAGGTGGATGAGGGAGAGGGGATGGAGGTGGTGGTGATGGAGGAGGAGGTGATGGAGGAGGGGGTGGTGGTTTTGGAGGGGGTGGTGGATTTAGAGGTGGAGGTGGGGGTGGTGGACGATTACAACGGAGAGGGAGAGGTGGTCAACCATTGCAGCTATCACAGGGATCTTTGATGTAGGGAGGTGTGAGATTAGATGGTAGGGATGTGGGGGAGGGAGAGGCACCTATGGATATAGGGGAGGGAGCCACTGGAGAGACACCTATGGATATGGGGGAGGGAGCTACAGGTGGTGGAGATCTGCGGGATCATATGATATTAGCTTTGCAGACGCGGCTAGAGGATATGGAAGCGAAGGTGGCAACTAGAGATGTGCAACTTTTTGCACGAGAGTTAGAGTTGATTGTAGTGCTGCGAGAGAGAGATCAGGCCGTTGACAGGGTGATCCAGTTACATGAGAGAGTTCATGCCTTAGAGGGAGCATAGGGACATGGGTCGTCGATTGATTCCCTAGTGAGAGAGTTACGGAGAGTAGGTACAAAGGTTGATTACTGGCGGGGTCTATATGAGCAGAAGGTTCCATCTAGTCGGCAGGCACTAGGTTATTCACAGATGCATCGGGACAGATCAGAGTAGTCTCAAAGGATGCAGAGCAGTGGTGGTGTGATGGGTCCTCCACGGTGAGGTAGTGCAGGTGGTGTAGGGGGTAGTAGGGGAGTAGGTGGTGATGGTGGTGCAACATCTCATCAGAGTGGTATTTGAGAGAGCATTTATGTATTTTATTGCATTGTCATTTTGGATTGTATCTTGGATGACTCTTGGTAGCCGATATTTTGGACTTCATTGTACTCTGATATATGTATGTTGTTGCAATATGGTATGATGTGATATATGAGGAGATCCCACATTTTGTGATGATATGCATGTTGATGATATGTATGGATTTATGCAGGGTGATGATCTATGATGTATGCATAGATGGATATTTGTACTTGCTATATGTAGGTGTGGATGAGATGATTCCTATATGCATTTTATGTTTGATTTATATTATGTCTATATGCATGTTTATAAATGTGGTACTAACATGTGGATGCAGGTTTATATGCATGATTTGTTGGTGAAATGCTTGATGTATGTAATGCCATGATGATGATGTATGCATAATGAAATGATACTAACGATAATACAGATAGTACTTGTGTTTTATGTTGATGAGATGATGATATGTAGTGATGTTTGATACGTTGAAATGCAATGAATGAAATGATTTATGTAAATGCATCTAGATGGTTAAAATGAATGCAATATGGATAAACAAATGTAAAGTACAAATGTTTATATGATGATTTCTAATGGAAGGCATATGTAAAATGTATAAACCAATGTTGAGACAAATAGTTTTGTTTGTTATGATCTAAATGTTTGATAAAATATGTTTTGAGTGAAATGTTAATATAATGATAATGCAACTCATGGATAATGAATAACTGCACCTGAATGCAATTAAAAAGATAATGAATGCCTTCGAATGAATCCTAAATGAAATTTGTTGTAAGATGAATTGAATGAGTATAAGAATATACGAGATGAATAAATGAATGCACTTAACTCGCGGATAGATAAATAAATATACGCAACTACGGAAATCTAAACAAATGTATGGTAAACAAGTTTAAATGATGATAAATGATGAGTGTAAATGACACTAAATGAATGCACAGTAATGGCTAATAATGGTAATAAATGCAATGATGAGAATTTTTCATATAAAGGAATCTAGATGTCATGAGTTTGCAATGATGAAATGATGTAATGATACAAATGCAAGTACATGACAATGAACTATATGTATTTAAATGCGACTAAATGTAATGAAATGCACTCTAATGAATGGCTAAATGATATGAAATGATGATGTGGTCATGATAGATGAATGCAAGGTTGTTCAGACTTTGCATGATGCACTGATGATGTATCAGAGAACTCTGTTGTGATTGTATCCAAGACCAATTCCTTCTTCAAATAACTTCTCATTATTAATCTTGTTCACACTTGCATACAAAAACCATGCATATGAATGATGAATGATTAAATGGATGGGTGATATGCAACGGAATGCAATATAAACAGATGAGATGGAATGACAATCCATAGTGCTTTATTTTCATCATTGAGCATGGTAGTATCAATCTTGGATGAGGCAGTAGGAACCAAGGATGGAGAATTGTACCTACAAACAAACAACATAAATAAAGAATAAAGAATATGGACCCTCCATAATGGTTCATGCTCATATGGTCGAGGTATACACTATAGTCAGCAAGCCATAGTGATCCATGACTGTATTTTGCATATGATCACATAGCTTAGTGAACTTCCCACGTACACACCATTAGTACATGCCCCATAACTTCATTGGAATAATTCACCGAATATAAACAAACAAAATGATACTTAGGAACCATTGTGGCCACTCTAATCACTTGTGGATATCCCGGAGTAGTGTAGGAACTTGATATAAATGAATAAATAACCTACAAACCAACCAAGTACTTGATATCTTAAACAAAATTTTCTTGTCAAAGAAAAAAAATGTCATCTTTGTCGTTGTTTTGGTAAGGAAGGATGCATCCTTGTTAAGACAATTTGCGTGTCGATGTTGATTGTTTGGTTGATGTGATAAGTGGTCATCGTTTGAGTATTTCACAATGATTGTTTGGTATCTACTTGGATGCGTATGTACAAAGGTGGTTCCATGTTTTTGATTGATCTTTGATGTTTTCTCATGTTTTTGGATTTTGTGAGTGTTTTTGAATGTTTTTGGATTTTGTGAGATAGTTTTGAATGAAGAACTCAATGAATCACAAGAAATGCAAAATCCACTTCCATCAATAGGTTAAGGGCATTGCCCTCAGTTTAGACATGACTATGAAAAAATGGGATGCAAGACACAAGAAGTACTATCCTTGATTGCAGATCAATAACAAGCCATGGTTTTGACTGATGGATGTGTGGATGCAATGAATGTGATCATGACAAGTTTGAAGACAATGGAGCGATAGCCTTTATGAGTGGCGTCTTTTTGCTAGGTTTTCACCATCGCACTTACCCAAGGTGCCACCAGAGTGGTTTTTCACCATTTGGATGCATGATTTTTCTTTAATATTTTGATATTTTTGTATTTTCTTTAGGACAGTTATCTGAATGTTTTTGGTTTTTTTTTTTTTTGGTATGTATGGAGCTTGATGCTTTGTATAGCTTATGTATAAAACCGTTTGAGGTACATGCTGTTGAATGGATCTGCTAGCGGTTCTCCTTCTGAAGTAGCCAACTGATATGCTCCGGACCCAAATACCACAATGATAACATATGGACCCAGCCAGTTCGATTCAAACTTTCCATGATGTTATCTGTTTGGTTGGTTACGAGGATTCTCTCGAAGAACAAGGACACCTACCTTGAATGTACGAGGTCTAACTCGATGATTTTAACTCCTGCTCATGCACTACTGATAGGCTTTGAGGTGATTATATGCAGCTTGTCGTTTCTCATCAAGTAGCTCTAAGTCTTGAAGATGTGATACTCTATATGATTCATCATCTATGAGATTATGCAAGGAAACCCGTAGAGATGGTATCTCGACCTCAATAAGTAAGATAGCTTCTGTGCCATAGACCAGTGAGTAGGGAGTTGCGCCTGTAGGGGTTCGAATGCTAGTTCGATACGCCCATAGTGATGGATTTAATTGAACGTGCCTGTTGGGACTCATTAAATTTGAGTAATTTGAGAGGTCCATTTCAAAATTTTGCTCTGCATTTCCAAATGAGTCAGTTTGAATGGCCTAGTTAAAGAGAGGGTAAAATGGAGCCAGTTGATTTTCAAAGGGTAAGGCTTCGTAAGCATGTCCTACACCTTTCCTTTAGCTAATGCAGTGTGTTGCAACTTTCAGAATTCAGTTTGGATCAGTTTATCATGTACCCATTTCAAGGGGTGAGTTGAAAGTGCATGTTAGGTGCATATGCAGATTTTATTGAGTAGCTTACTTTGAGTGCCTATATCTTTTGCCCTGTTGATTGTCATGAATAATTTAAAAGTGCATTGAATTCTATGCATAAAAGTGTGCCTCCGTGCAAAATTTCAAGTCTCTAGAAATTCATTTGCTCAGTTTAGCAAGCTCAATCCATTTGCAGTTTGTGTTGTTTGACAAGTCCCTGTTTCAGCTGCTAGTCGGAGCCCTGTTTTACATAAGTGTAAAAGTTGCCTTAGTGAGTGTCATGTCAGAATTTTTATTTTGAACTATTGTTGGTATAAATAAAAAGCTACGTTTCCAGTTTCAAGCTCCTGCCAATCCGTTTAATCAGTTTTCAAAAGGGTTTCTTGAGCCATCTGTTTCAGTGTTCCGTACTTTCATTGCTATATCAGTTAAAGTTGCTATTTTCATGAGTGCACCATTTGCACCCAATCAACCTTTTGGTCAAACTGAGTATTCTAAGTTTTGATATGTACTTCAAGGTACCTATGCCTCAGATTTGAGGGTCTATGGAGATCGTTTGATATTTTTAAGAAAGACATCATGGGTTGCCTGCGCATTGACTTCATCAGGTCCACAGTGCCGACAAAGCCAGTTGGTCATCTTTGAACATTAATATCTCTTCACTCGGGATTTGTCTTGAGAAAATGCTTGGTAGAGTTCATGTTTGTATATTAGAGTACACGCCTATCAGATGGCGAGGTCTAGAAAGGTGTTTTGACCAGTTTGAAAATTATGTCTTTGTGATTAAATGCGAAAATGTGGCACAGACACCTGAAAGTTGCAAAACTCAGTTTGATGATCTGAAAATGGTGCCGATCGATTCTAGAGGTGTGTTTAAGGTTCATGAGGAATTTTCAAGGTCAGTTGCATGAAAAAGAATTTTTTTTTAGCCGGACCCACTTTGGGGCTTGACCTGGCTCATGCTCGTGCATTGATTTTGTTGGCAAATTGGTTTATTAAGAGATAATTTCATTTCATTATGTGGACATATAACTGAGAGGCATTTATGGAATTTTATGGTTTTGAAAATTGGGGTCAATATGTCATATGTTTAGTTCTCATTTTCCATTCATAGCTACTTTGAAGAAAAGAAGGAATAAACCCATCTAAGATTATCCAAGAACATAGTTCGGGTACAAATACAGTGATTTGAAAATGCCTATGGACAACTCTTGTAGTAATTAAAAACCATAAGAGCAACAAAGATAGAGTCAAAGAGACTTTGACAGTTTGATAACAGAAAGAGAAGCTACAATATAAAGAGATAGTGAAATCAAAACTACAAAGTCATTTACACAACAACACACAAGCAAATCAAATTAAATGAGTTTGAAAGTCTAATGATTGTTAAGAATAGTTATAGCAGTTGGATGAGACATCCATGCTTGACAAAGGAAATAAGGGAGCCATGAAGTCTAAGAGTTTGCTACAGGAAAAGCCCAGCCCTTCCACGTTTGAGTAGGTTTGCAAAACGTTCAACACTTAGAACTTTTAAAATAAATGCAAAATAGCAACTGCAAACCCAAATTCTCCCCCATGCCGTGCTAATGAAGAGGGTTTTGTTAACTTTCAAGCAAATGAAATTACCAGGTTGTGCGTGAATGGTGGAGGAGACACTGCAGAAACTGTCTTAGCAAATACAATAGAAAATGCCAAAACCCTCCCTTGCATGCCAGACAAGAGGCAACGTGCAATAGACTTCCTCCCTATTGTGCGTAGTAATTCTTTCCTCCTCCCTACATGATGGTTGAGGGGACATTAAGTTTCAAAGCAGGTGCAATGCTAGCAATCCTTCCCCAACGTGGCTGTTTGGAAGGCTTCAAGAAACTCTTTGGCAAATGTAATGCTAGTCCTCCCTGCTGCATGGAGAGTGAAATTGGAAAAAGTTTGAAACAAGTTCAAACAAATGCAAAGTTGCAGATGTAAAGTGGCATGTGGTGTTGATAAAAAGCGTTGGAAATTTTTAGCAAGTGCAATCTGGTAGATCAATCCTCCCCTCTGCGTGGTTTTTGAGCAACATAAAACTTCAGTCAAATGCTTATGGCAGGTTAAACCAGCTCCACGATCCCTCCTTCACATGGGGTTTGGCAAGAAAGGTATTAAAATCTTGAAAAAAATGTCATTGGTAGTTGTTGGCAGCCATTAAAACCCAGGAAAAGTTCAGAAAATGTGGTGTCAGGAAAAGTATTTATCCCACATTCGCCCTAAGAAGGAACATTTTGATATTTAAATGTAGAGCTTCACACATTCATAGTGTCAAAGCCTCAAGGGATTTTGACATAAGGTGTTGGTTGGGCGCCCAGGCGGACTCCACGTGCGTGGGCGCATTTCTCGAGGCAACTAGGTGGACCCCATGTAGACACGATTCCCGAGGTGAGTTTTGTAGAGAAAGGGCGACTTAACTGGTGAGCAGGTTGCAAGAGATCTGATGGTGCTCGCGATCTTGCGAAGGAAAGATGCTCATAGAATAACCATCGTGAAATGGCAAAAAGCACGTGCGCAAAAGGCGAAGATTAAAGATCATGTAGGTTGCAGGAGATCCGACAGTGCACGCGATTTCACTAGACAAAGATGCACGCTCATTACCCTTCGCGAAATGGCCAAAGGTGACATGGCAGGTCTAGGTGGAGGTCCAGCTTGCGGGTCCTGCTGACGTGGCAATGAGGTGGCATACAAGTGGCAGTCCAGTGGTGAAAGGTGAGGTGTCATCCCAGGTGGCACCTAGTGGACCCATCAACGAATCACAGGTTGCCATGTGGCAGGGCGTCAGGAGTTAAAAGGGTGAAAAATCAAAATTAAATGCATAGTTGAAACTATATGAGAAATTCAAAAATTTAAATGATGGTCTGCATTCCAAGAATTAATTAGCCCGAAAGCTAATTTTTGGTCAAATAGGAAAGTATTATATATCACCGGAAAGATCTCGGAATGAGGGATCTAGTAATGCAGTTAGTTTTAACAAATATGGGATATTTTGAGAGTAGTTTACATGGGAAAGAGGAAGAAAATGAATTTCAGTTAGGGAAAGAAGACACTTGGCATGTTTTGCAGACCTAATCTTTTTCCCTCCTCTTCTTATTCCCATTTTCTTCTCATTTGTAAGGGTTTCAGATTTTTGGAGGAAGTGCTCCAGATTTCATGGCTTCCAGTTCTGAACTTCTTGACCCAAATTTGTGAAAGCTCTTTTGTTTGTTTCAGGGTATAGAGGTTACATTGAGGATGGCAGATTGTTTTCTAGTTGCAGATCTTACTTGTGTCAGACATGAGTAAATTTCCCACATTATTGTCTCTAGGCATGTATTTCATTGTTATGAATTGAATCCTTAAGGAGGATGAGATTTGTCAATTTCAAGGAGATTGTGTGATTGTTTGTAGGTATCCTTCAATGAAGGTTTTAAACTCTGTAATCAGTCATGAATAATGGAATGTGTCCCAGATCTGATAATTTTGTGAATGAATTGAGTAATGCATTGGTATAACGTATTGATGCAGGGATATTGTTTAAGGAAAACAAATTTGCAGCTATGATTTGCATTTTGCAGTTCTGTGTGTGACTCTGTTGCCCAATGAACAAGGCACTGGTCTTTGAAAGATTTAGGGATAGTTTTAGATTAATTCATTCAAAGAAAAATATATTTCCCTTTTTGTTTAGGGGTTGTGTTCTTTTCATTCCAAGCTCTGTTTCATCTATGGTTTATACAGATTTAGCCAATCTGTAGTGTGTTTTTGAATTGGGTGAGTTTGTGGAATGATCTATCTGCTTATTATTGATGCAGTCATATGTCTATAATTGTTGTATTTAATGCCTTAAAAGGGTGTCCCCCCTAGGTCTGTGCAGAACCTGAAGTGCAGGAGGATCAATTAAGGTCCTATGTTATGTTGTCCAAGTCCCGATGTGTTCTATAGAGTGAAATTGGCCATTTCATAGAAGGATTGTAGGTGAACTTGGGTTAATCAGTTTTGATGAACAATAGTGCCAATCACAACCGACATAATTGACTATCTTCTTGAGGATTCTCAAAATGTTTTTGTTTGATGCTTCAGCCTGACCATTTCCTTGTGGGTAATAGGGAGTGGAAAAGCGGTGTTGGATGTGAAACTTCTCACAAAGCTCACAAACATCCTGATTTTTGAAAGGAAGCCTGTTATATGTGATGATGGACATGGGTACACCATACCGACAAATGATGTAATTTAGAATGAATGAGGCAATTTGCTTGCCAGTGACTTGGGTAAGTGGAACAACTTTGATCCACTTTGTGAAATATTCTGTAGCGGTAATGATGAACTTATGGCCGTTGGATGAAGATGGATGTATCTTACCTACAAGGTCAAGGCCCCATTGGCAAAAGGGCCATGGTGTTGTGATTGGCTGCAATTCCTGTGCTAGTGCATGTATCAGGTCTCCATGAACTTGACATTTCTTGCATTTTCTGACAAAATAATAAGAGTCTTTTTCCATGGATGACCAATAGTATCCAACGCGTTTGATCTTCTTAGCTAGTGAAGGACCGCTTGTGTGAGTCCCACAAATTCCTTCATGTACCTCTTCCAAGGCCTTTGTTATCTCATCCTGTTCCAGACATCGAAGGAGAGTACCATCAAGACTGCGTCGATATAGGGTTTCAACAATAATGGTATATTGAGCGGTTTGGCAAATGAAGGTTTTACGTTGGTTATTCGACTGGTTAGGAGGAAGTGTGTGATCGTGGAGGTAGGTGTAGAACTCACTGTACCATGGGGATTTAGAACCGACAAGGCGACATATCATCTCGGATTTGGGGATATTATAAGCGGGAATCCAAAGTTGTTCGACCAAGAACTCATACCGTGTTGAATTTTATGGAAGATCTAGGAGAGATGCAATGGTAGTCATAGCGTCAATAGCTCAATTCTGATCTCTGGGTATCTGCTCAAAGGTGATAATAGTAAATGATGCCTTTAAATTGTCCACCATTTGCTTGTATGACATAAGTTTATCATCCTTGGTCTGATATTCATCTATGACTTGTCAGATGACCAGTTGGGAGTCGCCATATATTTGTAACTCTTTCAATTTCCATTGTATGGCTAGTCGGAGTCCTGTGATTAAGGCTTCATATTCTGCGATGTTGTTTGTGCATGGAAAAGTGAGCTTGTAAGACTTTGGGATGCTATCACGTTGAGGTGTGATAAACAGAATGCCTGCCCTCGAGCCATGTCTAGTGTATGAACCATCAAAGTATAGTTTCCATGGTTGTGCTTCTGTGAGCATGAATATCTCTTCATCTGGAAAATTGGAAATGAGAGGATGATTGCCTATGAGGGGTGCATCAGCCAACTGATCTGTAATAACTTGACCCTTGATAGCCTTACGGTCCACATACTCGA
Source organism: Cryptomeria japonica (assembly GCF_030272615.1). NCBI lineage: Eukaryota > Viridiplantae > Streptophyta > Pinopsida > Cupressales > Cupressaceae > Cryptomeria > Cryptomeria japonica. The sequence continues at coordinate 313,850,331 of NC_081405.1, read as the reverse complement.
TGTCAAATTCACTTAGAATCATCACCCATTTGGCTAAGCGACCAGTCAATGCTGCTTTGCTGAGTAAGTACTTTAGTGGATCGATCTTAGCAATGAGTTGTACTTTATGTGTTAACAGATAGTGCCTCAGTTTAGTGGCTGCCAAGATTACTGCTAGGCAAGCTCGCTCAATAGGTGTGTAATTGAGTTCATAGCTGACCAGTGTACGAGAGATATAATATACAACACACTATTTCCCTTCTGTATTATGTTGAGCCAACAATACTCCCAATGTTGTATTAGTTGCTGAAATATAGAGCAATAGAGTGATGAATACTAAGAGGGGGTGGGGGGTGAATTAGTATACCAAAAATTACTATACTCAAACACTTTATCAGTCTAGCGGTAAATCGGTATAATAGTTTAACTAACAAACCGGTTAACACAAATGCAAACCAAATAGCAAGGCATTCACCCACAAAAGCACAATCACCATAACACAAGAGATTTTGACGTGGAAACCCAAATGGGAAAAACCACGGTGATATGAAACTCACAAGTAACTATCTGTAGAATAGTAACCAGACCGGTTAAGGTCATACAATGTTCTTTACCAGAACAAATCATGTTAGGAATCTCAATCTTTGTTAGGAGATAAGTTCGATTAAAGACTACCTTGTGAGAGGATTTTAGATCCATAGATGTGAATCACTTTGTTAGAGGATTTACAAAGGCTTTTTTGGGCCTACCCGGTTAAGGGTTTCTAACTTGTCAAAGATGTGAGTAATCAACAAGTGAATGATCTAGCAAATAACACAGTCTGCTTGGTTAGATCCATGATAGCTTATTGCTAATGCATTTCAGCATTACTTCAGTCTTCAGTAAATCCACACTCTGTTACAGTACACAGACTTGATCTTTTCTGTTAAGATCACACATATAAGAACTCATCAACCACTTCAAACCCTAACAACTACGCACATATTAAAACCCTAGACATGATGTCCTTAAAAGGAATCTGATTTCATGTCGGTCCAATAGGATTGCATTGCAAGTTCCTAGGTTCATTGTATCTAGACACATTTGGTAACACGACACAAAATCACCGTCAAAGTATCGGTGGATGGTAACTCATCACAAAGATATACCAGTTGGTAACTCATCACAGAGTATTACTGGTTTATACAACTTTACCGATTACCGGTTGGTAACTCTAAGTAATACCGGTTTAGCAGATTACCAGTTGACAGAAATGAAGACTGGGAAAATGATAACTGCCGCTTCTAGTTCCTTTGCTCTGTTTTGCTTGAGATCCTTGGACCGCTTGAGGTCCTCATGCCGCTTGAGATCGGGTAAACATTTTCTACAAGACACTGATAGTCTAAAGACTATAACATAATACCAGTTTGAAACAAATACCGGTTGAGCATAACTCATACATACAAAAGGTGATCTCATAGCAAGTGTGTGTCCATCAATGACAATCACGACATAATCATCAAAAATGCCAACATAGAGGCCTACTTGGATGTGGTGGGATCAATAATGGTGTATTCATGAGATAGTCTTTAAGCATCTGGAATGCTTGCTGGCATTTGGTATCCCATTGAAAGCGAATGTTTTTATGCAATAAGTGCGTAAAGGGGTGACACTTATCTGCAAGTTGTGCAATGAATCTTCGGATGGATTGTAGCCACCCTTGTAATGTCCTTAGCTGATTGGTGTTCCGTGGAGGTGGCATGTCCATGATTGCTTTGACCTTTGCAGGATCAACCTCAATGCCTTTGCTTGAGACAATGTATCCTAGAAGATTCCTTAAGGTTACTCCAAAGACACATTTCTTTGGTTTGAGTCGAACATGATATTGTTCTAGTCTATCAAATATTTTATCTAATATTTCCAGATGACCTTCTCTTGTGAGTGATTTTGCCAGTAAGTCATCAACATAATCTTCCATTATGGTATGCATCATATCATGAAAGATGGTTGTCATTTCTCTTTGATAGGTCGCTCCTGCATTCTTTAGACCGAAAGGCATTACATTCCAACAATATCTTCCCCATGGACATGTGAAGGCTATCTTATGTTTATCCTCTGGTGCGATCTTTATCTGGTTGTACCTTGAAAAGCCATCCATGAGAGAAAGCATGACATGTCCTGTTGTTAGGTCCACTATTATGCTGATGTTTGGTAGGGGGAAGTCAACTTTAGGACATGCCTTGTTCAGATATCTAAAGTTAGTACAGATATGGATGCCTCCATTGGGTTTGTTAACAGGCACAATGTTGGATATCCAATCTGTATAATCAATTGGTCTAATAAAACCAACATCTAGGAGTTTCTTAAGTTCTGCTTTGACTAGTACTGCAATCTGGGGATGCATCTTGCAAAGTTTCTGCTTGATAGGCTTGGCTCCCGCTACGATGGTGAGGTGGTGCATGACTAAATCCGGATCAAGACCAGGCATGTCTGCATATGACCATATGAAGTTGATCTGACGCTTCTGGAAGAATTTGACAAACTTAGGCTGTTCCTCTGGAGTTAAAAGAGATTCTAGATGTATGTGGTGAGGAGTTTCAGGAGTCCCCACATTGTATTCTTTTGTCTCTTCAATAAGGATTGTTGATCGTTCCTGTTGTGTACTAGAAGGGAGGATGTCAAACCTTTCATCCTCAGGTGCCTCAGAGAGCTTTTCACCATTGGATACACTCTTTCTTTTTACTTTTGTGGGATCAAACAATGCTATAGTGTGGTTTTCACTAGAAGATCCATGTTTTATTGCTATATTTTTGCAGCTGAAAGGTTTGGCATCCGCTCCAAAGTATGCTGCACTATTAAGTTCAATGGCGAATCCAGCTTTGTGATCCCCACTTGGTATGTTATCTCATAATTTCAAAAAGTCAATGATTGCCTCATCGTTTTGGAAGTGGTCAAGGCATGGGGGATTAGATTGGTTCCATTCGACGAGTTCATGATAGATAATGGGCATTACCTCATCGATCAGGTTAAGTTCATAAGATGTGTCAGTGAGGGTCAAGACATTGCAGTGAAGGTTGTTGATGGTACTCTCCCTGTCAGAATCAGGCGTAGGATGTGACGTAGGGTATGTGGAAGATGTTTCTAGTTCAGGAACCCAAGAGGTCTTTATCTGTGCTTCTTTGTAAACAGGGATGTCTTTGCAAGGTGGAGGTAGAGATGCGTCTTCCTCATCTAAAGTATTAAGCTGGACAAAATCAAATTCCCACTCATGTGAGTCGGTCTCTGAGTCACTTTCCAGTATGCGATTACTATACCATACCGGGATATCCTTTGAGTTAAACATTGCAGGTGTAACCGACTGGTGTACCGTGACAGATGGAATGATTGGTGTTGTAGGAAGGATTATGGGGATCAGTGAATCCGATATAGGTAACATTGACGTTATTGAATTTGTTGCTTCTGTTGGAATTGCCAGTGTTGTCGATACTGCTAGGGGTTCTGATATTGATAATGGTGCTATTGATGCGGTTGCTGCTGTTCATGGAGTTGTTGGTTTGATGGGTGGGATGATTGGTGCTGTGGATGGTATTGCTGGGATTCTCAGCCTCATTGGGGCAGTTGGTGTAGTGCTTGGTGTTGCTGATATAATCAAGGGCGACCTCTTTATGTTTGTAGTGGGCCGATATAGAGGTTTGCTGGGTTTCCCTTTGAATCTAAGTTTAGAAAGACTCTCCTTTTGAAAAACTAAGCTTGTGTTATCTTTAGGCTTTATTTCTGGCTACTGCGGCTCATGTCATCCTTGCTTACAAGGTCCCAAAGAACTTTGACCATCATACCCCATTCTTTGCATAATGAGAAGGCCTTTTCCATATTGATATGTGGGAAGCTTAGCTGGTGGGATGTTTGTGGTGATAGGATCTTTATAGATCCATTCTGCCAAGTCTTCATCTCTGGTCTCTTCTTCTTGACTCTTTCCAAGGATGAAAGGCGTCAAAGTGCATGCTGGCTTGACCAGTGGCATTTGAAGTAACCTTTGAAGTTTACCATGAGTTCTAGGAGAAGTGGGTAGTTGCCCAACACAAAAGAGTTGGCTGAGATTGTACTCCCTAGGACCTTCCTCTGCCATTTTCATCTTTAGCTTCTCTTGTTTGGGTATAGTGGTGTTTGAACTGGAAAGAGAGGCTGGACTTACATATGATGTGGATGGGATAGCTTTATTGTTGGGAATGGTAATCTCTGGTGGATGATTGATATTGTGACAATATGCAAATGGATTTACATCACCTAGGATTGTAATTTCTACACCATTATGAGGAAACTTGATACACTGGTGGTAGGTGGATGGAACGACTTGCATGGAATGTATCAAAGGTCTTCCTAACAATAAATTATACGGCAGAGGAAGGTCTAGAACTTGACATATGATGTGCTTCACCACTCGGCCCACTCAGATTGGTAACACAATTGCTCCTTTGGATGAACGCTCTGCATCTGTTAGTGAACATATTTTGTCTTTCTTTTAATTGAATTAATTCAAAGCTCTGTTACCCTCTTTGAAAAAAAAAAGTTCAACTAAATAGTTGGGTAAGTGTGACATACATCACTTCCCTCTGAATTTTAGATAGGTACAACTCCCTCCATTAGTTATTTAGAGAATAATCTAACTAAATAAAACTGATATGCTTTTAACCTGAAAGCACGTAATGTTGCCTACTTCATTCTTAGATGAGAGGCCGGTAATATGCAAATATTTCAGAAAAAACTTTCTTCAAGATGCTTCACCACGAAAATTAGAAGTAATCAAAGCAAAGTTCAATAACACCAATTTCAGTACTTCATAAAAATAAACAAGAGAAACAAAGTCTCTTTTCAACCAAATATCTTTCTAAACAACACAGAAAGAAGCTCTAGATTAATAATAGCATTCACCATCAGAAAGATAATCACAGATAATTTGACTGGATTAATATTTGCAAAGAAACATTACTCCATGGATTCAAACTCAAAGATTTAAAACCTCAAAATGCATATGATCTTTATATGTATATTCCATGCAACAAAGACATAAAGATACACACATAAGTTCCTTCCAATTTCAGATTCTAAAAAAAAACTGATCACTTCCTTCAGAAAAACAAAATTTTCTAATTCCCAAGTCTACTGTTCTAGCCCCTTCTAAATATTTTTCATCTAACTTATAGTAGTCTTTTTGAAGAATAGAAGAGGTCTCCTTGAAAAGCCAACCTCCTCTGAAACAATTATAAAACTAACAGAGTATTTAGGGGACAGATGTCCTGAAGTAATTGCAAGGTTTTTGAAAAGCTTTTAAAAATAAAAACAAAACATAAGCATCAAATTATGCTTCATCTCCAGCGTCATCTCCTCTCCCACTTTTCTAGGAATCATGGGCAGTTGTAAGCTCCTGAATCATAGACTGACTCGGATTCTTCATGGCATTAGTCTTCGCCTTTGCAGCTTCCCTTTCTCACCCATGTTTTACCATTTTCTCGACATTTTTAGGTTACTGATCATTTCCAATGAATGTCATGGATTCAATTCAGGCAATCTATGTTATATCTTCAGAAGTAAAGTTTCCTTTGGCTCTAATTTTCTCCACGTGCAATTTAAATGCCTTTACCACATCTTGTGTATTCAGCCCATAAAGTCCTAGTTGCCAATCATGATTTACGTTAACCACTTTATTATCATTGACCAAGCTATATTGAAGTTCCTGGAGCTCGTAAATGGAGGCTTTGGCATAAGAGATTATAGCCTTGAATGTAATTACCTGCCACACTATGGTTTTCTTCAACACAAAGAGCTGACACTCATTAGTTACCAATTTTATTGAGTTTTCTGTTAAAAACTGAATGGCTCCATATTTTTCTATCTTGGCGAACATGTGTAATACATTTTCCCACTTATGCTCCTCCTTTTCCGATTGCATAACCTAATTTTGGATCTCCGCAATGAGGTTTCGAATTTCATCGCATAGCTTCCCGGAATCTGTAATATATTTTTCGCCATTCTTGATCACCCCTTCAATCCATTTTTCTACGGCCCCTGTGATGCTCTTGGCTCTCTGAACTTGATTCATCAATTTCTTGTTCTCCGGTGAAGTGGAATCGAAGTTTTTTGAAGCTTGCGATATAGGGAGTGCTCCAAAACAGCCTAGGCTATCAATGAATTGGGCTAAAACCTTGATGTGCTTTTTCAGTTCTTTTTTCTCTTGTCCATCTTTCTATGACTTGGTGAGAATTTTCTTAGCCATCACATTGAAAAGGTGGTTATCAGAGTCCCTGCTCATGTTTCCCAAATCTACTTTGGTGACTTCAAAATCTTCTGCATTTATTTCTTTACTTTCATCCTTGGGTTTATAAGAAGCAATTTCAGCAACCCATCTCTCGGTGGTTGTTTTGAACTTCTTTTGTTTAGGACCTTTTTCCATGTATTTAACCACCATGTCTTGAATTGGGATAAACACTGGGATCGAGCTCCATTTCTTACTTACTGAAGTAGTTAATCATTTGGGAGTTGTGCTTGAACTATATGTTCTTCTAGTTACTTTAGGTGGCGGTGTCATGGCTATAGTGATTGCATGGAAATCCGTGGTGTTGACAATATCACTATCAAGGTCCTCGAACTCAAAAATCTGAGGGTTGAGGGTCTTGTCTTTCACCTCTGTGTCTTTGAATATGTCCATTTTCTTCTGTGCACCACTCTGTGACCTTGCAAATCGAGGAGCAGGACAATTCAAAGCAGGATTAGGCTTGTGCTTGGTATGAGATGACTTCTTATTTTTACCTGCATGAATAGGCATAGAAGTGGGGTTAGAAAAGCTTTTTGGAGAATGTAGAGAAACCACATTATCTCTTGTAGGACTGATCCTGCCTGATTTCATTGCTCTTTTCTTATTTACCCAATCTGCAGTTGTCTCCAAGACTCTTTTTGTTCTGAGCTGTATATCATCTTCTTCTTCCACATCCCAATTAATAGAGGATTTTTTAGGTTCAATTTGATCTAGATACCCAGGTTCAAATAGCTCTAGATTATCTTCTTTGATCCCACTTATATCAAGTTTCACCTTGCAGTGAAACTATCTATCCCAGAACCATTCTCATATTTTCTCTCCTGAACACTTCAAATTCATCACAACAATCTTCCCAAAAGTATTCCAAGTGTGGGATAGGAGGGTGCACCATCAAACCAAGGCCCCATGAAAAACCTTTATTATCAAAGTCATTCCTTCCTTGATACAGTTTGAAATTAAAATTCTTCAAGTCAGCTCCTATGCTCAACGCATCTGACATTGAACTACAACATAAAGCACCCAATTGAATAGGGAAATGATCTTCCCATTTATCTTTGGGTTGAGCTTTCTTAATTACAGCAGACAACTGTCTACAAATATTAGCAAGGACAAAACAATCTAAACAAAAATGAGGAAGTCTGAAAGGTCGCTCTTCGAAACCACCTACCCTTATATAATAGAAACAAGGAAATTGAACAAAGAAGCTACCATATCTTTTCACCAAGGCCTGGGCGTCTTCAGACATTCTTTTTGATTTCATGTTCTTCAATTCATAGCATAGGTCCCCCATGAAAGCATTATGCACTCTCCTGAAATCTTGTAATGCATTATCTCTTTGCAGCATGGGGTAAAAGTCATATACAGAAACATCCCCTTCAGCAGGTTGCCTAGGAATTCCCATTATCTCTTTGGTACATGTGAAATAATATATCAGTTAAGAAGACATGAATAAATTTTGTTTTAACTTCTTTGCCATGCTTAGCTGTTCTCTCATAGAGTCAACAATAAGTTCTGCCCAGTCAAGGAACTGCTTCCCTCCAACACCAGTTGCACATAACAGTAAATCCAGTCATCAAAGCTGTAGGCTTCTGTCGAACCTCTAACTTAGTGTAACAACAACATAACATCATGAATATGGGGAAGCATGTGATTTTTGTTGGGGTGTTTAGGTAGCTTAGAGCCACCTCTCCGAGGAATTATTAACCAATGCTTCACTATATTGTTCCCGTGTCCACTGTTGTCTGCATTGAACTCGATGATTGATTGGGCAGGGGAAAAATTTGAGAACTTGTAATCTGGCAATTTGAAAATAGAAGAAATGACTTCCCTATTAATTGTGAGGAGGGTTTCACCATTGTCCCTCTTGATAGTTTTAGAAATAGGGTCATATCGCACAATGCACTCCCTAACTAATTATGGGCAAGGAATAGCAGGTGGGAAAGCTACTGCCTCTATCAGGCCACTACTTAGAATTTCTAGACCAAAAGAACCATCAATACCTTTAAACATCCTTTCCTTCAATGCTTCCAAATTCTCCCCTTTTAGGTCTGTGTCACTGACAATGGGTTCTATACAAGCAAGATTGAAAATATTTCTGAAAAGATGCAGAGTGGACTTCATAATTTATAACCAACAACGCTTATCTCTCCAAGCAATTTTATTACGAGAGAGAAAAACAACTAAAAATCACTGAAGAAGATAGGAATCAAAACTTAGCTTCATGACTGAAACCAATCGAATGGCTACCGGTAGACAAACCTTCGACCAGACACTCCGCAACAATGAAGAACAGGTTTCAAAAATAAATCACTTCATACCTTATAACAAATGAAGCGCCAAAAGCTCATTTAGTGCATTAATTTTGGCCATCAAGTCAAGTGAGCTGAGCATTGGGATTTGACATCACACATGTGTATTGAATGCACGATAACGCTCGATGGCATAACTGCCAGTTCCCAAAAATGATTACTTGCCTTCAAAAATTGGCTTGTTGACATCACCCGAGATATTGCCAGATCTTCATCACACTTAGCAATAAATGCACCATCATGTCGTTTAGTCTTTTCTATGGGACCCACCTAATTTGAACATTCATGAACCATTTGAATTGACTTCATGAGGGTTCAGGTAGTTCAAAGCATATGCTACGCCAAAGAGATTTTCCTTTGGAAAAGATTAACTTTGTTGATTGTCGCCATTCCTTTGAACTTCATCAAACATTTTGAAAATCACTTAACTATTTGAACTAGGTTCAAACGGTTCACAGTCTGGAGAAAGAGTATATGAAACACCATCCGCGACTGTGAAATAGAGCTGCTGCAAAACACTTGATATGAATGTTAGCCTGAAAATGGCTTAGACACAACTTAGAACCCGCGGTACCTAAATGGACACTATGAACTCTTTTTAGGATGGTTCGAGGGGTTCATGAGGTTCAAATCGACCATTCAAATGTAATGCTAAGGGTTTAGAAATGATTTACAGGAGGATTAGGAATTGAACCAATGAACTTTTAACAAGATTTCAGAAAAAGAGGGAGAAAAGTACTCAACTAAAAATTTTGCAAGGCGACTCACTCTTGTTATGAGGACGAATGACAAGGTAACATTGGCTCTGACTAGGGATTGCATTTTGTGAAAAGTAAAAAGAACTCTAAATCTCTATTTTTTCACAACAAAATATAAAGAGGACAAAAGGACACACACCAAAAAGATAAAAACAAACAACTAATCTACTATGTACAGGAACTCTTGATCATAGATTTCAAAGTTTATAGAGCTTCAGGTCTTGCCCGTTATAGGTATAGGGCATAAACATTCCATCAGGATAATTAAGTCTGAATGCATTCGGTCCCACCACTTCATGGATCTTGAACGAACCTCTCCACAATGAATCAAATTTTCCATGGGCACCCTGTTGTTCTCTTCTCTTGTCCCACAATGATACTTCATCCCCTTTAAGGAACCCCCTTGGTTGAGCCTTCATATCGAAGATTTTCTTCACCCTTTTCTGATGTTTAGTAATTTTGTCCACTATCATCTCCCTTTCCTCTTCCAACTTCGTCAAATACATGACTCTCTTTTGTAGAGCATTTTGGAAGGAGTCCTCAATTACAGTTTGAAGCTTCGTTGCTGCCAATTCCAGAGGTAAAGAAACCTTTGCACCAATTCCATACACCAGTTCATAAGGTGCCATTCCAATTTCTCTTTTAGGGGTAATTCTATCTTCCCATAAGGCTTCATATAATTTTTTATGCTAGTTTCAGCTATTATCATCAACTAACTTCTTCATGATTGCTACCAGGTTCTTATTGCTCGATTCTGCCAACCCATTATGTTGTGGGAAGTAAGCAGAGGAGTGTAAAAGAGTAATTTGATGTTCATAATTGAACATGGTCAATTCCTCAGAAGAGAAATATGATGCATTATCAGCGACAATCTTCTGAGGAACCCCAAAACGGACTAAAATGCAATCTTTGAGAAAATTACTTACTACCTCTGAGTTCGCCTTCTTAGTGGGGATAGCCTCCACCCACTTAGTAAAATATTTTGTTGCTGTCAGAATATACATATGGCTAGCACTGGAATGAGGATTTATTGGGCCAACGAAATCAATACCCCATTGTTTGAAAGGTTCATCCACTACCATGGGTTTTAAAGGTAGAGCCGCCAACTGTGGTTTTCCAAAAAAGAGTTGACATTTTTCACATCCCTTAACATAGGTATATGCATAATGGAACATACCAAGCCAATAAAAATAATTTCTTAAAATCTTAAAAGTAGTTACTGAGGATGAGAAATGTCCACCGCAGGCTTCATCATGATAAAATTCTAGAAGCTTCCGCTATTGTGGCTTATCTACAAATCTTAAATAGGTACCATTAAAGCCTTTTTTATACAAAACATCTTGCCAGATAACATACTTAGCTGCTTTTAATTTGAGATTCCTTTGTTCTTTAGTTGACAAATGACTTGGGCAACTACCATAGGTCAAGTAATAAGCTACGTCAGAAAACCATGTATCTTGCAACCCAACAAATAGAGTCAATGGTAGCTCTTCATCTGTTTCCTCCTTGTTCTCTGCTATCAATTTGCATAAACCCTGTCCTTTAACCATCTTTGTAGGATGAATATCTAGATCATATTCCTGAACTTTGGTTACCCATGTCACTCTTTTTTTGAGCCCAACTTCCTACTGAGTCAAAATACTTTTCATAGTAGAATCTGGAACAAACACCATAGAGTGAGAATGCAAAATATAATATCTGAATTGTTTTATAGCTTTAACCACGACAAAGACTTGTTTTTCTGAGAGCAAATACTTAAGCTCATGTTTCTTAAGAGGGACACTCATGAATGCTATGGGTACTTCAGTCCCAGATTCATCTACCTGTAATAATATTCCCGACATTGTATGTTATGAGGCATAACAGTATATGATAAAATCCTTTTTAAAATCTGGGTTGATGAGGGTTGGTGCACTGGCAACTGAACTTTTAATCTTTTGAAAAGCTTCATTAGCTTCATTAGTCCATTTAAAAGGGTACCTCCCACTCAACAAGCGATGATATGCTTAGTAGTTTCTGCAAATTCAGGTACAAACCTTCTTAGGAAATTTACCTGACCGAAAAATGACCTTACTCCAGTCTGATTTGAAGGCAGGCTGAGGTATTGGATTGCATTGACTTTTTCAGGATCAATCTTGATGCCTTCCTTCGAAACGATGTGCCCCAATAGTTTGCCTTCAGTTACACAGAACACTGATTTTTTTGGATTCAAGGAGATACCAAGTTCTCGACAACGTTGTAGAACTGCCCTCAAATCTTTGAGATGATTCTTCCTTTCTTTAGAGAACACAATCAAGTCATCTAGGTAAATTACAATAATCTTGTTACGGAAATCCCTAAAAGAAGAATCCATGGCCCTTTGAAAAGTTGCTCTGACATTAATCAAACCAAAAGGCATACGATTATATGCAAACATTCCCCAAGGGGTGACAAATGCTGTCTTATGCTGTTCATTTTTTGCAACACTAATTTGATTATAGCCAGAAAATCCATTCGACATTGACATCATTTTTGATCCAGCTACTATCTGCAAAATATGGTCCATATTGGGTAAAGCATAATTATCCTTAAGACTTGCCTGGTTCAGATTGCGAAAATCTACACAAATTCGGATTTCCCCATTTTTCTTCCTTACAGGTACTATATTGGCTACCCATGTGGAGTGATGGATTGAGTATATAATTCTGGCTTTTAGCATTTTATCTACCTCTTTGAAAATTGCTTTTGCCACCACGGGATTGAAATTTCTCAGTTTTTGTCTAAAAAGAGAAACACCAGGCTTCAACGGAATTTGATGTTGAAACTGACCATTCTTGAATTCCTTCAAATCATCATAACACCAAGCAAACACGTTAATGTATTCTTTCAATAATTCAGTGAGCATTCGCTTCTCCTTAGAAGAACACCATCTGTTGATTGTCAACATTCTAGGATTAGATTCATCACCAAGATTGATCTTTTCGCAACCCACCTTACTGTCATCATCATAAATTTTCTTGTCGGTGAACACATCATTACGGGTGAAAAACTTCTCTAGAGTCACCAAACCTTTTGGGATTTTGTTCCCCTTAAGCTGAATGAAATTCTTATCAAAATCAATACTAGGATTTGGACAAAATTCTTTACAAATATCCTCAGAACCCTCAAAATATGATTGGACAAAAGAACAGGCACACTGCAAAAAATCTTTAATATGAGCATCTGCATCAAATACTTGCCAATGATACACATTTTCAGGAACACTAGGTCTATAAATCATTTCAATTCTATAAGAATCATTCTTAAAGTCTAGGTGTGGCAACAAGAGAGAAGCTGAAACAGCCAATGAATCCACCCTAGTGTTTTGCTCTCTTGGTATAGATTCAATTGAGAAAGCATAAAAAAACTCTATCTCATCCCAAACTCTGTTTCTATAATGTTTCAGTCTATCATTTTTAACAGAGTAAACATTTCTTACCTGTTTAACAATCAACTCAACATCACCTTTCACCTTAAGCAATTTTATGCCCTTACATTTGACTTCATTCAACCCTAAAAGTAATGCCTCATATTCTGCAGTGTTATTTGTATTCTTGAAATCCAATTTGAAAGAAAAAGGAAAAACATTACCATTATGCGAAAGCAAAACTACCCCTGCTCCTGAACCAGAGTTGGCACAACTTCCATCGAACTCCATTTGCCACTATTCGTCTTGTTCTTCAACTACTTCTTCTAACTCTTTTTTATCAGGTGCAAGAATGAGATAATTTCCAAATTCACATTCTCGAAACATAATCTGGGCTTTGGGATTATCAGAAGGAAAAAATGTATATTTATTTTTTCAGTTTAGGTTCAAGTTTGATCTTTTGTTTTCCTAGTGGAATGATAGCCTCTGACAAGTCCATCTTGATCTCACCCCCCAGATCTCCACAGAAAGTCCTACTCAAAAGCATCCCATAACTTGTAGGAATGTCAGCAACCAAAATGGTCAGCTTTACCCTTTTATCAGGATATGCTGCGAGTACTACTTGAGCATCCTTTACTTGCCCAATGAGAGGGACTTGCTTCCCATCCATCGAGTAACATCTCCCAAATGTCTTGGTAAGTGTTAAACCCAAAGCTCTGGCAACAAATGATGGCATTATGTTATCTGACGCCCCTGAATCTATAATACAATTACTAAGATTCTGACCATTCAAGAGGAGAGAGATATAAAAAGGTTCAGGTTTTAGAACTTTAGTGTCAAGCTTATCTTCAGCATTGTGAGAGGCACAGGGATTAATCGAATCAGTGGAAGGGATAGAAGCAGGTGTAGGTTTTTCCACAACAAACAAACCATTATCAACCATACACTCATGCACTGAGGACTTTGAGGTAGGATCTCCTTTTACATATTTGACCAACTTGTCTAATTCCCCCGGGTTTAGTTTCAAATATTCGGCAGTGGAAATTTGAACAGTTGAGGATTTGCAAAATTCAATTATGTCAAAAGAGGGAGAGGGAGAAGAATTGTTTTTACTTTCAGTATTTCTTTGCAAAATATTAACTTCAAGAGTTTTTGCATGAAAGGAAGAATCATTACTTGCGAGACCCTTACCCTTGAAATTAGTTTCGGGAGAGTTTGCAACAGGAGCAGGTTGGGGGGTTCGTTGATTCCTTGTAAGGATTGCACATGTAGGGTCTTCAAGAGTTACCAAAATATTACCACCTCTTTCTGAATCTGATTCGTATTCAAGGTAAAATGATCCAAAGTCTCCAGGTACTTCTTGAATCTTCTCTGCTTCAGTGAAATCCCTGAGTTCATCCTTTGTGCTTTCCATTTGGACATGCCTTATCATGTCAGGACAAGAATTCCCATCATGATCTGAAGTAAGGTGAAAAGAGCACATAACACCTTTATCAGGAGGACCTTCTATTTGCAATCTTTGCAGGGCAGCAGGGAGTTGCAAAGTTCACCCATAATTGTGCTGGCTTGGTTGTTTCCTACTTATATCTTGATAGGGATGTGGGTAAGAACCTCCAGTTTTTGAAATTTGCCTCTTCAAGGCAATCATATCATTGACTAATCTTTGGACAACTGGATCATTCGAAGAAGTGGAATCTTGAGATTGACCTTGAGGGATTTACACATATTTCCTCCACTTCCTTGCTATTATTAAATCATCTTCAAGCTCTATAGCTTGGTTCTATGTAGTATCAAGATCAGCTGACCTATTTCTTCTGAGATGGAAACCAACATCAGGAGGCATAGAGTTGATAAAGAAACATTGTTGGTTATCAACAATTGGTCTTTTAGCAAGGGGAATTTTATGAATAATTTTATTATATCTAGCCACATAATCTCTCATTGGCTCATGAATCTCTTTCTTCATTTGTGTGAGCTAAGCCAAAAGTGAGTGCTCATCATCAACACTCTTGAACCATTTCTTGAAAGCAATTTTCATTGTTAGCCAATTAGTTATAGATCCTACCTGTAGATGACTAAACCAATCTGCTGCTCCCTCAGTAAGAGTTTGAGCGAAAAGCCTAATAGCCACATCTTCCTGCTGCACTGCCAGTATCCCAGTCGCTACATTAAAGGAGTTCAAATGTTCTTCAACTAAGATTTTCCCATCTCCATTGAACTTAGGTACAACATCCCTAGCCCCTTTCGGGAGAGGATTATGAGCAACGAGAGCAAGAGGCCCGACTGCACCATCCCATGGTTGAGCCATTATTGAAATAGGGAAAATAGTTACAAGAGGAGGATCTTGAATTCCAGAAAGCGTTAACACTTGCCAATTGCTAGAAGAGAGAGATACTTTGGGAGTAGTTTTAGTAGGGGAAGAAGGTCTACTTTTAGCCTTCCTCTTGGGAGTGAAATTTGTAGAGAGTGATAACCCTTGCAGTTCTTCAAAAAAGTTATAAAAAACTCCCTCTCTCCTTTGTGATATAGTATAAGGATGAAAATCTAGTGTTATTTTTTCTAGGGCCTCTGAACAACTCTATCAATCACAACAACTTCTTGGGCTATGTGAATCCTTCTCAACCGTTCACCTATTTCTTCTGCTCTTTCCAATACCAGGCGATCTTGTTGATACTGTTGGTTATGAGTTCTAACTTTCCAGGCAACAACGTTAAGGTCGGCAATAATATCTTCCTAGGTGTCTTCAAAATGTAAGCCAGGTTGAAGCACGAGTTGAAGTATGCATTGTTGATAAATTCTATCAGCAGGTAAAACCATGACTTACTTAGTTTTAACAAATATATAACATACTGATCTATTGAATGTTGACGTCCCCAGCAGAGTCACCAAAAATATGTTAGTGAACAAATTTTGTCTTTCTTTTAATTGAATTAATTCAAAGCTTTGTTACCCTCTTTGAAAAACAAAAGTTCAACTAAACAGTTGGGTAAGTGTGACATACATCACTTCCCTCTAAATTTTAAATAGGTACAGCTCCCTCCATTAGTTATTTAGGGAATAATCTAACTAAATAAAAATGACATGCTTTTAACTTGAAAGCACATAAGGCTGCCTACTTCATTCTTAGATGAGAGGACGGTAATATGCAAATATTTCAGAAAAAATTTCTTCAAGATGCTTCACCACGAAAATCAGAAGTAATCAAAGCAAAGTTCAATAACACCGATTTCAGCACTTCATAAAAATAAACAAGAGAAACAAAGTCTCTTTTCAACCAAATATATTTCTAAACAACACAGAAAGAAGCTCCAGATTAATAATAGCATTCACCATTAGAAAGATAATCATAGACAATTTGACTGGATTAATATTTGCAAAGAAACATTACTCCATGGATTCAAACTCGAAGATTTAAAACCTCAAAATGCATATGATCTTTATATGTATATTCCATGCAACAAAGACATAAAGATACACAAATAAGTTCCTTCCAATTTCAAATTTATAAAAAAAAACTGATCACTTCCTTCAGAAAAACAAAATTTTCTAATCCATAAGTCTACTATTCTAACCCCTTCTAAATCTTTTTCATCTAACTTATAGTAGTCTTTTTGAAGAACAGAGGAGGTCTCCCTGAAAACCCGACCTCCTCTGAAATAATTATAAAACTAACAGAGTATTTAGGGGACAGATGTCCTGAAGTAATTGCAAGGTCTTTGAAAAGACTTTAAAAATAAAAACAAATCATAAGCATCAAATTATGCTTCATTTCCAGCGTCATCTCCTCTCCCACTTTTCCAGGCATCATGGGCGATTGTAAGCTCCTGAATCATAGACTGACTCAAATTCTTCATGGCATTAGTCTTCGCCTTTGCAGCTTCCCTTTCTCACCTGCGTGTTTACCATTTTATCAGCATGTTTAGGTAACTGATCATTGCCAATTAACATCATGGATTCAAGTCGGGCAATCTGTGTTATATCTTCAGAAGTAAAGTTTCCTTTGGCTCTAATTTTCTCCATGTGCAATTTAAATGCCTTTATCACGTCTTGTGTATTCAGCCCATAAAGTCCTAGTTTCCAATCATGATTTGGGTTAACCACTTTATTATCATTGACCAAGCTATATTGAAGTTCCTGGAGCTCATAAATGGAGGCTTTGGCATCAGAGATTACAACCTTGAATGTAATTATCCGCCACGCTATGGTTTTCTTCAACACAAAGAGCTGGCACTCATCAATTACCAATTTTATTGAGTTTTCTATTAAAAACTTAGTGGCTCCATATTTTTCTATCTTGGAGAACATGGGTAATATGTTTTCCCACTTATGCTCCTCCTTTTCCCATTGCATAACCTGAATTTGGATCTCCGCAATGAGGTTTTGAATTTCATCACATAGCTTCCCAGAATTTGTAATATATTTTTCGCCATCCTTGATCACCCCTTCAATCCATTTTTCTATGGCCCCTGTGATGCTCTTGGCTCACTGAACTTGATTCATTAGTTTCTTGTTCTCTGGTGAAGTGGGATCAAAGTTTTTTGAAGCTTGCAATATAGGGAGTGCTCCAAAACAACCTAGGCTATCAATGAATAGGGCTAAAACCTTGATGTGCTTTTTCAGTTCTTTTTTCTCTTGTCCATCTTTCACTGACCTGGTGAGAATTTTCTTAGCCATCACATTGAAAAGGTGGTTATCAGAGTCCTTGCTCATGCTTCCCAGATGTACTTTGGTGACTTCAAAATCTTCTGCATTTTTTTCTTTACTTTCATCCTTGGGTTTATAAGAAGCAATTTCAACAACCCATCTCCCGGTCTTTTCATCAACGTCCAACCTGGTGGTTGTTTTGAACTTCTTCTGTTTAGGACCTTTTTCCATGTATTTAATCACCATGTCTTGAATTGGGATAAACACTGGGATCAAGCTCCATTTCTTACTTACTGAAGTAGTTAACCATTTGGGAGTTGTGCTTGAACTAGATGTTCTTCCAGTTACTTTAGGTGGCGGTGTCATGGCTACATTGATTGCATGGGAATCCATGGTGTTGACAATATCACTATCAAGGTCCTCGAACTCAAAAATCTGAGGGTTGAGGGTCTTGTCTTTCACCTCTGTGTCTTTGAATACATCCATTTTCTTCTGTGCACCACTCCGTGACCTTGTAAATCGAGGAGCAGGACAATTCAAAGCAGGATTAGGCTCGTTCTTGGTGTGAGATGACTTCTTATTTTTACCTGCATGAACAGGCATAGAAGTGGGTTTAGAAAAGCTTTTTGGAGAATGTAGAGAAACCACATTATCTCTTGTAGGACTGATCCTGACTGATTTCATTGCTCTTTTCTTATTAACCCAATCTGCAGTTGTCTCCATGACTCTTTTTGTTCTAAGCTATATATCATCTTCTTCTTCCACATCCCAATTAATAGAGAATGTTTTAGGTTCAGTTTGATCTAGATACCCAGATTCAAATAGCTCTAGATTATCTTCTTTGATCCCACTTATATCAAGTTTCACTTGGAGTGAAACTATCTCTCCCAGAACCATTCTCATATTTTTTCTCCTGAACACTTCAAATTCATCACAACAATCTTCCCAAAAGTATTCCAAGTGTGGGATAGGAGGGCGCACCATCAAACCAAGGCCCCGTGAAAAACCTTTATTATCAAAGCCATTCCTTCCTTGATACAGTTTGAAATTAAAATTATTCAAGTCAGCTCCTATGCTCAACACATCTGACATTGAACTACAAGATAAAGCGCCCAATTGAACAAGGAAATGATCTTCCCATTTATCTTTGGGTTGAGCTTTCTTAATTACAACAGACAACTATCTACAAATCTCAGCAAGGACAAAACAATTTGAACAGAAATGAGGAAGTCTGAAAGGTTCCTCTTCGAAACCACCTACCCTTATATAACATAAACGAGGAAATTGACAAAGAAGCTACCATATCTTTTCACAAAGGCCTGGGCATCTTTAGACATTTGTTTTGATTTCATTTTCTTCAATTCATAGCACGGGTCCCCTAGGAAAGCATTATGCACTCTCTTGAAATCTTGTAATGCATTATCTCTTTGCAGCATGGGGTAAAAGTCATATACAAAAACATCCCCTTCAGTAGGTTGCCTAGGAATTCCCATTATCTCTTTGGTACATGCCAAACAATATATCAAATAAGAAGACATGAAGAAATGTTGTTTTTACTTCTTTGCCATGATCAACTATTCTCTCATAGAGTCAGCAATAAGCTCTGCCCAGTCAAGGAACTGCTTTAATGGTGATCTTGCTGCGACGCATAACAACATTGTAGGTAGAGTTTGGATTTTTGATGGCAATGGTTGCAATTTGTTCATTGGCATCATATAGGTGATTCACAGTATAATTATAGGCGGCTCGCGTATAATCAGTGGTATCTGTGTTTTGCCCTGAAGTAGAAGGACCCCTTTGATCTTGTGATGGAAGTGGATTTGTAAACATAAGATGATCATTATTTGTTGTTTTTGGGTCGTGACCTTCAATTTAAATCTCACCTCAGTTAATGAGATCCTGAATAAGATCTTTCAATCTGTGACAATTTCTTGTTTTATGCCCTTTCCCTTGATGAAATTCACAATGTTCATTGTCCCTCCACCATGAAGGTTTAACCTGAGGTTCATAATTAGACGTCTTTGGTAAAGTCACCAGATTTGAAGAGACCAACTGACGTAACACTATTTCAATAGGTTCCCTTAAGGGAGTGTATGTTCATTTTTGTTTATAATTTTGCTGGCGTTGTCTTGGTTCTTCTTACAGTACATTGCGTCCTTGATTTGGTGGGGGAGGAACCGTGTTGGTCCTAGGAGGGGGGTTTTTCCCTACAAAGCAGACCATAGGTTGTGCACTTTTGATAGTTCTTACATCTACAACCCCATCATTGACAATATTTTTGTTTTTATTCCAGAAGTTAGGTTTATCACTGTTGAATCACGGGCGAGGCGCATCTTTGGGTTCATTGTATATTTTGATAAGTCCCTTTTTGATGAGGGCTCGTTCACATTTTAAACCCTAGGTGATCATTTCATTAAAGGACTCTATGCCCTTCATGTCTAAATGAAATTACATTTCTTCATTTAAGTTGGAAATACAGATTTACACTAGCTCTCTTTTAGGTAGCTGAAGGGAACGTCTGCTAGACATTCGTCGCCATCATTGCAGGAAAGCTAAAAATAGCTCCCTTGGTTTTTGCTTAGTGTTACATAGATCAGCCATGGTGATATCACGTTCAATGTCAAGTGAGTAATGTGCAAGGAATTTCTGGACCAGTTCTTCAAATGTCCTAATGCCGCCTGTTAGTCGGGAAAACCATTACGTGGTTGTCCCTGCCAAACTTTGAGGAAAGAGTCTCATTAGGTATGTGTCCTCATATACCACTTCTAGGCAAGATGAATGAAATTCTCTAACATGATTATGAGGGTCTCCTTTTCCTCGATATTTTTTGAACTTAGGTGTTTTAAACCCTCGTGGAAAAGGTGGCATATGTAGATTCCTATCAAAGGGATAGGGACAAATGTCATTAAGTGAAAACTAGTTTGTTTTCACACCACTGTGGAGTTGTTGGGCGAGATTCTCGACTTGTTGCCTCAACATGTCTATGTCATTTGGAGGAGGAGGAGGTGGGGGATTTCCTTGATGAAGGTTGTATCTAATGTGATCTCGACCTCTTTCATCCTCATTATGACTTTGGTGTTCTGATGCTTGCCTTAGTTGTGCAATATCAAAATCAGAGGGTACTTTGGCTCCCTCTTGGGCAAGTCTTAAAAAGTGAGCATCAACATTGCTTCTGAGTATTTCATCAAAAAGTCGATTAAAGAGAGGGTTGTGTTGTGACCTTTCTATTGTGGCAGGAGTAGAAGTACTTGGATTTTCATCATTTGTGTTTTCTCCAAGGGCTTCTTAGAATTCATTGAGATTTTACTACTCTTCCTCTTCAATTTCTAGTTGTCTAGACCTTGATCTGGTTTGAGCCATTTTGTTTACAAGTTTTTGTTGAAGTTTGGTGAAAATGATGATGAGTTGGTGATGAAATGAAAGATTAATATTGGGTGAAGTGTTTTGCATATGGATCTCTAGCACCAAAGGTAGATGTTACCAAAGTCCTTCCTTGAATTGCTTGTTGTGTTTTGTTGACAATGTTTGATATGATAAGGTTTAGAGAGATCTGTTATGCCTTGTATATCTTTTCCCCATTAGTCTCTTTGCGTCAAAATTTGGGTCCCCCCCCCACCTTTTTTTTTCTTTCCTTCTTTTCCTTTCTTTTGTTTTGACCTTGGAACCCTGGAGTCTCGGAGTCCCGAGGTCCCCTTTTCCTTTTCTTTTCTTTGTTTCAACCTTGGAACTCCGGAGTCCCGAGGTCCTCTTTTCTTTCCTTTGTTTGGTTTTGACCTCAGAACCCTGGATTCTCGGAGTCCTGAGGTCCCCCTCCACTTTTCTTTTCTGTCCCAGAGTCTCGAGGTGGTTCTTTTGTTTTGTTCTTTCACTTTGGAACCCTGGGGTCCTAGAGTTTTGGGGTGGGGTGTTCTTCTTCTTTTGTTGAGCTCGGGAGCTCGGGACCCCAAGATCCCAAGGTTGTGTTTATGGCTTTTTTACGAACGGGTTTGGGAGGCTATAAATAGAGATGATAGGATTTTTTTTCATTTTATGCATTCAAAGCTCCTCCCCCCTAGCTCTAAGTCGTGAACTTCCGAGTTTTCCTTGGCGTTTTCAGGCATTTCGATTGACCAGGTTGGTGAATTTTCTTGCCCTTGTTGTGTTTTTTTTAGGTTAGTTCTCCTTTCCCTTTTTGTTGTTTTTGCTTGTTTGTTTGTGTTCTTGTTTTTTTGTCACATGCCCTTGTGCCCTTGTTTTTGTGCCCAGATCCCTGGAGTTCTGGGCGGCCCCCATTTCCAGCACCCCGGATCCCCGGAGTCTCGGGGTGCCTTTTCATTCCACCACCCTAGAACCCCGGATCCCCAGAGTTTCAGATGGTTTCCTTTCCATAATTCCGGCCGTTTTTTTATTCCATCACCCCGGAGCCCCGGAGTCTTGGATCACCCCATTCCATGATCCCGGAACCCCGGAACCCCGAAGTTTTGGGTAGTTTTTGCATACACCTAACCTCAAAACCCCAGAGCTCCGAAGTTCTGAGCCTTCTCCCCTTGTGCCTAGCCTGAGACCCTGAAGTCTCGAAGCAAATTAAAGTTTATGCCTAATTTTGGAGACTAAAGATTTGCGTTTTGCTTGCAAGTTTGAGTGGTTAGATGGAATCATCCTCGAGAAAAAGAGGCAAAGAAATTGATAGAATCCTAGCCACCATGAAATACCATTATCAAGGACAGGTCTATGTTTCAAAGCTTGAGGATCAAATCAGATGGGTTACAGATACTGAAATCGACCACATAGAAATTGAAGATATCAGGGCTCAATTGGATAAACCTAGTCTGGAGGCCCTCCACCGAAGAATCAAGAGATTCGGCCTAGTAGAAGCTACTGTATTCCCACAGTCGTTACAGGAACCAGAATTAATAATGGCCATTGCTCCATTTTACAATCCAAAGACTAGAAAGTGCACAGATGCACAAGGAAAAATGGTTATAAAGTTGTCCCCATATATGCTTGGATTCGTCTTTGGTATCCCCACCAGGGAAGAAGTATTTTTGCTAACCAAAGAAGAGGCCTTAAAGGCATGGAATGACAAAGTATCAGCTAGTAAGAGGCACATGAATACCAATTGGGTAGAAGAAGAAAGAAAGACAGGGCTCAAGGCAACAAAGATCCTGAGGGCGGATTTCAAAGAACCTCAAAAGGACCTAATCATTATGCTTAATAGGGCCTTTGGAAAGCCGGACTGCAAGCATTTCCATCCCTAGATGTTCCAGTTCATGAGCACTGTGTTAATAGGGAAATAATACTTTGATTGGCCACATATCCTCTCTGATAATATCTGTAAGCAGATGAAAGAGGTGCAACATACCCAAAAGTTCTTCTTCACATCATATGTCATCTAGGTAGCTGGAAAATTCCTAGGCCTATAGGTGGAAGGTCAATTGGGAGAGAAAGAAGGACAAAAGAAGATATGGGAGTATTATTCCCAACTCACTCTAGCCAATGCAAATGTGCACTTCTAGAGAGTTAATGATGCCTTCATTTTCCCAATAATCATCAAATTAATAGGGGATGTAGGATATCGGATTAGCCCGGAGGGTATGGCTCATTCGAGAGTGGGCATGTTGGTTCATCCAAAACCCACGCTCCACTTACATTAGGGCTAGTGGATTCATAGGGAACCCAATGCTGCTGCCTCGTTACTGTAACGATAGGGTAATTCTGCTAGAATATGTAAGGAAGCTTGTAGGCCTCCAATCACTACTGTCATCAAAACATAAAATAGGTATTGATTTCTCGGTGTCTATTGGATACTTTGCCTGTTCTAAGATACAAGTGGCAAAGTTGGCAGAACAAGAGCTTCAGGATTTAAACTTGAAAGAATATGTTCATGCTAGGGAATTTTATGATCCCTACGGGAAACTCAAACAAGCTACGCCTAAGGCATATGAGGGGCACAGGCCCAGCTTGGAAGACTTTTGGGCCAACTTGCAAGATAGTTTTGAGGTCAGGGAAAAGAACTCTAACAAGTTATCTGTCCCATAGGTGAGAGATTTTGGTATCGAGACTAACCTCCCTAAAGATTTGAGGGATGATGGAGAGTTATTTGATCCAGTTTATAGGGAATCAGGGATAGATAAGAAGGCCCTCTCCCCAGTAAAATGGTTTGCAAGTGAAGACACAAATATGGAAAAGGTCTCCCAAGTAGTCATTGACAAAACCAAGCAATGGCTACGCCAGAGGGTAAGGCCCAGCATCTCAAAGACAAAACAAAAGGAATCCACCTCAGGGGTACCTTATTCAAGGGGCAATAAGGAGTACGCTTGAAAGACAAGATCAACCTCGAGGCAAAACACATCCATTGACCCTGGTGAAGAAGACAAGCCTCAAGAAAGCACTGAGGATTTACTAAAGAAGCTCCAAGAGAAGATGAGGGAGTCTGAACTGTTGAAAAAGGTTGTAGACTTGGGAGTGACCGATGGGATGGGCGCAGTACCACTCGCAAAAGTTCTCCCACCAAGGATGGCTATAGGCCACACTAAAGGAGAGGGTACCCAAGAACAAGAATAGAATGTAGAAGCTACTAAGGAGAGACCCGCTTAGCCACCTTCAACAGATGCCACAAGTGCTCCAAGAACCACTGCTCCTACACCACCATTAGTCAATATATTTGTAGGGCAGCTCGGAGTGCGAGGCTTCACATCTACCACTGTAGGGGTGAAAGTTAGAAACATCGAGTCTGACTCCAGTCAGGAAGAAGATGATCTTGAGCAACAACGACTACTAGAAGGGGAAGAGGATGAGGCAGAAGACATATTGAATGAAAGTTTGATCCTAACTCCTCAAGATCAAGAGGACCTTCTTAAGGATATAGAAGTCGGGAAAGGGGAAACAAAGCCAGGTGATGAAGAAATGGAATTAAATGAGGAGGTTAGTGGCAAACTAGGAGAGTTACACAAACAACAAACTCTCCAAGGTTAACCTAGCCCACCAAATTTCCTTGCCCCAAGATCCTGGGCAAACAGGAGCAGAAGTAAGAGATGAAGCAGAGGAGCAGGTAGAAGTCCATGTCATAACTGCAGATATAGTATCACATCAGGATGATAAAGATGAAGATACACCACAATGGCTACAGTTTACCTTCGGGAAGAAAAAGAGAAAAGTAGAACTCCCAGAGGTCACTCTACAACAAGTAATCACTGAGGAACCACCAAAGGTTAGAAAGCTAAAAACCATCCATCATTTATCCAAAAATGATTCCGGTGAGGTGATTGTAGATGTGGAAGTTCCACATGAAGTTGAAGGACAGGTTTCTCCCAAGTATCAAATATCCCAGGTAAATTTGGGTAAGCAAACCAAGTGGGGAGAGATAGATACTTTGGAGCTAGCCAGAAGTGTTGTCAGAGGGCGCATTGAAAAGGAGCACACCTCAAATATGGAGCTTAAGGTGCAACTTGGGAAATATAAATAACTCCTGATTGAAATAAGTAAACCTATAGACTCTTGTAGAGCTAATGACCTACCCTCAACCTCATCACTGCCAGAGGGAGAAGTAAAGGCACTAGTAGAGGTGAGACAAGTGGCTGCTGCCGCCAAATCTTGGACCTAGGTAAATGCGGCCAAGATTAGGTTGTTCTTGCAAAATACAGTAGAAATATATCATAAGGCGGTACAAGAAGGTGGAGCTTTGGCAACCTGCTCCACACAATGGGAGTGGAAGGCGAACACTTTCAATAAATAGTTCTGAGTTTTGAAAAGGATATTTCGGCTAGGAGAAGAGATGGTAATAAAAGAAGACTTCTTAGGAGGCGATAGCTATAAAAACTTATAGTCCTATGTATACATTTTGGAGCTAAAGATTGAAATGTATCAGCAATAGATCAAGGATATGATTGACATTCAAGACCCTCTCCTTAGGGAAATTTTGTCATATGAGAGTTTTGTGACAAATATATTGGGACCTTTTGGCCTCAAAATAACTGATACGGGAATAATAAACCAACAACAAGTTTTGAATCAGTGGGATGCATATGAGGCACAACATCTAGGATCCGCGGCCCAATTTGATGTCCCCCTTATGGATAGATACACATATCTAATCACTCAATGTTAGGAGGTGGCAGACACAGTGAAGGAGTTAGAGGAATAGGAAGCACATGCGGATGAGGTTTTGAAGAAATATAAATTTAGAATTAAGCATGTAGCTAATCCTCCAGTCCAAGCAGTTGCATGTATAATTGAAAATTATAAAGCTTTTACCAAGAAATAAAAGATAAGCACACAATTGCTAAAGATAGCAAAGATTTTTCTTGTATTTTAAACTACTACTCCTACTCGAGTTCCAATTTTGAGAGAAATTCTGCGTGATTACAAAAATGTGGCTCACCTAGCAGGGTCTTTGTAGTGCTCATGCAATCCCGATTTTGTAGTTGTTAAGGGGAGTATCAAGGCAGAAACTTGCAAGTTAACTGCGACTCCTAGGATCAATTCTTAAATTAGATAGAGTTATTTCCTAGATAGTAGGGTAAAGAACTTCTATAAATTGAGAAGTTGGATTCATTTGTAAGGGTCCGAAATTGATGATTTGTGGCCTACTTAGAGATTTTAGAATATTTTGCAGATTGATTAAGAAGTTTGAGTTATTTTTGTTATACATTCATGGAGATTAATATGAAAAGCAGCTTGTAGATTGCCTGATCTACGTTTATATTCTACCAAATTGTTCTGTGTAATCTAGTAACGTCTATTATTTTGAGTTAGCAACGTGGTTTAATCTTTTTTGTCTATCACTCTATGAATCATATTGCGCACGTCAGTGGTGTATGAGAACTATTGTGATAGGCCACATTGTTGATGATTTTTATTTCCATAGACTTGTGAAATTGATGATTTTGGAGGTTTGCTGGAGGTCCGTTGTTGAATGCTAACTTGGATAATATTTGATAATTTCTTGGATTATAGGGAACTAATTGAGTAGTTCATTAAGTTGTCATTATATTGGTCTTTATTGTTATTTTCTTATTTCCCTTTATGCTTTGTATTTTATTTCCCAGAGAATCTTAAACGATAAAAATAAAAAAAGAGAGGAAGTGTAGTTATTCGTAACCAACGAGATTTAGTTCTAACCAACAGGCCCCTTTACAGGTATAACCACATCAACCATTGAGCTTCCCATCACCGTTGAGACCTGACTATATAGACCTTGGAGTAGTGAGTTCTTTCAGACTCGTTATTTTCATGAGAGGTGTTGAGTGTTTGCATAAACTACCTCACTATTGGTGAGTGTGTCAAAACACCTGTCAACAAGATCTAAGATGTGTTACAGACCCAACTACTTAGTAATGAGAGGATTCACTCATAGACTAGTTTTAACCTGCGTAGAAATGTAGCTTAGGAAGAGTTTATCCTAGATGTAGAGACACTCTAAAAAGTGACGTATTGTGCTTGATTCAAGCAATATCGAAAGAGAACTTAGTACAAAAACCTCTTGATGTTTTGAGAGTTGGAATGGATAGATGATGTGTGAATGTGATAATGGATGAAATGTTAACTTCAATAGAAACTGAGTGTCACAAAAGGAACAAACTCTTCCTCTTCTCTTTCAGGGGTTGGTGGTTCTTCTCTAGCTGAGTTATATGTGATGCAAATGTTTGGAAAGAAGGCAGGATTGATTTTGCCTCCCTTGTTTTTATGATAACTCAAAGCTCTATATTGAGAAAAAGCTCTGCAGTTTAAAGACTCTTGATCAAACTCGTTGGATTTTCCTTGAAGATATAGATGCATGTGACATAAGAAGGTTCTATGTGGGACAAAGATTTGTCTATTAAGATAGAAGAATTTCCCTCTTTTGATGAAAGCCTTTGAGATCAATGGTATTTTCTTCAAGTTGATATGTTGATGAAGATTCTTCTTTCTCAAGATGTGAAGAATGGTCATATAGTTTGATACTTTTGCGGTTTGCACTTTTTTTTTTTTGATCTTTGTTGGTATTTGAAAAATGTTTGTGAAAATTCTGTGTTGGATGAGTACTTGTTTTGGAATTGGATTTTTGGTTTTTCTTTGACAAGAAAACAAAGCAAGCACACAAACACAAGAATGTTGCCTCAAAAGGCACAAATAAGTGTGGGTCTAGATCAACCCAATCTTTGGACTTTTATGACCCTTTCCTTCCAAATGTTTTTTTTTTTTTGAGTATGTTTTTCTAAAGAAGCCTGAAGTTGGCTCAGTTTATCACTAGTGTTGACACAAAACGAAGACACTTCAAACACACTTTATCCCTAAGGTGAAATGGCCAGTTGCGATAATTTTAGCCCACATCTTGATATTTCTTCAACTTTGGTACTACATACCTTATGAATCCCGCCGTGTCAGGTAAAGATGTGATATAATAAGTCTTGCATGAGCATAACAAATAGATGATCCCTATGATGGGGGAGTCACCACTTTCATCAAGCTACAAGTAGCCTTTCAAAAAGCTATGTTTCTACTCAAGGAAATATGTATGGTGAGTATCTTGATAGAAAAACCTTCTATACTCTTGCACTTAACTTCTCACAAATATCCTCAATCAACATAACGTGTGGGCTACTACTTAAAGGTGTTTAGTAATTTTTGATGTCTTTGGACATAATTTCATTCTACAGTGACTCACTTAAGAGCCTTGTAACTTGTGGTGGGGCCCATTTGTCCTTTCAGCAAGTTACACTGTAGGAACAACTATACCCAAGGCTACAAATTTCGCTCACAGCTAATTTCTATAGTGGCTCGAAGGATTTACTGCGCGAGGTCATTCCCAAGAGTGATGTGTCTCTTGGTAGGCCTCTCTTAGAAAGATAAACTTTGAGTGTTACTAACACTTTTCTCTTGCACCTAGGACCATGAAAACCAAGGGAGAGGATAGTGTGTGTTAGAAGTAGGACCACTCGACAAATGTTTTGCACAAGTGTGCCAAACACAAAAGACACTTGTTCTATTTAACTCATGATCACAATATGATCTAACTATTTGGAGATGTTGCTCCAACAATCATGGTGTTCTTTTTATCCTTCAAAGGCAATATGTTGAGTAAACTAGGAAATTGAAATCCTGCTCAACTAAATGAAAAACACGTTTGCTTGAAGTAAATCGCATTGAGTTTGAAAGAAAAGTGGCTTGTTCTTTTTATTTTTCCCAAATACAAAGTGTGGATTATGAATTTTAGTTTGAGTTGATGCAAGAAAATCAAAATTTGTCTTGTTGAGTTTTAAACACCAAAATAAAGTTTGAGTTCAATTTTTAACTTGCAATAAAAGGAAGTGAATTTCTCAAATCCTAAGAAAATGGGGTTAGTTCAAACTTGCACAAAAAGCAAAAAGTTAGTAAAATATGCATACATGGTGGGCCTTTGGAAGCCTAATTTTTTTTGATTTTTCGGTTACAGGGTATTTTTTACAACTCTCTGTTACAATAGTGCCACTCTGTGTGAGAGCATAAACGCTATTTAACACGAAAGTAGGACAGTAAGTACAAAAGTGCTAAAATAAATTATGTCACAGAGAGTCAACATCGCTAATACTGGAACAATAGCACTACTTCAGGGTCAATAACGCTAGACTATAAACAAAAACACTAATTTTGGGACAATAGCGCTACTGGAGGAACAATAGCACTAAAATACTAAATGGTGATAGCGCTAAAGTGTGAACAAAAGCGCAATAGCGTGACCTGCGTGCCAATTAAAACATTAAAAAATTAGTGGTTTTTAAAAAAAAAGTTGCTCTTCGATTCACGTTGGGTTCACCAAATGATGCTATGCAAAATGAGAGATGTTAGACAAAAACCTGTGGTGGTATAACACATAAGAGAAACAACAAGAAACAAAGAACTGTTAGTGTTAATCAACCAAAGACTAGTCTAAGTAGGCATACCAAGAGAGACACTAAAAACATAATAAATCATTTGACAATGAAAGCAAATATTATAAGGCATCTCCAAATGCCTTCCACCATGCTTGTAGCTCCTCCTCCCTTGTTCCTCTCCTCTCCAAGTTCCAAATTAGTGTAGCTCTCAACAACTTTTTGCACTATGGATGCCTTATGGAGATTCAAGATTGAAAATGATTAATCTAATGCTATGCAAGTGTGAACAAAAGCTAAAATAAGAGATTATCTAATTAGCTAGTGCTGATTTTAAACCAAAAGAGTGAATATGATTGATTTATACTAAATGCTCTCTAACAATGACTATAATGTAAATGCATACAAGTTTTCATAGGAAAAATGGAGCAATGGATGGTTGAGATTGAGTAATCTCAACAAGGGTCAAGATTGAAGGGTTTAAGATCCATGTGAGGACTTTCAACCCAATCCCAGGATGACAAGTGTCAACATGAGATGGGTTGAGAGGAGAGGGAAGAAGCATTAAATGCTTGACATGACCTGAGGGTCAACTTGGGAGGTAAGGTTAATGTTGACTTGAATGGATAAATTCATTATTCAAAGAATAATGCTTTTATCCAATGGATAAACTCTTGTGCAAGAGTTAGTGAGGATAACCATGGTCAAAGCAAAAATGCTTGAGGAGACACATGGGTTACATGAAGGTTGAGTTAGGGGTCAAAGTCCCTAACCATGGGTGCAAGTGGATTTAACCATAAATGGTTATGTAAGAGCCATTAATGGTCATGTAAGAGCCATTAGTGGTTTGGAAGACTTTAGAGGTTAGCTTGTTGGGCACATAAAGAATTTAATGCTTTTCAAAGACTTTGGAGTCTTTGAGAAGTGACTCCAAGTTGCTTAGGAATGTGACAATAATTAGGGGATGGATTAGGATAATTAGGAAGGGGTTAGAAGAATCTAGAAGGGGTCTTAATTATTCCTTACCCGGATACAATGTCTTTGCAATTAAGTGGCAGAAAGCGGCTAGGTGCTTGGGCAGATGTGGCATGGGAGGATCTGCCACATGTGCCCCAATGGGTTTTTATCAAAGGGCGATGGGAAGACAGGGATCCACAGCAAGGCTAGCATTTCAGGGGGCTTCACCCAGTTTCGAAATATTTTAAAAGTTTTTTTACGAACAATTCGTGTCATCGCATGGGGAGCTTTAACCTGTGAGGACACAGTGGAAATGGAAGGAAGCATAACTTTGGGAAGCAGACAGGCCTCTCCAGTCATGATAGTTGATCTTTTGCTAAAGTGGTGGCCGTGAGAGTCAAGGATACTTCTAGGGCATCCGGGCCTATCAAACAAAAAGATGCTTATGTTCTCTCTGGCAAGGATGCGACAGTTTCGAGCAATAAAGCCCTCTCCGTTTCAGGGCTGGAAAAAGGTAACATGGCGGATGTCTCCCTGGCGAAAGAGGTATGGTTTCCATGGCCATGTTTTGATTTTAGAGGTTCTTTTGTGGCAGAAAGGGCCTCCAAGTTATACTCGGTTGCTTTGTTGGGGGAATTCTGGGGTCCTCAAACCAATTTGTCTAAGTTGCATTCTAAGTTGAGAAAACGTTGGCATGCACTAATTTGTTTTCAGTTGTTATCATTTAATTCCTGTGTTTTTGTTTTTGAATCCCCCCATTTTAGGGATAAGGTTCTTGAGGATTCTTTCCACTAGTTTGGTAATATTTTTTTTAGGGTCTCTGTTTGGAAACCCTTTTTTGTCCCAGATTGGGTCAAGCCTAAAACTCTCCCGGTTTGGTTTGGATTGCCTCAGCTTCCCTTTGAATTCATGGATCTAGAAGTGCTGAAATCTATAGGAGATAATTTTGGGAAGTTTTTGACATCTAAATCTATTTTTGAGGAAGGGAAGGTTCTAGTAAAAATCTATGTGTTGGTTTCCCCTTCTTCAGTATGCTTGATTTCATGCAACATCAAATCTAATGAGGGTATTTGGAAACAATCTGTTGTAAAGTCGGATAATGATCTTATTCAAAATTTGATTATTGTGGATGTGCCCCTTTTCATGGATTTTTGTAATTATATTTCCAAACCTGTTACAAATAATAAAGGAGGCTTGCATGTCCCTCAGAATGCCATTCCTATGAAAGCCCCTCCTACTTATGTCTCAGTTGAACCTGATCATCAGTCAAAGGAGGATCCCAATAATGCCGATCAATTTCTCCATAAAGCCTCCACTAACAAATTGGAGAGTGCTGTGAACACTTCAAATTAGGTTGGTTTGGAAGGGTTAATTAATTCTAAATCTATTTGTTAGACTCAAGGTGGCAATTCTATACTAGTCAGCCAGAATTGTCCTCCCCTCCCACAAGGCCTCAACCATTGTTCGGCTCAGAAGGAGGAGCTTGATGGCATTTTAGGTAATAAGGCCATTTGTTCTTTAGAAGGGTCGGGTGGTCATATGGATATCCCTCATAATATTGTAGGTTCAGGCGAGATTGCCCCGGGTTAAACTTTTTCTTTTAGCCTAGATGATGCTGCCCTAATTCAAAAGGTTAAAGAGCTAACATATAGTGAGCTAATTAAGGAGTTTGGCGTGCCTTAGGAGTCTCTAGATATTTCTCCAGATGAACACATGGTTCAGCAAGTTGAGCACTTGCTCAAATCAAATAAGGATCATTTAGAGGAAGAGGTCTCGGATAAGATTATGTGTTCTATTGAGAACGATCTGGATTTAATTCATAAGAGTTTGCCTTTATCCCCTTCCTTTAATCCCTTTGAGGTCCCTGGTAATGTTACCCATGATTCTTCAAATTGGGTGGTTCCCTAGGAAATGGTGGCTTCTCCTCAGTCGACCTCAGTTAAAATTCCCATTGGTCCTCCTATTGCCCAAGTTGAGTTGAAATTCCCTACTTCTTTTGTGTCTCTGGGTAGGGGTAGACCTCCTAAAAACATAAAAACTCAATTGGAAATTGATGCAGGCATTCAATAAGTTTTGTCTGCTTCCCTTGGGATCAAGAAGGCTTCAACCTTGTCTTTGGGTAAAGGGAAAAATAGTGTCCATGGCTCGAGCTCCTTCAAAAAGAAAAGAAGTGTGTAATTAGTCCTCCGGTCACTAGATTTGTGGCGGTCAAAAGGAGCTTAAATAAAAGTTTTGGGGAAGAAAGCTCTTCCCCTAAGGATGTAAAGAGGGGAGTGTCACACTCCCTTTGAGGGCAATGAGGATCATCTCATGGAATGTTAGGGGCTTAAATGCCCCTAACAAGAGATGCTTGATCAAGTCTCAATTAGACTTGGTTAAGTGGGATATAGGAGTGCTCCAAGAGACTAAGCTTTCTTTGGAGAATTCTGAGTTTGTATTTTCTTCTTGGAAGAGATGGAAGTTTCTGTCTTTCTCGGCCTCTAGGGCTTTGGGTGGCTTGGCACTGTTATGGAATGATTTCGTGGTTGATGTAAAATTGGTCGCCTCTACCCCTAATTGGATGTTATCATTAGTGTCACACAAATATTCTAGGTTTAAAGTATGGATGTTTAATATTTATGCTCCCTCAGGTGTCTCGGCTAAATACAACCTTTGGTGAGAACTCATTAGGGTCTCATCCCCCCTTGGGAATCAATATTTTATTATTTTTGGGGGGGATTTTAATGCAATTCTGGATTTAGGTGAAAAATCAAGGGGTATTTGTCCGAGTAAGAAGTCTATGGATGACTTTAATGTTTTCACTTCATATATGTCTCTTTTTGATTGTAAGCCAAATAATGGTATTTTCACATGGACAAACATGAGGAAGATTTTTTCTCAAATTGTGGAAAGATTGGATAGATTTTTACTATCCTCCAATTGGATTGATTCAAATATTGAGTTTTTTTCTTCTATCCTTCCCCTGACTGGGTCTGATCATTTCCCAGTTTCCCTTTCTGTTGTAAGAGACAGACCTTCTCACAAATTGCCTTTTAATTTTGAACCCATGTGGTTTAGGGATCCTTCTTTTCTTTCCCTCCTACGACAATGGTGGGAAGAAGCTCCTTTTATTAGAGGATATAGAATGTATCAGATTGCCAAGAAGATCAGTTTTCTAAAAAAAAATATCAGGGACTGGAATGTTCTGCATTTCAAAAATATCTTTGAAGAAAAGCAAAGGATCTTGGATATGATTGATGTTTTGAATAGGCATGTGATGCTTCATGGTATGGGGTCTAGGGTGTTTGATGAAATTAAGTCTCTTAGGAATGAGTTAGAAGAAATTTTGGCAAGAGACGAGGTATATTGGAGACAAAAATCTCGGGAGCTCTGGCTAGCCGATGGGGATAAAAATACAATTTTTTTTCATGCTACCACTAAATTGAAAAGGGTCAGGAGTAGGATTTCTTGTATATAGGATTGTCATGGGAATATTCTCTCTGAGGCAGAGGACATCTCTAAGGAAGTGGTAAAGTTTTTCAAGAATCTTCTTTCATCTGAGAATATCGATGCCCCTACCAATATTTCTTCTCACATTCCCTCTCTAGTTTCTCCTGATGACAATAGAATGTTAATGTCTCCTTTTTCATTAGATGAGGTTAAGGGGGCAGTTTTTGCTATGAATCCAGATAAGGCGCCTGGGCCTGATGGTTTCACTTCTTTATTCTTCTAGAAATGTTGGGATTTTGTGGGTCCAGATGTTCTTTTGGCTCTAGAGGAAGCTAGGTGAAATAGGTCAATTCTTAAAGAATTAAATACTACCTTGATAGTTATTCTACCCAAAAAGGAGGACCCTAAAACTTTTGCAGATTTTTCATCCTATAGCCTTATGGAACACCCTCTACAAGATCTTTGCCAAAGTGATTTCTATGAGACTGGCCAAACTTTTACCAAAATTAATCTCCATTGAACAAGGAGGTTTTGTTCCACAAAGGGAAACTTCTGAGGGGGCTATAGTTGCCCATGAGGTGCTACATTCAATTTCAGTTCAGAAATACCTTGCCATGATCCTAAAGCTAGATATGATGAAGGCTTATGACAGGGTCGAATGGAATGCGTTAAAAGTTGTTTTGTCAAGGTTGGGATTTTCTATGGCTTGGATAAAATGGATCATGTCTTGTATCTCCTCGGCTAGATTCTCGGTCCTTGTTAATGGGTCTCCTTGTGGGTTCTTCCACTCTTCTAGGGGTCTAAGGCAAGGGGATTCATTGTCCCCTTTCTTGTTTATATTATTAGCTGAAGCTTTGAGTTGGGCAATCAGGTCAGTTTGTGTGAATGGTTTATGGAAGGGTATCAAAATTCAAAACTTTGATCAAAGGATCTCCCATTGCCTTTTTTCCGATGACACCCTTTTGTTTGGTAATGCAACTTTGAAGGAGGCTAGAGTTATAGATCAGGTGGTTAGAAATTATGTTTCATTCTTGGGTCAAAAGGTCAATAAGGACAAATCTAAGATATTCTTCCTAAATACTCAATCTTTGATTTAGGATAAGCTTCAGAAGTTCTGGTGTTTCCAACTTGGGGATTTCCCATGCAGCTACCTTGGGATCCCCTTTTTTGTTAAAAAGGATAAGGTGGGTTTTTGGGACAAGATAATTTCAGGGGTTTCAAAGAAATTTTTGTCATGGAATCATAAATGACTCACTATGGCTGGGAAAATTGTTCCAATTAAGTCTGTGTTGAATGCGGTACCAATCTATTTAATGTCAATTCTAAAAGCTCCCAAGGCTATCCTTGTCAATTTAAAAGATATTCTGAGATCTTTTCTTTGGAATAATAATAAGGATGGGAAATCTAGGATACCCTTGTTAGCTTGGGACAAGGTTTGTCTTCCTAAAGATCTTGGGGGGTCTGGAATTCAAAGTTTGGAGAATCAGAATCTAGCTTTGGGGGCTAAGTTAGTGTGGAAATTGTATGATAATCTAGATTCCCTTTGGGCTAAGATCACGTATGCTAAATATCTTCATAATGGAGCTAGAGAGTTTGTTTTCCGAGCCTCAAATTTGCCCTGGGGATCGGCTATTTGGAATTTTTTGGTGAAATGTAGAAGTGTACTATTGCCACACTTGTCTTGGGTTGTGCATAATGGGAGTAAAGTTAGATTTTGGGATGATGCTTGGAATGGTTATTGTCCTTTGGATTCCATTAGGGATTGGTCTCCATTAAAATCAATCCTTATGGACAGATGGGGGGTTTTCTTGTCTGATTATTTTGAAATTGTACATATTGGACAAGTGAAGATGGCTAAATGGAAATCAGGTAATTACCTGAATGTTATTCCCAGCCTGAAAGTAGAGTTTTGTTCTATCCTCAAAGATAGAACTATCATCTTGTATAAGAGGGAAGATGAGCTTATCTGGACTAAGAGCACTTCTGGCAAGTATTCAGTGAAAGATGGATATAATTCTCTTATGCCAGCTAAGGATTTTTCCTCTTGGACCTATAAATTATTCTGGCATCTAGCTTGCCTCCCGAAGGCTGGAGCATTTGATTGGCTTGCTGTTGAAGACAAGGTTCTTACTAGGATGAGACTGGATAGGATGGGTTTGGCTGTTGCTTTCCCTTGTGTTTTGTGCAATAAGAATTTGGAATCGTCCTCTCACCTGTTCCTTCATTGTGATTTTGCCTTTGGTTGTTGGAAATGGCTATTTGAGAAACTAAGGTTGTCATTTGTTATTGGCAAGAACCTCCTTTCCCACTTTAGAGCCTGGCCTATCTTGTTCTCCTCATCCTTTTATGCCTGTCTCTGACTCATTTCTTCATCAATTATCATTTGGAACATATGGTTAGAAAGAAAAAATAGGATTTTTAGAAAATCATCTGCCTCGGTTTCTGACATTTTAGTTAAGATAGAGGCTTCTATCTCGGAGGTGGCTTTATCATATATTCATAAGAAGTTGGAAAATCTGACCTCTTTCTCTCATTGAGATGGCAGGATTACAAGGACATGGAAGTCTCTTTCTGCCATCCCTTCTCATGGGTCTATTACAAGAAGTCTGGCTATTAGTAATAAGTGACTTGCTGCTAGATGGGATCCTCCTCCCCTAGGCCATTTTAAGCTTCATTTTGATGGGGCCTCTAGGGGTAATCTAGGTTTGGGTGGGGTCGGTATGGCCATTTTTGACCATACTGCAGGCCTTATAGCTACTCAATGTCATGCCCTTGGTTCTCAGTCAAATAATTTTGCTGAATGTCAAGCTTTGTCCGTTGGGATTGATTTGGCTATTTCTTTAGGGATTAAAAATCTTTTGGTTCAAGGGGATTCGATGGTCATCATTCAAAGTGTTTTGAGCTATAAAAGTAACTACTGGCACTTGAAATATATTATTGATCATATTTTTGGAGAAATTGTCCTTCTTTGATACTTTCTCATTATCTCATTGTTTTTTAGAGAATTGAATAAACTGGCAGATTTTCTAGCTAATATGGCGTTTGACACTAGGGCTCATCATAATATTGTGGAAGTATGTGACATTCCTCAACACATTCTTCTTGGGTATTTGATCTAACTTCAAGAATTAAGGTAATTTGTCTCGGTTTATTTTCCACTCTCTTAAGGTGTACATATTATCCTCTTCTCTGATCAGATTGTATTTGTACCACATGTGTAGATAGGAAGTTTATGTTCCTATTCACATATGGTGTATTCTTACAATTCCACATTGGGATTAGAGGTTGTTGTATGTATCTTATGAGGTGTGGGCTGGTAAACTTCAGTTGGCATCTCACCCTAAAAGGCTAATATTTTAATCCGCTTTGGCTTTTATGTTTCTTGTTCAATCTATGGGGTATGACAATTCACTTCATTTTATCTGTCACCACTACTTTTTGAGGTTTACATGTTATCTTCTTCTAGGTGCAGATTCTATTTGCACCACATATGTAGACAAGATTTATTCAGTACATATGGTGTGTTCTTAAAATTTGCTTTCTGGGGTAGAAGATGGGGTGTATATCCCATGAGGTATGTTTAGTATGTAATATGCAGTTCTTTGCGGTATGCTTGGTAATCTTAAGTTGAAATTGAATTTCTATTAAGGATCCTTCTCAAGGATTTGTACAATGCATGGTATAGGCCGATATATGATATTGATACTATTTTTTGCTTTTGAGTATTTGATTTTTGATAAAGACATTTTTAAGGTGGTGGCATGTGCGATTTGTACTGTCTTTATTTCAGTCCTTTAGGAGTTCACATGCTTGTAGCATTCTAAACACTTGGTACGTTCCTGGGGATTAATTAATTGTTGCAAAGTACTATATCGCTAGCCACCATGTGTGTGTTCCGGCCTTGACAAATTTGGCTTATGGGATAATTATTGTTGAAGGTGGCGCCCTCACTTGCTGGAGATGCATTTATGGGTTTTAGTGTAAGCGTTGTCAATTCGTGTGAAATGTTTTAATCATAATGAGCTTGTATTAGATATCTTGCAATGCCATGATGATGAGTTTAAGGGTAGTTTTTTTCATTTATACTATCTCATGCTGTTGTAAAAACAATTTTTATGTTATGCTCTTCGTGGTCTTTTTGGAGCCCTTCCTCCTGCGAATGTCTTCTTCTCTGCCCATTGGTGTTTACAGAGTGGTTTTAGATGCCTGAATATTGGGGGATGAAAATGAGGATAATTTTGTCAAGCTTGGTAAGGTTTTTAACTTGTTCACTCCTGCGGTGGATTTTGAATTCCGTAGACTGTTGGGGTGTCGGTGGTTGCAAGTTTGTCCTCAAGTTTCTTATGCTGAGCTTCTCTCTCGCTTTGTTACTATTTGATTTGATGTTTTACTTGATGTGGATTTGGTATGTCTCTTGGTTTCCATGTTTATTTTTCCATCACTATGCAATTGGACACTGGTTTCTCCTACATTGGCCGGTTATCGCTTTGATATGGGGTCTTTTTACTATGGTGGTTTTCTTCCTCACCACGAGCTTATGGCTAATGGCTGGTCTGGCCAATTATTGCATGAACTTTGTATGGGCTTGATTTGTGATTCTATGGAAAACACTCAGGCCTCCATGGATTTTTTGTTGTATTTGGCTCCTAAGGATAGAGCTTGGGTTGTATTTCAGGCATTACATTCGTTAATCTCTCTTGGCTCTTTGTGCTCTACTCCTGCTTGTTTGGCTTTTCCTATAAGGATTGTTCCGCCTCCGCCTCATGAACCTTCAGAGGAGAGCTCTAGTTCCTGGTTTTTGGATAGCTAACATTTTTCTTTTTTAGTTGGTGGAATGGTTTTTTGTTGCAGGCCGGAAGACTCTATGACTCCTATTATGCTCTGTTGTTTATCCTCGGCTTTGGCAGGGTTTTTTTTCTCACTTATCCCACTGGCTGTCCTTCTTGGCATTCGTTGTTCTTCTCTTCAGTTGATGGTACTCTGGTTTATTTGGAATTGTCCTATGAGACACTTGTAAAAACTGTAGAGATAGGGGGTCTGATTGGACAAAACTTATGTTTGTAAGGGTAGCATCTATTTTATCGTTTTGAAGGCTACAACCGAAGGTTTTCTTGCAGGTTCTTTCCTACTGGTATGCCTTTTTTTGAACCCGATGTAATTACTTTATTATTAATATAAGTTTAGTGGATTTTCCACTTTTATTTAAAAAAAACCAAATAGGTGCAAGTTGCATTTTTAGGAGAATGCAAGTGTGGGGATTTAATGATTTAAATAAATGTTTTATTTTATTTATTTAAAACAAGAAAGGGGATTAAATGAAATAAATAGGATTTATTCATTTAATTTATTGTGAATTTAGTTTAATGAATTAATTAAAATAAATTGAATAATTTATTTAATTAATAGAAGAATGTTTGAGGATGAATAAATTAAATGTTAATTTAATTAACTGATGGCTAGTTGGTTTTTTAATCAAATAAATAGCAAATATTCATTTAATTAAAATGGATAGATTTATGTGACTACACTAACTTAGCATCCATTTGATATAATCTAAAGCTCTTATAGGTAGAAAAAGCAAGAAAAATTCTAATAGCTTCCATCCTAGCAATTGGGAGAAAGCTTTCTTCAAAATCAATACCTTCTACCTTAGAGTAGCCTTTACATACCATTGTTACCTTGTTTCTCATGAATTGTCCTTGATCATTCAGTTTGTTCTGGAATACCCACTTAGTTCCTATCACATTTTTATTAACCGATCTAGGTACTAGCTCCTGAGTGTGATTCTTCTATATCCGATTCTATTATTCTTCCATTGCTTTAACCCAACTTTCTTCTTATCTTGCTTCTTCATATGGTTTACGTTCAATAAGTAAAAGAAAACAACAATTAGTTTGCTAATTTACCTTTATAACACTTCTTGTTTGAACTCCTTTGTTCTTATCTCTCATTATCTAATCTTTTAATGATTCCTCTGCACATATTTTAGGGTCTTGATTACTTGCTTTGGTTCTTCTTCTTCTTCTTCTTCTTCTTCTAATGATCTTAAAATCAGTCTGTTGATCCCATACCTCAGGTACTTTCACATTTGTACTCTCCACTATCTTATTTTAACACTAGTAGGATTTGTTGTTCATAGCATATCTCAATAATATACCTTCATTTTCCTTAGTATCAAACTCTATACGGTCAATCTCATCTCTTTGGATATAACACTTACTCCCAAAGATTCTAAAATATTTCACAATAGGTGGTCTTCCATACCACAACTCATAAGGTATCTTTGTATGATTTATTCTTATTTGAATCCTATTAAAAATGTAAACAACAATATGAATAACTTCTTTCCAATACACATTAGCCAAGTTAGCATCTTTCATCATAGTCCTAGCCATCTCAATAACAACAATATGACTAGCTTTAAAGTTATTGATCTTTATCATGTTATCAAAGTTAACATGTCGCATCCACTTATGGCGTAACCAAAATCCATTAATCTGACTTAGATAACATCTATTCCCACTTCTGTCTTTAATAATTACCATTTCCACTTGTCCTAATTCCTTTTGCTACCAACTTTTTGGTTCTACCTTTTCTGATCATACATCCAATTTATATGAACACAACATCATAACATCTATTACACATTGGATAACACTCAATAGACTATGTCTCAAATCTTCTACATAGTAAACACCACAAGTTTTATGCTTACCATCAATCAAGATACTTCCTATTCCACAAATTGGTGCATCTTCCTCTCTTGCAAATTTCACTGATCCACCATCATACTTCTTTAGAGTGATAAACTCATCTTTGTCTCCGATCACGTGATTCCAACATCCAGAATCAATGATCCAAGATCTTGTTTCAACTTTAGCATGTAGTGCAGTCTTCTCTTTTGGTCTTTCAAATCTTTCTTGATACTTCTCTATAGCCAGAAATAAAGATTCTTCATTTGATTCTTCAATATCTTCTTCTTCAAATGAATGTGCCTCCATAGAGAAAAAATCTATTTTTCCCTTTATCTCTTACATCCATTCTTTTCTTAAAATCATTTCTTCTATATCTACTTTTCTTTTCATCATCATCAAAATTTCTATAATCTTCTTTGCATACATATAAATAGAAGCATAACAACCAATTCTTCCACAATTAAAGCATTTCAAGGGAAAATTACTTTTGTACTTTTTAGTTCCTCTCTTCTATCTTCTTACAAAGTTTGCTTCAATCTCATCCAATTTTTCACTTATTTTCAGTTCATCTCCTGATATCCTTGTAATGTTGAATGCATCTTCTCTTTGATAATATTTTATATCTTCCATCTCTCCAATTTCATAGGTAGAAAATATTTCGATAAGCTAATCAATTGTGTAGCTATTTAGATCATGACATTCTTTAATAGCACACTTATTCAATTTGTAGGGTTTAATCAAAGTAAGCAAGATATTTTTGATGACATCATTTTATTCTAGCACTCCACCAATAGCTCAGATAGCCTCCATTGTATTATTCGCTCTATGTATGTAGCTCTTGACACTTTCATCATCAACCATTTTTAAACCTTCAATTTATGCTTTAGGTTCAAAAGTCTTACTTGCTAAGTCTTTGGATCACCTTCATATGCATAACACAACTTGTTCTAGATTCATTTAGCTTCTTTTATTCCTTTAACATTGGAAAATAATTCATCACTAAGATACCTAATAAGAATTGTTCTAGCTTTTGAATTTGTCTTTTAAGCCTTATTTTTATTTGGAATTGATGGTCCATTCAGAGGGAATTGATAACCTGTCTAAATAAGCTCCTAGATTCCATTATGAAATGCTTCCAAGTAAGAGTCCATTCTTTCCTTCCAATAATTAAAGTTTGTTCTATCAAACATTA
The DNA here is from genome assembly GCF_030272615.1 of Cryptomeria japonica. NCBI lineage: Eukaryota > Viridiplantae > Streptophyta > Pinopsida > Cupressales > Cupressaceae > Cryptomeria > Cryptomeria japonica. Next base: position 313,808,887 of record NC_081405.1, on the reverse strand, counting down.
GTTCTTTAACATGAATGTCCTACACCATCTCTAGATCTACCTCAAGTGATTAAGCTTTCCAAAGAGGAACCTTGCTCTAATACCAATTTTTGAACACCTAGTAGGACTAAGAGGGGGGTCGAATCAATCCAGAACTTGAAAAAAAATCATTAATCAACTTATTTAGCAATAACACATTAACCATCATCGCATAAATGTAAAAAATCAACACATGAACACGTGAACACCAAAGTTACGTGGAAAACCCAAACAAGGAAAAACCATAGTGAGAATCTACCTCACAAAATGAATAACAATGTTTATACCATTTAAGGCATACAACCAAGGAGCAACAACACATAAAGGACTTGTAGAAATAAAGTGCACAACCTTAGGCAAGAAACAAATAGGACTTGCACAACTAAAGAACAATTCTTCACTGAAGGACTCATTGTTAATCAATAATGAATGAGATAACTGAATTAAAATTGAGAAGGATTATCCTGATCATGAAATTATCCTTGAATAACTGAATCAAGCTACCGAAATCATGGCAAACATCTTTGATAATCTCCACTGTCACAACACACTGTCTTGCAAAATTTATCACCTTCAAAGCTCTTCTGAAGCTGACTTTTGCATCACCACAAACTCAAATTTTCTTGCAAATTATTCACATACACTTCTCACACAATTCACTTTTCATCCACACACAATTCATCCATCTTCACATCTTAAATACGAGATACAGTTCATTGAAAACATAATTAAGGGTCGGCCAAAACAAAATACACAAAATAAGCCACCCAGACCTAAAATACTTAGATCGATCCACTCCAAGAGAAAGATGGAACCAAAACATATCACAATACATCCTTCCACAATTGATCCAACAATATACACACACTAACACATACTCGAAAGGGCATTACAAAGCATAACATGTAGACATAATCAACTAGTTGGCCACATAACCACTTTTGATGCAAAATACTTTATATGGACCTCCACATGCCAAGGTGAGACCCAAATGAACATCTCAACTCATCTTCCAACACATATCTAGACCAAAAGAATATGATCCAGTAAGCCACAATACAATTTGCGACATTTTAAGAGGGAACCAAAACCATTCCAGACCATCTCAAATATATAGGATGACACAACCAACACCAAAAGCATATTTGAAACAACATCCATCTAGATAACCAAGGTCTGACAAAGCATATCTAGACCAACATCCATATAGATAGCTAGGTTTGACATCAATGATAACCATAAAAGTTCATAGTATCAACAAACTCCAACAATCTCTAATAAGAACACCATACAATTGTTCCATTGAAAAATTATTTAAATCCATCACTTCCTTAATAGAAGATGTTGGCATTTTTGATGTTTATGTTGTGATTGTCATTGATGGACACACACTTGCTTTGAGATCACTTTCTATGTATGAGTTATGCTCAACCGGTATTTGTTCCAAACCGGTATTATGTATTATAGTCTTTAGGCTATCGATGTTTTGCAGAAAGTGTTTACCGATCTCAAGCGGTATGAAGACCTCAAGTGGTTCAAGGATCTCAAGCGGAGTGAAGAAACTGAAGCGACAATTATCATTTTCCTAGTCTTCATTTTTGGACAACCGGTAATCGGTTTTATGTTTGAACTGGTATTTTTGTGATGAGTTACCATCCACCAACACTTTGACGGTGATTTGTGCGATGTTATCAAATGTGTCTAGATGCAATGAACCTAGGAACTTGCAATGTAATCCTATTGGACATACATGAAATCAGATTCCTTCTTAAGGACATCATGTCTAGGGTTTTAGTAGTAGTAGCTGTTAGGGTTTTTGGTGGTTGATGAGTTTTTGTATGTGCGATCTTAGAAGAGAAGATAAAATCTGTGTGCTGTAACAGAGTGTGGATTTACTGAAGACTGAAGTAATGCTGAAATGCATTAGCAATGAGCTATCATGGATCTAACCAAGTAGACTGTGCTATTTGCTAGATCATTCACTTGTTGATTACTCACATCTTCGACAAGTCCAAAACCCTTAACCGGGTAGGCCCAAAAAAGCCTTTGTAAATCCTCTAACAAGGTGGTTCACATCTGTGGATCTGAAATCCTCTCACAAGGTAGTCTTTAATCGGACTTATCTCCTAACAGAGATTGAGATTCTTAACAGGATCCGTTCTGGTAAAGAACATTGTATGACCTTAACCAGTTTGACCTTAACCAGTTTGGTTACTATTCTGTAGATAGTTACTTGTGAGTTTCATCTCATTGTGGTTTTTCCCATTTGGGTTTCCACATCAAAATCTCTTGTGTTATGGTGATTGTGCTTCTATGGGTGAATGCCTTATTTTCTGTTTGGTTTGCATTTGTGTTAACCAGTTTGTTAGTAAAACTGTTATACCGGTTTATTGCTAAATTGTTTAAGTGTTTAAGTTCAGTATTTTTTGGTATACTAATTCACCCCCCCTCTTAATATTCATCAATTGGTATCAGAGCCAACCTTTCTATAAGTTTAACCACTTGGAAAGAGATATGGGGGAATACACTATGAGGGAACTTACTCATTGACTCACTCAGTCTGAGAAACCCTATGATGAACTCAAAGTCAAGTATAAGGCCTCTCTAGAAAAAAGGAGAGAGCATGCTGAGAAACTGATGGATCTAACTGAAAATAGTTCCTCTGATGAAGCGGACATGGAAGCCCTATTTGAAGAAGTTGAAAAGCTGAATGAGTCTAATGCCAACCTAAGAAGGGAACTTGAAGGGCTGACTATTAGGATGTGTCAAGAGCTTGAGAACCAAAGAAAAACTGAAGATCTAGTAAAAGACAAAGATCATGAGATCTCCAAGCTGAAGCAAGAAATCAATGCACTTACCGCTCATCTTCAAGAGAGCAAAGTGGAAAAAGAGGAAATGCAAGGTGAAATAAACATGGCTATTTCTAAGAATGCAACCTTGAAAGAATCCAATGCTGCTATTACCAAAGAACTCACCGAATCAAAGGAAATACTTGCCAAATTCAATAAGAGCACTGTTAAGCTAGAACAAAAGCTTGAATCAGCAAAACCGGTGAAGAATACCACTGAACTTGGTTTTTTCTGGTTATGAGGAAGGTGAGACCTCTGGAACAAAAGATGGAGCATCAAAGAAGCAACTGACACCAAAGGATAAAGGTAAGAAAAAATTAAAACCTATTTGCTTTAATTGTCTCAAGGAAGGACACACTAGTAATGTATGTAGAAACAAGGCTTACAATAACTTTCCTTACTTTCTAAACAATAAGCCTAGATCCAATAGATTCAATGGAAATTGTTATGCATGCAACAAGTCTGGGCATAGAGAATTTGAATGCAGGTTTGTCATGCACAACACCAGAAGGTATCCTCAAAGGAGTTAAGGAGTCTTTCCTGAACCCCCTGGGAACCAGAATCCAAACCAGTTTAATACCTATAATCATCAGTCAGGAAGCGGTGGCTATCAAGCGGCAACTGGATAGAGAGCAACCTGTTTGATTTGTCATGGTAGTGGTCACATAGCTGCAACATGTAGCAGGAAGAATGGAAACATGAATAATGGAACTTGGAGAGCACCTGGAATGGTTTTCTATCATTGCAACAAACCGGGTCATACAACAAGATTTTGCAGAATGAGAAAGAATATATTAGATGATATACCGGTCACTCTGGAAGGAAAGATTGATGTTGAAACTATTCAAGCGGATATGAAGAAAACCTAGAAAAAGAATCCAAAAGAATTTTCTCAAGAAGAACCGGTTTTTGCACCTGGTGTAGAAATCTTTGAACCGACAAACTAAGCTATAGGAAAGCTTAGGGGGAAACAAATCGATAAAATATTTTGAACCCCTAGTTTACACTGGTAAAAGACCTTAACCGGTATGTAATACCTGTCAATTGGCGGAAGACCGAAAATGATAAAGGCAAATTAGGGTTTACGCCCTAATGATGGAGAATTTATTATGGTAGGTAGAGAATTCATTTAAAAGGGATTTTCAAGTCATTTTCACTTATCATTTTTTGAGCGAAAAAGTTTTCAAGTGCAGAGCGACAAAAGACGATTTGTCTTGCAATTCAGAGAGATTTCAAAACCTTGAAGAAGAATCTAAAGATAACATCAATCGGTCAAGTGTAGAACTCAAAGCGGTAACCCAACAACTAAAGTAGTGAGTGGCAAAGAAGAATTTGCAAGCCCTAAATCTTGACTTTTGAAGGTATTTTTCGAGTTTATCTGTTTATCATGGCTTCAACATCACACTCTAGTTCTAGTGCACCTGTTGAGTCAGTAGATTTCATCCAATGAAAGGCAAAATATAATGCACTATCCCAAATACCCGCTGGTGTTATAGTAGAGGAAGGTATTTCAGATTACATTGACTCTAAAATTGAAGACCTAGGATCTCTACTGATCCATTCTTAGTTGAGTTTGTTCTGCGGGAAGGACAAGAAGATCAAACCAGAATTCAGCATCTTGGAAACGAAGAAGCTCCACAATGCGGTCTATTTCCTTGAAGAATTCACAGATGATCACATCCGCTTCATTCTAAGTAGAGTGCATAATGACAAAATGTATTTGGAGAGGACACATGACATCACACTGGAAGTGATTCATGCCATCATCGGTTTCTATATCATTGGAGAAGTGACAACCCTAAGGAGGATCAGCAAGACCGAAATGACCAAGCTCACTAGTTCAGTGAGCGACCAATTGGGAATGACCATCAATACCATCAAGGACAATCTAGTCAAGTATGCCTGCATGGTGATAGGTTACCGGACATTCCATGCTAGCAGAATTAACTTTGTCTCTGCTGCAGTGGTAAATGCTGGCTACAGGATGATCATGGAAGATGCCTCATTTGATTTATGCACCTGTATGCAAAGGCAACTACTAGTGAACCTGAAGTCAATCAAATAGGACAATGCCTTGAGATTTAAATTTGGACAACTATTGGTCGGATTGTTCTTCTACTTCCAAGGCTACTTCCCAGGAGTCGGTGATATTCAGTGGTCTGCTGACCAACCGGTTACAAAGCAAATCGGGGAAAGTCTTCAAGCGGTTGGAACCGGTTATCTTGAAGTCCCAAACAAATACTTTGATGAGTTCAGACGCAAGATGAGACAAAGGGTGAGAATATCTGGTGATATTGTCAAAAAGTATGAAGAGGACATCTGCTTTATCATCAAAGTAGATGAGTACATAATGGAGGCTGTTGAGCCTAGAAAGGAAGAAGTGGAGCCTATGGGTTATGAGGTGATGTACGACATGCTAGATGGGTATGCTTCTACCCTACTTGCCTCACCGCTTGATCCTAAAATGAAGAGAACTGACACCTATCTGGAAAGAGTTACATCGGTTGAGGAGCCCTCTATGAAGAAAGGAAAGGCAGTACCATCTGTATCAGCACCGGTTACTTCAGCAAGTCCTAAAGTGACCAAGCGGTCACTGGTAAAGAAGAAACCGGAAGTTGCACCCGCCAAAGTCTTTCAGAGAAAGTGGAAGACAAAAGGCAACACACCAGACTTAGAAGATACAGAATCTGAAGAAAAGCCTAAGAATAATAGGCAAACAAGAAAGAAGACAAAGAAAACCAGCAATGAACCAACATCATCAGCACCGGTAAATATTGATATTATCTCTTACAAACCTTTGACACATTGTCAAAGAACTATTAAGAACATTAGGAGAAAAGTGTTGAGTGATTTGGCAGATTGTTTTGATGATTTCAATGATAATGAGAAGGAGGAAGTAGAATAGGAATTCATTCAATATTTATGTATTAATGACCGGTCGTCATCATAAATTAAATCTGTGACACTAGATTCTTTATATAATTCTTTAGACAACAAGTGGCGCATTGCCATAGAAAAGGAACAGGAGATAAGAGAGGAAATATTTGCTCAACATTTTCCTGATGTGTCTAATTCCAAACTTTATGAAGTTATGGAAAAATATAAAGGTCTCTTCTTTATGTGAAGAAGGAGACTCTTGTTGCTAGAAGGGAAAGTCCCTAAGGTGGTAAAAGATACCCACTCTCATACCCATGTAGCTCTGAGATTGCACCAAGTGTTCGAAGCCAACAAAAAGGCTGAACAAGAACTAGAAATAGCAAAACTGGATGAGGTGTATAATAGTGAAGGAGAATAGGTCACTGATCAAATGGACCCTATTGATGTTGATGCTTTGAATGATGAAGATGTTACTCCAGATACACCAATAGAAATGACAGGACATGAGAAACAGGACAAGGAAAAGAGAAAGGAGGAAGTGAAGAGGAAACATGCAGAAGAAGAGAAGAAGCAAAAGGAAGAGGAGAAGAGAAATGAATAAGAGAAGAGAAATGAAGAAGAGAAGAGAAAAGAGGAAGAAAAAAGAAAAGAGGAAGAGAAGAGAAAAGAAGAGGAGAAGAGAAAATAGGAAGAGGAGAAGAAGAAGAAGGAAGAAGACAAGAAACAAGAAGAGGAGAAGAAGAAGAAGGAAGAGGAGAAGAAATAGGAAGAGGAGAAGAAGAAGAAGGAAGAGGAGAAGAAACAGGAAGAGGAGAAGAAGAAGAAGGAAGAGGAGAGGAAAGAAGAAGAGAATCAGAAAGAAGAAGAAAGGAAGAAGGAAGAAGAGAGAAGAAATAAAGAAGCTGAGGAGTTCAGAAGAAGGTAGAAGAAGATAAGCAGAAAGCCAAGGAAAAGGAGGAAGTGACAAAGAGTGTACATGTAGAGACCCCAAAGGAAACCAGTGGTAAATCCAAACCGGTTGACATCACTAGTCCCATTGACCTCTAGTCTGCAAATGAAACGGAGCTACTGCAAAGTATTAAGCTTGCTCAAGAGTGACTGGAAGCACTAAGGAGGAAAAAGGAGGAAGATGTGATTAAAACTATGGTGGAAACTCTCACCAGTTTGATTCCCGATACCAATCTCCCAAGTACCGATTCCTCTCTAGCTCAATTGAAGCTCCTATGCATAGTTGTAGAGGACCAAGTGCAATGTCTGGAAGATGTTGCTGAAGCCAATGCTCAAAAGAAGCATCAAAAGGCTCTGAACATTGCCATGGTGAAGAAGTTGAATGAGCTCCAGTCTGAACTTCAGAAGGCACATAAGGACATAAGAGATGCTCTGGATGAGGGGAATCTACTGCTTAGTAAGATATGTCAACCTCATCTATTCTATGATGATGTACTTTCTTAGAAAGACAAATTGCAAACTAATTTGCAGACATTCATAAGCACCTTCAAAATGCCTTATGATTCTTTCACTGCTTATGGGCAAACCGTTCATTGGTTTCAACTCCAGTTTGCAAGAATAGAGTTAGAGATTAGCAACCAGACATGAGATTTGCAGGAACTTCAACTGGTTCTACTACCAAGACTGAAAATACTTCAGAAATGCTATCTTAATCTGGATGCCTTAACAATCACTCAAGAGATGAGTACCTTGGATGCCATGGAGGAACATGCATCCCAAATTCAAATAGAAAGTGAGGTTTCTACCTCATTGCTTGAGTCATGGTCTCTATCCATGAAGACATTTATGCAGGACTTTAAATTAGTTTTTGACAAGTTTCACTCTTTATTGTCATAAACTCTTATAATTTTAATGGTAATGGAAACATGGGTTATTCAGCTGTACTTTGTCATTGTTGGCAAAGGGGGAGTAGTATTCTGATATTTAAAATTTTGATGCATGTTATGTATACTTTCATGTTTATCTCTGTAAGGAAGTAGTATACATTGTATTTTTTGCAAAAGGGGTAGTGTATATGTTTAGGGGGAGTAATTTTGATTATGGCATATTTTTGTTTTTGATTAAGTAAAAACAGGTTTTAGGGGACTCGAAACCCTATTACAATTTGAAAGATAAGCATTAAAGAGATGAAACAAAATAGCTACAAACACCAACACAAAAATCAGCAACAAAGAAAAAGACAACAAGAAGCCAACAAGAAGTTGGCTCCAAACCCAACATTACAAATTACTTGAAAACTTTAATAGATTCCTCAGTATTTTGAACCAAGAGCATTATTGCCTTGGCCGCTTCCCTCAGGTCATTGTTTTCCTCTCTCAGTGGGCTATCTTTCATATTGATCTCCATTCCAGTAGTGTTCTGCCTTGTTCTACACCTGGAAGTTTGGTGGGTGGTACTGGAAGTTGGAATATCATCAATAACAACTAGCTTCTTTTCCTAATTTTTCCTTTCTAGATGATCCACCAAAGCATTCATGTTTTGTGATGAGACTTTGAGGACCTGGAGACTATGGTTCATGAAGTTTTTTAGAGCCTTTTCTATACGGTCAACCCTGGAGTTGATGTTGTCTTTATCCTCTTCAACCCGTTCTTTCAAGGTTCTTATGACATCCTCCAGGTGTTTCAAATCCCCTTTGATCAAATCCTTTTATAGCCAATCCTCCATCTCGATTTCCTCTTCAACTTCACTGGTTTCCGTCTCATCATTCTTTTTCCCAACATCCTTAATTAGCTTATTAATCTTGTTGTCCAATTCTCTCTGTTTACTTTGCATGCTGGTAATGTTGTCGACAACCCATTTCTAGAAGTTGAAGGTCTCCAGAGCATAGTTACGGGCAGTATTCAGGATGGTGTTCGCAAAATCCCTACCCTATTCCCTGCCCACAGAGTTAGGGTTGTCATCCTCCTTAGAATTTAGAGCCACATTCTTGCTTTCCGATCCCATAGGGTTAGAGTGAGGGTTTTTAGATTTACCCCCTTCATCCTCTTCACCAATGTTCTCATCCTTTTCATACTCCATATCATTTTCAGATTCCATGGCATATTTTTTGTTGTAAAACACTTAGATGTCAAAATTTTTCCTAAGTGTTGCCATCAATGCCAAAGGGGGAGATTGTTGGCATTTTTGATGTTTATGTTGTGATTATCATTGATGGACACACACTTGCTTTGAGATCACTTTCTATGTATGAGTTATGCCTAACCAATATTTGTTCCAAACCGGTATTATGTATTATAGTTTTTGGCTATCGGTGTTTTGCAAAAAGTGTTTACCGATCTCAAGCGGTATGAAGACCTCAAGCGGTTTGAGGATCTCAAGTGGAGTGAAGAAACTGAAGTGGCAGTTATCATTTTCCCAGTCTTCATTTTTGGACAACCAGTAATCAATTTTATGTTTGAATCGGTATTACTCTATGACGAGTTACCAACTGGTAATTGGTAAAGTTGTATGAACCGGTAATACTCTGTGATGAGTTACCAACCGGTATTTTTGTGATGAGTTACCATCCACCGACACTATGACGGTGATTTGTTCTGTGTTATCAAATGTGTCTAGATGCAATGAACCTAGGAACTTGCAATGTAATCCTATTGGACCGACATGAAATCAGATTCCTTCTTAAGGACATCATGTCTAGGGTTTTAGTAGTAGTAGCTGTTAGGGTTTTTGGTGGTTGATGAGTTTTTGTATGTGTGATCTTAGAAGAGAAGATAAAACCTGTGTGCTATAACAGAGTGTGGATTTATTGAAGATTGAAGTAATGCTGAAATGCATTAGCAATGAGCTATCATGGATCTAACCAAGTAGATTGTGCTATTTGCTAGATCATTCACTTGTTGATTACTCACATCTTCGACAAGTCTGAAACCCTTAACCGGGTAGGCCCAGAAAAGCCTTTGTAAATCCTCTAACAAGGTGGTTCACATCTGTGGATCTGAAATCCTCTCACAAGGTAGTTTTTAATCAGAATTATCTCCTAACAAAGATTGAGATTCCTAACAGGATCTGTTCTGGTAAAGAACATTGTATGACCTTAACCGGTCTGGTTACTATTCTGCAGTTCGTTACTTGTGAGTTTCATCTCACCGTGGTTTTTCCCATTTGGGTTTCCACATCAAAATCTCTTGTGTTATGGTGATTGTGCTTCTGTGGGTGAATGCCTTATTTGCTGTTTGGTTTGGATTTGTGTTAACCGGTTTGTTAGTAAAACTATTATACTAGTTTATTGCTAAACTGTTTAAGTGTTTAAGTTTAGTATTTTTTGGTATACTAATTCATCCCCCCTCTTAGTATTCATCAGAAGATAGTTTAGGATTATAATATTTAGGGAGAGATCTAAGTACCTTTTATACTACAATTTCTTCTTTTAATTCTTCACCAAGACCTCTAATAGTATTGACCACTTCATCTTCTTGGAGAAAACAACCAACAATGCCTCATCCTCTGACATCTTCAACTTCTCAAATTTTCCTCCATAGATCTACAACTCAGATTGCTTAAATTTGGTATCTCTTTCATAAATTCTTCTAAGATTTTCCCAGATATCCTTAGTAGTACCATAGTACATCACCTTTACAAGTTTAAGATCTACTAATCCACTCAAGATAGAATTCTTTGCCTTAACATTTTTTCTCATATTCATTAATCTCATCTAGATCAATTGGACGGGTAACAAGAATAGTATAACCATTCTCAACTGATTGCCAAACACCAAACCCTAAAGAGGTCAAATAGGCTTCCATCCTTACCTGCCAATAAGTCAATTTGTTCCATCCAACCAAGATGCCTTGTATGATTAAGATGCTTCTTAAACCATCCCAAATCTTGCTCAAGCTATTAGGCTTCTTCCAAGGAGCTTGAATTTGATACCTATTATTAAACACACCAAAATATTGAGAGGGGGGTGAATCAGTATTCGAGTAAAGCCCAAACCCTTCAAAATCCATGTTAATTCAAACCCTTACTCAAAAAATATCAACAAAAATGGAATAGACTATTCATCACAATTGTACAAGTAAACACCATATTTATGTGGAAAAAATAATCAAAGGAAAAATCATGGTGAAAAAGCTGCCTCTAGCTACTATCCAATTCCAACCTTACAAATTAAAATAAGATTGCATTAGGTTTATGGGCTACAACCCAAAGGAAGTTGTAACTCCCTGGAACATAGTTTTATGGCTACAACCAAAGGAAGCTCCCTATGAATCACAATGCTTACATAAGGAGGCTACAATCTCATAATAACACAAATTATTGGTTAATTTACTCCATAGCACTTATACCAAAAAATGTCAGTTTATTTTGGCCCAATGCCTCTAGTACACTTCTTTATTGATATGATACTTTTGGCTCAATATCTTTGGTTAATTTTATATATTTCTTCACATGTATTCTTCACAACTACACTTCCTAGGATTTATTTTTTTATTTATATCCTCTGTAAGCATCAACAAGCTTTCTCTAAGTTAACCAAGATGAAATATATAGACATGAAATGTGCACCTCCCCAAAGGTTGGACCCAAAATCTTCCACAAAGAAATGGAAATAGTTTTAGTCCAAACTATGAGTAAACATGACCAAAATCACCTTACCACTCGTCTCCATGTAGGTGCATACATCAAAGTATTAGCACAAAATTTCTAAGTCAATCTAACAAATATCTACCATTCCATATATTTTCTCTAGACCAAAAATAGTACCAGAGAGAATAGGAACCATTATGCAAAGCACACAAAATAATTATATGAAATCCAAAATTATTCCCAAATATCTCCTTTTATATTATCACACAAAATTGAGTTGGCAAAAGCAAACAAATACTAAACCTAGTAGCATAGTCAAACCAAAAAACACATTCTTGAGATTCATTTAAATCCATACTTGTGGTACTCTTTAACAACTAAAATTTGTGCTGAGATAGTATACATATAATGTGAACAAGTCCCCCAAATTACAAGAACAAAAATTGAAGTGTATAGAAGCGTGAAATACTCTTCTTATCCATCATGTCAGGCAATAGTAACAACTTTACTCTATATGCCCCTAAAACTTCCACCTTAACTTTTGTGACCTTAGGAGAGAAACACACATACTTCACATCTTCCTCTTTGTTACTTCCAAACTACAAAGCCATAGATTCAAATATAGAGAAACACAATACATTCTTCAAGGTATGTATGACACCTTGCCCATTTAAACTACTTGAAAACATGAAATTTAGAAGATAAGGTGGAGAGAGAAAGTATAAACAAAAAAAAAATGTTAAAAATTCCCAATCTCTGAATTTCTTGTCTTTCATCATCACTATAGTTCTAAACTATTTCATTGTCATATAATTAACATCGATGACAACACATGCAACACCTTTGTCTCAACATATTCTAACTTCACTTCTTTTTATACAAAATTCTCTCTTAAAAAGTGATAAATGAAATATGTTTTGTCATTGAATGTGTTCACATTATTTTCAGTTAAAGTTTGCGGGCAAATTTTTGATTGGGATGCCTTGTTTACTTCTTTAACTTTCCAGCTGCGCTCGACGTACGGGCCAAATTTCATCTCAGCGTTGCCCCGACGGATCGTGTTTTATGATTCGAAGTCTGAAGTAGCGCGAAGGTGACAAATGGATTGGTTTTGGTGACTCAATATTTCTTTGGGCCTCGCCCTGTGGTTTGAGAAAGATGGAGACACATGGCATCTCCGCGTTGTTGGTATTATTTCGCTTGGGAGGCTCTTTCATAGAGGTTCCCCTAAGCTTCCACGTGTCCTTTAGTGTGTGTGGTTTTCCAGGTAGTGCCATGACATGGCTTTTATGTTTCAGGCAGGTATGAAGATCATTGCGGCTGGGTGGGAGTAACAACTTCGGAGGTTGTTTTGCTGGGTGTGTTCCTGCGAAATGCCATGACATGGTTTTTCTATTTCAGGGGTGGTTGTGCTTGGTTGGTGGATTTTTGGGCTATTAGCAGAGCTGTGGGCTCTATTTATGCTTGTTTTTCCCTATTATGGGGGTTCAAAACTTAAAAAAGAAACAATTAAGTTTTCTTAGATAGAATTTCAGCCTTTTAGCTGTTACTGTTTTCTGAAGAAGGTTAATCAGATTGTGCTTGCGGCCTTTGTGATGCCTCTTTTGAGAATGCTATGATGGTTTTCTATGCTTTTCCCTTGTGATTTTGATAACTTTGGAAATGTATATCTAAGACTCTGTCGATTAAACTATGTTTTGCACTTGTTATCTGGTAGATGCATGATTGATATTTCTTTATGTTGCAAAAGAATTTTGATTGTATCTTAGTTGTGGTTCTATTCGGATATGTAGATTGTTGAATGGGCTTTAAAACTACATGTCTTTGGGTTTTATATGCTGATTAATGTTTTTATAAAATGTTCTGGCGCATCGCCTCAGTAGTTTAGATCTTGTTGTTTTAAGTTTCCTTCTTCCCCTTTTCTCAAAAACACAAGAGTCGACTTCTCAAACCTGGAGGTCATTCAGTGAGTCTCGGGCAATTTGGTCCCCCATCACTGAATTTCCCATAAGGCTGTTTTCTTTCAAAGTAAAATTTAGAGTCAACAGTTCTTTTTCTGGCACGCACGATGGGACAATAGTTTGAATAAACCTTGAGCCAGTTTATGAGTCACAAACCTGTCACCAGGAGTCAAACAACCCTAAATCCTAGTTTACTCCTTCCCCCTTGGTGAACGTTCATTCAACTGCATCCTCTTCTTCTCAGAGCTTACCTGTCTTTCCTGCAGTCACCCTCACAGCAATGGCGCACATTCCCCCTAGAAATTTTGTGACCTATAATAATGGGATCCCCCTCATTCCTTTAACCTCACCAGTAGTCTGGGGGCCAATTTTCGTGGCTATGCTAAAAGATGTACCCAAGTTTACTGGAGAATGTCATAAGACTCCAGGGGAGCATTTGCAAGATATAGCCATCATCTGCATGATTCATGACATTACCGAGCAACATGTAGCCTTGAGATTGCTCGTAGCCTCTTTCAAAGGAAGAGATCTAGATTGGTTCAAATCCTTGGGGCCCAATACTATAGTAGATTGGGATCAATAGGCGACCGTTTCTTTTAGAGATTCTCTGACAAGGACGACAGATCGTCACTGAGGCACCAATTGATCACAATAAAGAGGGCCCCTTAGGAAGCATTGACGGAATTCAATTTGAGATTCCAGTGGACCCGACAAATAATACCTCTATCTACCCGCCCTCCTGTGGATATGGCATTTGTTTTTTACCTAAAGGCCTTCAATTTTGACATATCAGTGATGATCCAATCCTTAGGTGACAACACCCTCCCGCAAGCATTTGACATAGCAGTACAAGCATAAAATAATTTGATCGACGTCGGGAAGCTTGCCCTTCACCCCATCATGCCAGTCTTTCCTAAAATATCTCACCAAATTCCTAAAGAGGTTGCCCCTAGTACATCTACTCCGCAATCTATGTATGTGTACCCCGACCCCGAGCAAACATATGTCCCTCCACAATCATCCCTAACTGCAGAGGTCAATGACATGAAAGATTTGCTGAGATCCTTCTCAAATGAAATCATTAATCTGAAAAGAGCCCAAATCTCACCCGCTAGACCCCCTTTTCAGGAAAATTTCCAAGGGAATTGACCCCCATACCAGCATAATTAACATGCAAACCACCATGCCGACAAGTCTACCCTATAGAATGATCAAATACGCCCAGTCCCCAATCCTTTGCAGATCGTTTATCCCAACATCGGAAAAGAGTTGGAAGTGGGTCAAAATAATCTAGCAGATGATACTAACTCTTGGTGTTTTCCATGCAACAACGCTCACACACCAAGAAATTGTTCGAGAGGAAATCTACAACAAAAGATTGCAGAGCAACGGATCCTAGGCGTGATGCCTGATGAGTCTGTTTATGCATCCCCTGGTATGGATAATGCTTCTCTCATTGCCCAAATGCAGGGTATGTCAATGCAACAGGAGACATAGATTGCCCCAGATCATGCATTATTCTCTTGGATGGAAAATGTGGATGCGGTATTAACCAATGATGCAACTACCTCAAAGGAAGGAAGTCCCTTTGTACAATCAGATTATAATCTCTACTCTAAAATACATTTCATTGGGGAGAATCTGAACACATCAGGGAGAACACCTGCAGTTACAACTCCTGAGCAACTTGCAGTCGTCCCTACATACCCAAGGAAAGAGTTCATCCCTTTCAAGCCAAGAGAGTCAAAAGAATTGGTGCCCACAATACTAGATGTGGTGGAGTAGCTGAAAAAGGCTCAAACCAATGTATTTCTATGGGACCTGCTTAGCATCCCAGAGCAAAAGAATCAGCTGAAGGAGGCCCTGTCCGACACCAGTGAAAGCGCAAACAAAGTCTCTACCAAAGCTCCAAAGTAGAACAAAAGAAATCCCCAACCCCCTATAGACAAATTGTGCTCTTTGACCATGTTAACCAACAAGACCACACCTCCCAAGGCTCAGATGGAAGGTAAGCCCAAACCCAACCCATTCTATCTAACCCTTATAGTCGGGGATAAACTGTTGCATAATTTTATGATAGATTCCGAAGCTAGCACTACCATCATGCCCAGACAGATCGCTGAGGTTTTGAATATCACGTACGAACCTTTAAATAGGGGAGTCATGCAATTAGATGGAAATAAAGTCCAGACCATAGGTCTTATTAAAAGTCTCCCCCTGACATTGTTCGCGTGCCCTAGTATTATTGTGCCCCAAGAAGTAGTGGTCATCAACATCCCGCCTGTTTTCGGGCTTTGCCTTTCTTGGGATTTTACTGCCAAGATAGGAGGCTATCTGTCCTTAGATTGGTCTCACCTCATCCTCTGCACCTAGTGCGGAGCCAAACTCAAAATCCTTTTAGATCCCCTTCATGCCGAGCACATAGCAGACCAGGCCATGATTAATTTTGAGCCCACTCATACTTCCATCTCGAATGAAGAAAGGAAAGTCATAGAGCTCCTGGAAGATGAGCAAGTGACCGGGGAGATCCCACCAAACCAAGAGCTTTTCTTAAATGAATTCATAGACTCCAATCCATTCTCCAACTACCATGCTACCGGCCTAGGCACCTATTGCATTTTTTACGAAAACTAGGTCATCCCAAAGCTTATCAAAGAGCCTTTCTCTAAGGAAGAATTGTCATCTACTCTCTGGACCTTGCATTTTGATGGTGTGAGATGCACAGTAGGTTCTAGAGCTAGGATTTGCCTCTCTTCACCCTCTGGTGAGTGAATCTTGAATTCTTTCCATTTATAGTTTGCATGTTCAAATAATGAGGCAGAATACGAAGGATTGATCCAAGGTCCGAGCTTGGTGGAGAAGATGGGTATCAAGCAACTAAGAGTCCTGGGTGACTCTGAGCTGGTGGTACACCAAGTTTGAGGAATTTCCAGTGCTAAACATTTCTGCATGAGATCTTACCGTTCCAGAATGTGGGATTTAATTGAAAGCTTCGACTCTTTCAACATCCAAAGTATCCCCTGAAAGATAAATGCTGCTGCCGATCAAACGACTACAATTGGATCACAATTCGAGCCTGCTGCGGACTTGCTCGCCAATTCCCAAATAGTCTATGTGGTTTTTTGGCTGGCTATCCTTGATAACAACACCCAATGGAAAGTTTTTCGAGAGTGATGAGAAGATTGTACTGTTCATTCAAAACTTAGGGGAGTTTGCAGATCAGCTACAACCTAAAGTAAAGGAAGCTTACAAAGACCAAATCCTCCAACTAAAATCCAATAAACTTGCTAATGGTCTGATCACCTTGGAGAATTTGTTCAACCATGATGACACCAAAACGGACAAGCGGAAGCTTACGAATGATAAAGGAGATTATACCGAAATGTCAGTAGGAGATGGGAGAATACTTAAAGTAGGAAAAGATGTTTCTCCGGAGGACAGGAGACGTTTGGCCCGGTATTGTAATGAATACATAGGCATCTTGGCATGGTCTTATGAATATTTGAAAGGCTATAACTCCAGTGTCATTCAAAATACTATTGAACTCACTGGTGGAGCTAGGCCAGTCTGACATAAGGAAAGGCCAGTCAATATGAAGATTGAGTCCCTCATGGCTCAAGAGTTGAGAAAGCTGATCGAGTCCTGGATTATCTACCCCATTAAACACTATATGTGGGTGTCTGATTTGGTTCCTATAAGAAAAAAGAATGGAGATATCTGACTCTGTGTAGATTTCAGAGATTAAAATCAGGCATCTCTCAAAGATCACTAACCCTTGCCTTCAATGGAGCAGTTGCTGAGCATAGTGGTGGGATCAGAAATGTTCTCGATGCTTGATGGTTTCTTAGGATATAATCAAGTCCTGGTGAAGCCAAAGGATCAACACAAGACAACTTCGACCACCAAGTGGGGAATATTCGCATACCAAAAGATGTCTTTTGGGCTGTCAAATGCTGGAGCAACTTTTCAAAGAGCTATGGATCTGGCCTTTAAAGAGCTCATTAATAATATTATTCTGATATATTTGGATGACCTAACAATTTTTTCTAAACACTGAGAAGATCATTTTGATAATCTCAAACTAGTTTTCCAAAAGTGCCTCGAGTTTGGAATTTCCTTAAACCCAAAGAAATGTATCTTTGGCATTCCCCAAGGTAAGCTACTAGGACATCTAGTGTCCAAGGAAGGTGTCTCCATTGACCCAGATTGAGTCAAAGAAATAAAAGACCTTCCCCTTCCGATCAACAAAAAGGGAGTCCAGTCTTTCCTAGGAAAGGTCAACTTTGTCAGCCGTTTCATTTCTGATTTTGCTAGAATAATAAGGCCCATCACCTTGATGCGCAAGAAGGAGACACATTTCAAATGGACTCCTGAAGCCAAAGGAGATTTTAACAAAATCAAAGATGCCATATGTTCAGCCCCCGTGTTATCTAACCCGAATATGTCAAAAGACTTCATAATGTATGTTTTTTCAGGTCAGTATAGCATCACCATGGTCCTGACCCAGAAGGATGTCAAAAAGGGGAGCAAGCATCCCATAGCTTTCCATTCAAAGACTCTCAAAGAATATGAGGCTAAATACAATTTTGTCAAAAATCAAGCCTTGGCCGTAGTGAAGGGACTGAAGAAATTTAGACACTTCATTGCTTGCAATAAAACCACCATATATGTAGCTCATCCTGCAGTCTGAGAATACATCATGGAGGGTGATATCACCGAAAAGAGGGCCAATTAGATCACTAAGATCTTGGAGTACGACGTCGACGTCAGGCCAACCAAAATAGTTTGCGACAAAGGCTTATGCGAATATATAGTTCATGAGCGCGAACCCCATAAATACGAGATGGCTACAAAGGAAGTCGTGATGTTTTCCCTGAGTCTCCAAACACATGCTGGATGTAGGCCAAAAAGAACTTTATGAAAACCAGAATTTTCCCCGAGGGTCTCCCTCTAGAAAAGAAAAGGTTCTAGAGACTCCAAAACAACGGTTTCCGCCTGGTAGATGGTGTACTTTTCAAAAGAAATTTTGATGGGGTTTTGCTCCGCTGCGTGGACCCATGCCAAGTAGATAAAATCTTGCATGAATTTCACTATGGTTTGTTAGAAGGCCATTTCTTTGCATAGAAAACCATCATCAAAATCACCCAGGCCAGATATTTTTGGCCCTCTATGTTCAAAGATGTGCATGCTTTGGTAAGGGAATGTAAGGAATACCAATATTATACTGGTAGGAGTAGAAAAGCGACAATGCCCCTCAGACCTGTGATGATAGAAGAGCCTTTCACCTAGTGGGGACTTGATTTTATAGGAATGATCAACCTCCCCAGTTCATCCAGACACAAGTGGATCCTGACCGCCACTGACTACTTCACCAGGTGGTTGTGGCCATCCCTTTAAGAAATTCATCGGAGAGAGAAGTGCTGACTTTCCTAGAAGACCTGGTGTGCCGATATGGTCCACCCAAGACCATCATATTAGACAACGTGCAGGCGTTCACCGATTCCTGAATAACCCAGTTCACCCTCAACAGAGGTATCTACCTCAAAACCTCTTCCAATTACTACCCATAGGGGAACAGGATCATCGAGTCCGCTAACAAGAACCTTATCAGGCTCATCAAGAGGATAGGCTCAGAATATAAAAGGGAATGGCACCACCACCTAAGGAGTGCATTATGGGGGAACCGAATAACACCCAAGCAGGTTCTAAAAAAGTCCCCATACAAGCTGGTTTATGGGAAGGATGTGCTATTTCCTACCTCTTTAGAGATGCTGGCCCTGCAACTACTTAAGTCTATCGAGGTGGTAGAGAACAACCCGATGGCTATAAGGTTGGCAAAAATTATGGAGCTCAAAGAAGCCAGAGAGATAGCTTTCGCATCTCTAAGACCGCCAACAAGCCATCAAGAGGTGGTTTGATAGCAAAAAAAGTTCCAATTAGGTTTTCAGCCCAGGGGACCTCATGCTGAAATATAACGAAAGACTGGCCAAGCTTGGTCAGCATGCCGAGTTTGAAGGTTTGTGGGAGGGGCCTTTCCATATCATGAATTGTAAGGGTGTTAATTATTTCAACCTCAAAGATATGAATGGAGATTCTTGTCGGATCCCAGTCAATGGGTTCCACCTCAAACCTATCTATTAAGCTTTCTTCCTCCCTAAATGCATATATTGTAAATAGTGCTTTTTGCGTGCCTTTTTTTATTTTAATTATTCTCAGCCATATCCAAGCAAGGTAATTATAATCACAAAATATGCCATATGAAGAAAAAGGATAAAAAACTATCATATTATGGGCATTTTGTTTTACATTTTCAAGAGCAAGGCTTCTGGCCCCCTTCCATGTTTTTTTATGAAAAGTAATAAGTCAAGTGCTACAGGTTAGGTTGCCACTTTATCATTTATCCTCCTCATCTTC
This sequence comes from Cryptomeria japonica, assembly GCF_030272615.1. Taxonomy (NCBI): domain Eukaryota; kingdom Viridiplantae; phylum Streptophyta; class Pinopsida; order Cupressales; family Cupressaceae; genus Cryptomeria; species Cryptomeria japonica. The sequence continues at coordinate 313,789,233 of NC_081405.1, read as the reverse complement.
ACCATCCCTCATCTGGAAGTCTGGGTCCCCGCTATCATCTGGAATGTCATCTCCCTCTAACCACCCATGGCCTTGATTGTCATCAAGCACTCCAACCATGTAGACGATGACTAGGTCCGGTTGTATATGCGACGTCAAAAATCGAGTGAAAATGTACTCCCTAAAGTCAGAACACCATTCGGTTCCATCCAAAATAGGGACTATCATGTGAACCCACAGGAGGAATTCCACAGTGAGCTCGACGTGAAATCGATGAGAAGACAACGTCATCATCTTTAGACCGCTGATGAGCGGATGCCAGGGTAATTCATTGCCAGAAAAAATGAACCGTCTCAGGACAGATGCCAGGGGGAGGCCCCTGAAAGGGACATGATATGCAATTACATCCTCCAATCTGCCTAGATAGTCCTGGGAAAAGAGAGCCTTGGTAAGCTGCAAAGCTATTAGCCCATCCAGATTGCAATCTAGCAGTGAGGCTACAAAGCGCGAGAAAATATTCATGTTCACACGGTATCAATCTGCATTATCGATGAAGTCCTCTTCGAGCACCCACTTAATAGTAGCGATTATCAGAGGATTCTTCTACCGGGTCATTAGCTGCAACCTCCGATCAAAGATATTTCCAAAGAAAGCGACCAACGCTTTGCTGTTGACAAGCCTAATGGGAGTATCCATGGTTGAGGAAACTCCATCGTTGAAGCTAGCACTGTACAAATGAATGTTTGAAAATACATATTTATAGTGAAATTGCAGCTCAAGATGACAAATGCTTGAGGTGCCAACCTTCCCAAACTCCAATGCTCTTGCCATGATTCCATTAATTCACACAAGGGAATGAGTTTGGATTTAGAGTTGGTAATGTCCTGCTAGGTTCCTTGAAGAAGGAGTTTATGTAAGAAAATGCCACGTGAATGTGCAAGTACATCGCATTTAAAACTCAACCTCTACAGGACCATCTCAACTTGCGCAAGCTTCACTGCTTGCTGATTCTCTCAGTTAAAGAAAAGATCTATCCGGACATGCTTTTTCTCTCAAGCGGATTCAAGTAATGGTGGGTTAACTAAAAGCTTTCTTGGAAAGCGGGAATGGCGGCACTCATCCTCCTCAGGAATTTATTGCAGCTGCAAAATGAGCTGGCACGCGTGTAGGAAGGCGCTTGCCATTAAGCATTTGCTTTTGCAAAAATCTAGGCACATAGTGCATTTAAAGAGCAAGGTTACCCTCTCCTTTTCATCTTATTATGATTTTGTAACCTAAGTGCTCTTTTCTCTCTTAGTTTTTGAAAGTTTGGCAGAGGTAAAGTCACAACCTAAAAATGGAGGCCGAAGCAACATCCTCAGACTCTACTCATGGAGGATTCTGGGTGGACATTTTCGGAGAACTCTCATATTCTTCGCATGCCATCCCTCCCAAAGAAGATTACCCAAGAACCAAAGTCAAGGTAAAGACGGTCACTCGAAATACATCCATTGTGCTAGATTCCTTTGAAAACGTTTTTGAGCCAGAGCTCTACAAGCAACCCAAGAACCTAAGAGAGGCCGCATGTAATAGAATGCTCAACCATAGAGCGAAATCATAGCCAATGGCAGTTTGACTCTGGGGTAGTGGTGCACACCAATTTGTGGTCCCCATGGTTCCATATTGTCCAGAGCTCATAGCGGTCTATGCCGATGTTTTTGACCCCACCACCTGTTCTATTAGTGGCTCTTCCTTGAAGGTGGTAATATCTCCAGAAGCTGTTAGGAATATGATGTGCTGCCCTATCTTTGAAGGGACAAAAGTATTCTTAGAGAGTTCAATGGAAGAGTTCTGGGGTACCAGGAGAGATGCATTAAAATTTTGCTAGAGAACACTTAACCAGAGTCTATCTTCTGGGCTTTCGAGGTTCCCACTGTCATACAATGATCTGAAGCATGATGACCTCAAGGATATTTATTCTACCCTTGCCTAGCTATGCGGTTATGATAATGACCAAGACATAACAACCACAATCATGGGTTTTCTTTTAAGTGCAGGAAGTAGAGAAAGTCTGTTCATTTTGACTTCTCAATCACCATAGCCAGGGCCATGGTGAAGCAATTATCAGAATTTCAGCAGTTGCGATGCTTCAAGTTTTCCTCAGTTTTGGTCCATTTGCTCCTGCATCAGAATGAGGATTTCTTCAGCTAGCACATGTGGTTGGCAACTTGTGATGAATCAGGAAATAGGATGCCGGTGTTGGCTTGGACATCCTTGTTGTTAGCCTCTTTCAATGCATACCAGTTTTTTAGACCTTTTCTTGATTCCTGCACTCAAAGATCTTGGTTCAATCCTTGATGAACCATTAGCCCGCTTCTCTCAAGTCCAGATGAACTGGATGCATAATGAGCACCCTCCCTACAATTGGTTCATAGGTCACGATTTTTCTTTTGTTCGAGTGCATGGGTTTTCCGAGGAGCCTTTCCATCTGCCCATCTATGTTACCGAGAGTACCCTGGCTCTATAAATCACATGATAGTTGGTGAGGATTGAGAGAGCCATTGGGGTGGGTAAGCATGATACCTCCATCTTCGAAGATCACAAGGCCATTGGCCCAATCACTCTAGTGAGGGGAAAGGTCACAGAAGATGTCTTGACGTCTAAGCTAGCATAGCTTGGGCTGGTAGTGATCGATGAATCTTGGAGCTACGACCTTGATGGTTGCCTCAGTAAGAGAAAGAATGTAGTAAAGCATGAGCCATAGAGCTCATGGGAGGGGTGTATAAACCCTCGGGTTGATGACCCAGGTTTGTATGAGGGTCTTGATGATTTCCATGTCCTTAAGCACCCCCCGTGGTTGAGTTTCTATTCAGTCCTGCAAAGGTTCAACCCCGCAAAGCCTATTCCTCAGACGATGTTAGAAAGTATGAGAGCGGAAGCTTGGCCCAAGAAAAAGGGGGAAGATTTTTGGATTTATCGGCAAGAAGTAAGTCAGCCTAGAGGTAATATTGGAAATGCCCCTTTAGACGAGTGCTTCGAGCGAGAATGGTGTCAGCTAAATAAATCTGATGAAGAGACAGGTGAATCATCCCCCGAGGTGGCCTCGCGATAGGAGGTAGAGATTATAAGTATCAAAGAACAAGATATAGAACCTCAAATCCTCCTCCCTCTAGTTAGTTCCACTCGCAGGCCCCATTCCCAGGCTAGTAAAAGAAAAGATGAGAAGCAGGAAGATGACTCCCCTCCAAGGGAAAAAAAACATTTGAGTGCAACAAAGAAGAGTCTGCCTCCCCAGACCCCAGGAGTCCCCTCAGATTCACAGCGGGTGGTGACTTCAACAGTTCAAGTATGCCCTTCTTTACCTTTATCTTCTGCTCAAGCTTTTTCCTCTGCTGTCCCTCCTGTCACAATGCAAACCCAGGTCCCCACTGCCCTTACATTGGCACCCGCCAGAACACCGGTTAAACCTAAAGATGTATTCTTGTAGGCTTCCATCCCTTTCTCGGCTCCTACCTTCATCCCCGTAGCGTTTCCCGTGCAAATGTTTGAAGCAACATCTGTGTCGTGTAGTCTTGGTTTTGGAGAATCAACTCCCTCTTCGATTATGGGAATAGCGTCCACAAGCCCTTTTCCATCCAGAGCCTCTCCCTTCTTCCCATTATTTTCTCCGTCAGCCCTTGCTCATCCTATTCAGACCACTTTGGGTGAGCCTATTTCCCAGTTCCCCTTTGCGGTTCCCCCTGGCACAACTTTTATAGGCCAGGCTATTGATAACCCAGATGATTTCCAACAGCAAGTCGCCTATTCCATGACTACTTGCATCAGTAAGACGGGCAAGCGAAAAAAAAAGGAAGGTGCCCGTCCAACCCATCCACACTTGCAAACACATTTTAGTGATGAGAAAGATTGCCTTTTTTTTGCAAACCTTTTCCCAAGGGTCGACAAGCCAGAGTCCCAAATGAGACCAAATGACTACATCTTGCATGCTATCGGTGCCAGCCCTCAAAATGCCACGACATCTAAAAAGGTGGAAATGATGGAAGAAACTTCAAAGGCTGTGTCTTCAGATTTCATCAGGAAGATCTGCCGCTTGGAGAAAATACAAGTGGAAAATGCGCACCTCCGAGAGTCCCTGAACCAACAGAGGAAGGAAGACAAGGCACAAAGCTCAAAAATTAATCGCTTGCAAGGTTTGTTGACGCAAGCTAATTCAGAGAAGAGAAAGCTGTAGTCAACCCTGAATAATGTGAGAACCCAATTGAAGGGCCAGGAAGTGACAAGGAGTGCAGCCTTAAAAGAATTGTAGGAGGAAGACCTGGAGATCCAACAGCTAAGAGAAGCTTTGAGAGATGCCACCCAAGTACAAGTTCAGTTGTGCGAAGAAGTTTGTCTAAAAGAAGAGTACGCCTGACAATTGAGTGATTCATAGATTATGCTCTCAGAGGAGAAAACAAGATTTGAAGTAGAGCTCCGGAGTAGGGAGGATAGTCTAGAATTGTTCGAAAGGAAATTCCTAGACATAACATTTTGTTGCAGCAAGAATGGGATCGTACAGTGCAGCTCCAGCAAGCAGTGCAAGACGGAAGCACTAAGATCCTTGCTCTGGAAAGCTAGGTGATCATCGAGAAAAATAGGTGCAAAGAGTTGTAGCATGAAGTAGGTTCCAAGAGCGAAGAAGTTTTGCAGTTGCTAAGTATTCCTCCCCCCCGTGTAGGTTTCTCAAGATTTTTCATCAATTCTAACTGAATTGTATGTTTCCTATTGGGAGAGTTAAGAAGTATAGCCCCTCACTGCAACCCGTGCTGAGATTCATTCGAGAAGCGCAATCCCTTTGCATCAAGGCAGGAGACCTTGTCAACTACTTTATGGTCATCTTCGGTCCTAAGATCCCCATGGCTCAGGACCTAATCCAAATGTTATACGCAGCCCAAGATGAAGAATTGAGAGGAAAGGGGATAGCAAACCACTGACAATTGATCAAGAAGATGAATATTTTCATGAATCATCATAGGGTGATCATGCATGTATTAGCAACACTTGAGTCCTTGCAAATCTCCATCCTAGATATCAAGCAGCGTATAAAGAGGTTTGTCTCATTAGGCTTACCTTCTCCGTTCCCTGCGGATGGTTCCGTACTAGGAGTAAACCAAGTATTAAGTCAGGTTGAGCATTTGCAACAGGACAGATCTTTCATCCAACACCTGAGTGATCCCACCTCTATGGAGGAGGTTGAGCGTCTCCTGCACCCCTTAACTCAGCTCTATGCACTCCTGAAGTTGGTCCATGATGAACCAGTCAGCTTGCCTTTTGATGAAATTATCTACCTAGATCAGCATTATCAGAATTTTGAATTGCAAGTGTTTCCCCTTGAGGAAGATTGGATCTCCTTGCAGTAGGTCTTTGATCTGCTCCACCCTGTCCTAGCATGAAGTATGGTCTTTGAACCAACAATTTGGGTTCTTGTATTTCGGAGGCAGAATTCCCCCTTTTAGTCGCAAAGAAATGTTCACATTATTTTCAGTTAAAGTCTGCGGGCAAATTTTTGATCGGGATGCCTTGTTTATTTCTTTAACTTTCTAGTTGCGCTCGACATACGGGCCAAATGTCATCTTGGCATTGCCCCGATGACCCGTGTTTTATGATTTGAAGTCTGAAGCAACGCGGAGGTGACAAATGGATCGGTTCTGGTGACTCGACATTTCTTTTGGGCCCCGCCTTGTGGTTTGAGAAAGATGGAGACATGTGGCATATCCGCGTAGTTGGTAGTATTTTGATTGGGAGGCTCTTTCGTAGAGGTTCCCCTGAGCTTCCATGTGTCCTTTAGTGTGTGTGGTCTGCTAGGTAGTACCATGACATGGCTTTTTTGTTTCAAGTGGGTATGAAGATCGTCGTGACTGGGTGGAAGTAACAACTTCGAAGGCCGTTTTTCTTGGTGTGTTCCTACAGAATGCCATGACATCATTTTTTTGTTTCAAGGGTGGTTGTGCTTGGCTGGTGGATGTTTGGGCTATTAGAAGAGCCGTGGGCTCTATTTATGCTTGCTTTTCCTTGTTATGGGGGTTCATAACTTAAAAAAAAGAAACAATTTTCTTAGATAGAATTTCAGCCTTTTAGCTGTTACTGTGTTCTGAAGAAGGTTAATTAGATTGTGCTTGCAACCTTTGTGATGCCTCTTTTCAGCATACTTTGATGGTTTTCTGTGCTTTTCCCTTGTGATTTTGATAACTTTGTAAATACATATCTAAGACTCTATCGATTAAACTATGTTTTGCACTTGTTATCTGGTAGATGCATGATTGACATTTCTTTATGTTGCAAAGGAATTTTGATTGTATCTTAGTTGTGGTTCTGTTCGGATATGTAGATTGTTGAATGGGCTTTAAAACTACATGTCTTTGGGTTTTATATGCTGATTAATATTTTTATAAAATGCTCTGGCGTATTGCCTCAGTAGTTTAGATCTTGTTGTTTTAAGTTTCCTTCTTCCCCTTTTCTCAAAACATAAGGAAGAGATGACTTCTCAAACCTGGAGGTCATTCAATGAGTCTCGAACAATTTGGCCCCCCATCACTGAATTTCCCATAAGGCTGTTTGCTTTCAGAGTAAAATTCAGAGTCAATATAATGCATTACTAGTTTCTTGAAAATATTTATGGCATTTGCATTATCAGAAAGAATAGAAATGAACTCATCAAACTCTACTTTCATTTCCTTGAAATTTTGTATCATCCATAAAACTTAGGTGCAACAAGAAACTACTACAATGTACTTTGCTTCTACTATAGATAGGGATATTGAGTCCTACTTTTTTCTCAACTAAGATGCATAATTTCTCCAATCTTTTCCACTTGTAATCTTTTTATCATCTACACTTATGTCCCAATATACATCTAAGTGTGTATTTAATGTGAACTTATGACTCTTAGTATACCATAAACCAAAATCCAATGTAGCATTCAGATATATGAAAATTAGTTTTACTGCCTTGACATGGGTTTCTTTAGGTTCCACCTAAAACTTAGCTATCATACCTACTGCTTGCATACAATAAACTACCAATAATTGACCTATACAAGGTATAATTTCCCAAATCTAGGTCATCATATTTGCTCAATTTACACTCAACAACCACAATTGTACTTATTAGTTTGCACTCTACTATCTTGAACTTGTTGAACATTTTTTTTTATATTCTTGGTTTGAGATATGAATATACCCTTTTCTAACTAAGAAATTTATAGTCCAAGAAATAAAGACAACTCACCAATCATTGGCATCTCAAAATTCTTTGTACATTGCGTCATTGCTACATCCAAAGACAATGCCATCCATTGTCACATGGATTTGCACCTGATGCAAGTGTGAAATACCTACAATCCTATGAAACATGGGACTACTCTTAGGTTGTGGGTATCTTATTAATGAGAGCAGACCTCCAGATTATAGGCTAGCTTCCTATTAGATCACCTAAAACTAACTAAAACTTTGATTGGAAAAGGGATAGAAAGATATGCAGAAAATGAAGAAACTAGTGCTAGGTGATCCACCAATGACTGAAAAAATGATATAAAATGCTTACAAACTCACAAAATGTTCAAGGATTGAAGTTATGTAATCTCACAACTTTGTTACTTATGCTTGCAAAAATGATTCTTATGAAAGGCTTCAACTTTCTAATGTATACAAAAAAGGAGAACAATGAGGTTCTGACAGTTTTAATCCAAAAGAATGAAAACATTAACATAGACTTGCACTATGACATAACATTCTTAGCATTCAACATTGAAGGAATTTGATAAAATAAAGGATAACACAATATTTCATAATAGAACTCACAAACAACACTTGAAAACCAAGAAATGATAAGAAGGAGAACAAACTTGTTTATTGAGAAGTAGGAGCTATTTGCATTCCAAATCTATAAATGCTTACTAAATCTGAATATTATTCATCAGAAATGAGTTACAAAAGTTTGAAAAATTGCTACTGCACAAGTCTACAAAAATAGAACTCTGAACCAGAGAAGATAGAGTGAAAAACAATCACTTATACAATAAGCCTCCCCAAAATTCAAATTTAAATTTTATCTCTCAAAATAATGAGTTGTCAACTCTCCACTAAATCAAGACTCTAATTGAAAGAAAATCCTTCTTAAAATGCACAAGGAGTTGTCAAAATGAAAACAACCTCCTTGACTTGGATGTAACTAAAAATCCCTTCAAATTAGGGATGAAACTAAGTGAAACAATGGGTTAAGAGCTTGAAACGCCTCTTTGACTCAATCTCTATCCATGTGGACTCTCTGACTAAAGAAGAACTCACCATTAGGTGGAAAAATTACCTATTTTAACTCCCACATGTTGAAACATCTCCAAAACATATTTGAAAACTCTTGCTAACACTCCATTGTGCATTTAAAAACTATCTCTTACCTAAGGCGATCAACATCACTTAAGTAAAAGACTTAAAAATTTGAAATAATGCAAAGGACATACACATAAACCTTAAAGAATTCAACTTATTCTTAAATAGTGTTTACAAAACACTTCACATAATACAATAAGTCTCTTTCCAAAAATAAAATAAAGGCAAAACTTTATTTATTCTCAAGCTGCTCTAGGGTTTGCAATCCTAACACAAAAGAGCAAAAAGATGAAAGACATCCTCTTTTATTTGTTACAAATTTTTAGTTTCTTGAGGGACAACTGCCATGAGGAAACTGGGGTTTGAGCTGTGAGGTATACTTTTTAGTTCACATCTCTGTTGATTAGCAAATTTCTTTGCATTTTCTTGCTCTACTGTCATTTCTAAAACTCTACTTCTGTTGTTTTATCTTGACCACACTGAAGTCCTTGGGTTTCGGCCTCAAACACACTCCATTACTGCTTCTTGACCTTCAAGAGCAAAGAACTTGTACAAGCGAGGTAAGTCTTCCTATTTTAGATTTGTTCTTTTCTTGAAGTTATGGTTGTGATCTCCAACCCGTACCCCTATATTTGCTGTCATTGCCAGATGATTTCTTGGAGTTTTTCCTTCTGATATCAGTGATTGTTTTCATGAGTGAAATTTTTTTATGGGCTTTGAGTTAATATTAATTATTTCGGCTTCTCCCATCTACAATCTGTCTCAATATTTGGCTATTCTTTTACTAATTTATTTTAGTTTGAAGTTTGACTCTATTTTGCTACTTCATATATTTATCAACATACTTGATTCTACCCTTGTTATTTACTCTATTAGGCCTGATGAATGGTTGGAACTGTTTTTGTATGAATTTTTAGTGCTGCAACTGGTAGCTTTTATGACAATCCCTCTCAACTCTATCCATAGTAACTAGCTTTGAATCACCAAGGGTTTTCATCGAGCTATCACTATGAATGTTGCTACGAAGATTGAAGATTGTAACTCTTGTGATTTTCATGGCTGCTCATTACTAGACACATGACTGCTACTACAAACCCTTTTTCTTTTTTCATTACTCTTTGGTTCATAAAGACCTTCATCTTACTGACTTATACTTTCTGATTTTGCCTATAAGAACCTCAGACCCGCTCTACCCTCAAAGACTAATGAATGTGAAATATTCCTCTTTAAATCCACAATTTATATTTGAATGAGATCTTTATGATTATAGGGTCTGGGATTGTTTTGACAATGATCAATTGTTGATACTTTTTCATTATATGGTGATCAAGTAATGGTTTGGATTGCAAAAAATAACCCGTTTGACAATTATTGACCACCATAGCTGCTTCTTGAAAACATATTCATGCTTCTAATATTGAATGTTAGATCCATACACATTACTTTATGGCTACCCTTTATGAATATGATGTCAGTAAATAAGGTTGCTCAGCTTCTCTGAGCCATGGAATCAATCGTTAGCATAATCACCTCCAACATGCTCTTGTGATACACTATCATTGTGTTGCTCTCTTCTCATGAAAGGATCCTTAGTTGCTAACTGTTTTAGATGAAGCTATGACTGACTTTGACAACATCATGGCATTTATTTCTCACTGTTTTGAAAGTTCTTTGTGAGGCATGATTCTCAACTATTTTGATTGATTGAAATCACACCACTTATTTTGACTGTACCTCCCTCACTTCAGCAACAAGTTGCCTCTATGTATGCTAAATGGATAATAGTTGGCACATGATTGTATTTGCATTCTTGGTGAATCTTCTATGCCCCTAGGAGGCTTCTTATATCATCTGCCAATATCTAATCACTATATGAAGGCTTTTGGTCTCTTCAAAAATTATGGTATCTTCAATGTTGTAACAATACCTTATATGATCTTCTCAAATGCTATCTTTTGGTTTCATGATGAAGTATGTGGTTCTATCATTTATTCTCTATAGACTGGAGGCCCCATTCTATGACCTTGTTCAATGTACATGCTCATAGCTATGATTTGAGCACCAAGTGCTAAATACCCTTTCTAATTGTAGCTGGATTATGAGAAATGTGACTGTCATGATTGTGCTTTCCCTTCTTTATGACTATGCATTAGGTCTTCTCATTAGCACTGCCAACTTTTGGAATTGAACATCATTGTGATAGTACATGATAATCATTTTCTAATCCATCTCTTGTGCATCATGCCACTGATATATGACTTCTTTTGAAATTTATAATGTGCCCCTTGGTATATGACTATGTCTATGATTTCATGGTTCTGAGACATCTTGAACTAGCTGTCAAAGGGCTACAATATTCACTTCTAGTAGGACTGCTTCATGATTGACTATATTTTGATATAGTGTCCTCTTACTAATATTATTATGTAGGACTTGTCTTTAAATGTTCACACAATCATTGTTACTAGACCTAAGGCTGTGATTACTCATGATGGTGACCTACCCTTAAAGTATATCCATGAGTCATTCTTATTTGATGTTCATGTTTGCATATTTGTCACTACTGCTATAACCTCTTTGGGACTGTCACAATAGTGATTGGCTGCATGAAGTTTACTCCAAATTTGCTCATAAGTTGCTCTAAATCATGGTTGTGATAGTCAAAGATTCTCATTAATGCCTTTGATGGGGCTTGAATATCCTATCACTGATGCTTGTGAATACCCTGCCCAATCCATGCTTATGACTATCCACTAGCAGAGATATGATCATAATGTGCTTGAATCCTTTGTGATTTTATATATACTGCAACAAAAATAGTAAGCTACTCATTGTTTGATCATACTCCCTTATGTGACTGAGATAAGTCTATGCACTTCATTGAGATCTTTTCATTGTTCATAGCTACCTTTGAAGACTACTGGTTGATCAAGCTCTTCATGTGATTTAGCTTCATGTGATTGCATCTTATTACCCATGACTGTGCATTTTTATAATCTTGCTACTATGTCAATGGTGCTCAGAGTATCAAAGCTCATTCTGTCCTTATAACTTTTATAACAGTCATATGATCTGTGGCTACCTTCAAAAATGGCTGTACATAAATGCTCAAATGATACACTCTTTTATATATCAGACCCTTTGATTAATGTTGATTGTCCATGCTTGTAGGCATTGTCAACTGTGTTTGAATTTGCTTTTGTTGCTACATCACTATCTAATACCTTGCGCACATCATTGCAATCATTCCTTGGTGTTCTTATACGTGTTATGGTCTTCAATTTTCTGCCATTGTATTGTTTGGCTTTTCATATGACAACATGTTGGGTTCAACCCTTGTGGGAGCCACATTTTACCCCACATGATGTAATTCGATGAATAGAAAGTTACTTTCGATGTATCTACACATGAATCAAACAAGTTAGACAAAACACTACATGCTTTGATTTCTCCTTCATGACTTGATTTGATATTTATTTTCCTGGATTTATATGGCATGCTGACTGCTTGTATGCATATGAGGGATGTATTATGTGTTTGCATATGCATGTGTATATAAGAAATGATGTCTCTCATTGCTCTAACACAATTTTCCTCAAATGCAAGTACTCAGGAGCAAGGAAGGTGCAGATGGATGCAAGCTAGGTGGTGAACCAAGGATAACACAAGGGAGCTCAATTAGGACTTGTCATTTAGGCAATGATGAGTCACCTTCTCTTATGTACATTTACATATTATGCATTCACAAATACATATCAGTTTGTCTTGAGATTTGTGTGAGACATTACACATTCATATCAATAAAGACTACTCTTTTTCAGAAAAATGTGTATTCTCATACTGTTTTGAATTTGTAATCATGGTAACCTAATCTTATTTTCTCTTTTCATGCACATGAATGTAATAATAGCAAAATAAATATGTACCTTTTGTATGTTAAAAGCACTAAAGTTCTACCTAATTGAGCTTGCTAGCGAAAATAGGTAACACCATCCACATAAACAACAATAATCAACAAATGATTAACTTCAATTTTTATGTATATATTGCTATTTTTGTACCTTTGTTGAATCCTTACTATTACAAGTATTTATCAAATCTTGAATACCATGCTCTAGAGGCTTTTTTGAGTCCACAGAGGACCCTTTTTAATCTACCTACAAAATCTACTTTATCTTAAAGTTAAAATCCTTCATGTTGTTCAATGTAGACTTCTTCTAAATATCCATTTAAAAATGCTGTTTCAATATCCATTTGACATACTTTGAACTTTTTGATTGTTGACAATGCCAAAAATATTGTAATTTTTCTAATCTTACTAGTAGAGAAAATTTATCCTCAAAATCAACTCTCTCAACTTGAGCATATCCTTTGCATATTAGTCCATCCTTATCTAAGATTACTTTTCTATATTTATTCAACTTGTTTCTAAAATCCCATTTGGTATCTATGAAATTATTGTCCTTTGATGTTGGAAGTAGCTCCCAAGTTTCATTCTTCTCATTTTGAATTAGTTCTTCCTCCATTACTTCTAACCATCCTTTATCTTTTCTAGTCCCTACATAGGTACATGGTTCAATTTTTGACAGTAAGGAAAATTGTACCCATTCATTTGATTTCTCAATTGTTTTCTAGGTCTATATTCCATTGTTCTTATCTCCTATGATTTGATTTGGAGTAATTATTCTATACATATTTGGATAGAGTTTGTGCAACTTTATTTACTAATTCACTTCTTGTACTTTTATTTTCACTTTGGAATAGTTCATCATTATCAACTTCATCTAGACCTTTAGTTATAGTTGACTGTATTGTCTCATCAACACTCAAATTAGAAAATCCAATATTCTTCTTAACCTTTTATTGTAACATTTGTGTGATTTGTTTGTCATAGAGTAACCAAGAAAAATACCTTCATTAGATCTTGAATTAAACTTACCCAAAATTTTCTCAACCCTTTTGATATAGCACTTTCTTAAAAAATTCCTACAATACTTCATTTATTTCAATCTTGTTATACTAATAACCATGGCAACTTCTCTCTAATACGTATCTAATAAATTTGCACACGGATATGCCAAGAGAGGGGTGAATTAGTGTATGCCAGTTTTAACTTGATCAAACATTAATTACGATCAATTACTTTTGCAAGCATCACAACCAATCTCAAGTACAAATAATAATTAATTGCATTTACCAGTCTTTCCTAAATTGTGAATCAACTAATTAATACATCCACACAAATGAACACAATCTCATGAGTGAAAAAACCCTATGAGAATAGATACTGGGATCTATTGTCCAAATCCAACCTCATATATATATAAATAACTTACAATATGATGTAGGAACCAACCTATTGGAGAAAATGATTCCCAATTACATTTATAAGCACCAACCTAAAGGAGACACTAATACTCTAATCCAACTGAGCACAAACTCACAAAATGAGACACCAATCTCATTAGAATACAAGAGATATGAAATGTGTACTTTCAAGGCCAAATACTTAGTTTCTTCTTGATTTGATCAACTTAGTTTCTTCTTGATCTGATCAAATTCAAAACATTATAACACAATGCATATGATCTTCAAATAAAACTACACATAATGATTGAGACGCTACTCACACAACATCACCCACATACTTGCATGCATCAACCGTATCTTTCAAACATTCACAACAACTCACCTACTAAAAACGAACTTAGATCAACTATATATAATGATTATTTTATCCACAATTTGGTCTAGAACAAGATTACTACATCTGCAAGATGGCCACAATAATAAAACTTAAATCAAACATGTAATAGGCTCTGTCCAAAAGTACACACATTATTCTAGGAGAAGGGACACACTATTCATTACCAAACATATACTCAAACGGACCCAATAAACATTAGCACACAACCTATGGATAACATACATTACAATTCTTTGGTGCATCAATCCAAAAGATCAACATAGTTCTAGATAACTAGCACAATGAACACTCTATCACCTGTAACTTTTTGTATGATAAATCTCTATAGAGATTTGGGGTAGAAATATAGAAGCAACAAAAACTCAAATATAAAAAAAATATGATGCTTCTTATTTTTAATCAAATACATTTATATTTATAGGATTCTCATATCCTATTTTATAGGAAAATCCCCAAACAACTTTCCTAAACGTAATGAGTTATTTTAACCGCTCAATACATATGTACCACTAATATATAAATCTACTCAACAAACAATAAAATACCTATTTATTTTATGCATCAATATTATATGCATCCCTTGATCAAATATTTCTAACACCTATGTGAATACTAATTCCCAACATCCCCCCTTAATGTGAACATAGGGGGAAAGTAGATCACAATACTTGATGACCACATATAGTAGCTCCCTAAATAATAAAGATAATAGTAGGGACATACACATCTACTAATTTCAAGCAATAATGGAACTAGCCTCACTATGCTTAGGGTAGTTACATCCAAGGATAGGGACAAACACTTCTACCCATGGAACCAAGGATATGGACACACACATCTATCCAAGGTCTTACAACAAGTTTGGATAGGGACAAACACATCTATCTAACATTACAGTTATGAATATGGACATACACATCTATTTACAATAATTATGATTAGGGACACACATCTAATCATAATCACCAACTCTTGTCATTGGGGACAAACACTTCCAATAACTTACACCATTTCATGAATGGGCATAAACATATCCATTCACAAATAGCCAATAAATGTGATTGGGGACATACACATACAACCACAACATAAAAAATCTTGAATACCAAGCCCTTGTTGTCACGTATGTATGCACCATTATAGATCATTGCTACTCTAATAAAAAATGACATGAGATGGTTGTTGCAACCACCTAGAAACCAATATTGGATTTAGTCATTTTGGCACAAATATTTTTGTCACTAATGCAATTTCACGAGCTTGTTGCTAGTGACTGATGAGAGGTCATTGAATATCCTCCAACCTCCCATGCCTCCAACTACTAGTAATCTCGCTACTAAGAAAATATGACTTTGAATCTTCATTTTATAATCCCCCCATAATTTGGATGTCGCGTACACGTGATAATGCATTCGATTATAGTTGAAGAAATTATACTTTTTTTTTAATAAACATACCTTTAATGGCATGCCAATTTATGACTCATAAAAATGAACCCTATTTTAAAAAAAATAATACAACTTAACTCATTGACATTTAACTGATAACAATTCAAATTCAATCTGAAATATATCTTTAGACACTCACTCTACAAAGATAGACAAAAAAACAAACTGTACAATTTCAATGACGCGAGTCACATTTGTTAACACATCCTCACTTCTCCCAATGTGAATGGTGAGAGTTCTTGACAATTTAGCTACAATAAAGAGCCATGATCTATGTTCTTCACAACTTCCACTATTTTTTCAAGAGATGGTGTTGAAATGCACAAGTGATCTACATTCCTATGATTAACAACTTTGCTACAAATTTCATCTAAAGATCTAGAGATCAAATCTCAAGGTTTTGACTATGGTTAGTGAAAGAAGACAAAGGAATGACACAACATCATTGCAGTGATTGCAAGAGTGGAGGAAAAAATCCAAATGTGAATGGTTACGTGGGAACGAAATTTCAAGTTATTTCTAAAGGTTATATATTGGAATAGAAATAAAAAGTGTACTGACTTGTCTCACAAAATAACCTTGCACGATATCAAATTAGGATTCAATAGAGATTTTTGAGCACTAAAACTACCCAGACTTTGTGCTTTTAAGCTGCTACAAGTGGATAAATGACAACTATTAGTAAAAATATGTTGATGAGTATCAGGAGAATCCATTATATTTGCAATAGAGAATAGCGATTAGAACTCCCAAACCAATGAGTATTTGCCCCAGAATCAACTGCGTGTGGATTGAACTATAGGCCACAAACCAATACAAATTTGAATTGCCTCAATTGAATTCGATGGCTATGGATCAGGCTATACACACAAATGAGCAAATGATTTCTTCAAGACCACTTGAAAACTCCTTTGTAGCATAACCATGTTCTTAATCAAATACATTACATATTTATAGGATTCTCATATCCTAATTTATAGGAAAATATCCCAACAAATTTATTAAATTTATTGAGATGTTTTAACAACTCAACATATTCATACCACTAATATATTAACCTACTCAACAACATATAATAAACCTATTTATTTTATGCATCCTATGATGCAATATTTCTAACAACTATGTGGACACTAATTCCCAACAAGCTCAACCTCTAAAATTTGCAATATGATAGTTCATATATTGCTTTACTTTACTTCCAAACCACTTGAGCCATAAATCTCAACTATGATAGAATGTCGAACCAAACACCATGATAATTAACAAATATAATGAAACACCAAGGAACCCTAGAGTATAAGAGAAAATTACACAATAATTGCATGGAGACATTTTTTTTGAAGTAATTAAGTGTCATCATACATAACAATGTAAGTATAATGCTTACCTCAAGGCAACATTAATCCTGTCGATAACTGACAATGCACAAGTGGAAGACTAAGCATTAAAAAATACAAGACAATAAGAGGAAAGGTGTCCCGAATAATAGGACAAGATCTAAGAGGTGTTTAGGAACTGTAGTGTCATAAAATTGTGACCCTTGCAATTTGCAACTACATTAGGGTCTTCACGTTGGTGATTCGAATCCCTAAGCCTGATCGGAGACCCGAGACTTGCTCAACCCCCAGAAGTTATCTTGTTCTGCCCTCTGCATTGCCTGAACTTTCTTCCTTTCCTAAGACAAGGGTAGGATAGGGGCGTGGCACCCCTATCCCCCCTAGGACAGGGGCGTGGCGCCCGTGTCCTTGCCCTATTTTGGGGCCCCCTCTATCCTATCTCTACATTGGACTTTGCATAAAGTGGGAAAACTTTTCCTGTGTTGGCCTGTGATGGAAAATATTTCAATTAACTCTATTTGACGGGTATATAAGTCACATTCACCTTTCCATTTGCATAAGTTGGAAGTTTCATCAACCACACATTCAAGCATTCAAGAGCGTTCAAGCATTCCTTTCTAGCATTGAGCATTCTCAAGTCTTCCTTCAAGGCTAGGTGTTGCATTCAAGTCAAGGATTCAACCATTGAAGAGGAGATCCCTTTCAACATTCAATTCAATACAAGCAAATCTATCTACAACCTCCCTCAAGGTGACTTACATTTCAGTCTTTCATTTATATTTACTTGCAAGTACTTTCTTTCATCATTTGATTAATTCCAAAACTAGTGTTTGACCTAAAGGAAAATCTCCAATCCCAACCCCTTTTCCTTTCTTTTTTGTGTGTAGGTTGCAGGTGCGCAGCTGTGTTTGCAGATTTGTACTCCATTTGCAGAGGTGGAGAAACCCTTTTCGTTTCGCGGATTTGTCGGAGGATTGTGGACACTTTCAACACGGTCTCGATGACTTTTTCTCAAATTTGCAGGGCAGCTTCATCTCCACATATTATAGTCAGATCTAGGTGTACAACTTCATCTCACGCTTCTATCTTGAGTTATAATCAGTTCTTTGCTATTTTTACACAACATAATTCAATCATTTTCCATTCTAAAAGAGGGGTTATCTTATCATTTCTATCCCATTATCAATTCATTTAGTATTCAATCTCTGCCCTAAGAGATTGGATCTAGTGAATTCCCCCTCTTTTAAATGTAATGTGAATAAGGTGTTTAAAAGGAAATCTGTAGTGAAACTTTCATCTCTCCTTGGAGGGAAGAAAAGATTTCCTCTTGATCTCTCCATCATTCACCCTTTTTCACCATTATATTTTGGTGAACCTGACGTCTTACATGCTTTATTATGAAAATCATTGTATATTTTCATTTACAAGTTTAATTTTTCTATAAACTTAGTGGTTAATTCATTCAAAACCCTAGTTTTTAAAATTGAAATTGAACTTGTGTTTTGCAAAAAAAAATTGCTTGTTATTGTCTTTGATCTGAAAATTGCTTTGTTTGTCAAATTCAATTTCTTCATTGTCTTGTTCAATTTGCAAATCAAATTCACAAAATTAAGAGGTTAATTGTCAAAACCCTAATTTTTAAAAATCATCTTGAAATTGTGCAAAAATTGAATTTCCATTTAATTTTCAAATTTGTGACTATTTTCAGACTTATCTTCTGTCCTAAAATTCAAATTTTCAATTTCCCCCCTTTTCCAAAATTCAAAATTTCAAAAATTAAGTGGTTAGGTCCTCAAACCCTAATTTTCAAATTTAATTGAATTTTGTGCAAATTTCAATCAATTTCAATCAATTTCAGTTTTCTAAATACTTTTTAAGGTGTCCCTATCCATTAGGTTTGACCCTTTTCAAATTTTCAATTCAATTCCTCATTTTTTCAAAACCCTAATAGGGTCCTATTTACCCATTCAAACCTTCATTTCGTCTATCTAGAGATTGTAAAATTCGTCAATTTTTTGGGATTCACTTTGATGTTATTGTAACTTTCATCCCTAAAAATTTTTGAAAAAAGTTGGTTGGACCGTGTTCACTTTCAACACGGTCCCTGGTTTTTTTCCCAAAATTTCAGGAGACTGTTATGATCGTATTTAAAAGCTTAAATCCAGAAAATTGGCTGATTTTGTTGATTTTTGATCCCTCTAAAATAAAAAATACCTTCAAATTTCAACATTTCAAATTTCAAGATTTTAAAAAAAATTAAGTGGTTAATTATAATCTGCCCTAATTTTAAAATTTTTATTTTTCTCAATTTTAAAATTAAGTGGTATCCACTTGGCCCTAATTTTAAAATTCCAATTTCCTTTCATTTATCATCACAATTATTTTTGGAAATTGTGTCATTTTCTTCTTCCAACAAAGTCAAATTGTTTAATCATTATTTTCTCAAATTTTGCATTATTCAATTTTTATGCACTTTGTTCCTATTATTCAAAATTCAAATTTAACATTCCCAATTTTCCCTCTAGTGCATGAGTTTCGCCACTATTAGTCCTACCTACATTATCCCCGTTAGACGAAGCATTAGAATTAAGGCTTCCCAAGGTTTAATTATCGCAGAGATGGAGCATAATTTGGGTGACTTATTTAATGAGGGTAATGCTAATTTTTCTCATCCTACTCATGTCCCTATCTATCCAATTGATGAATCCCATGATGAACAAGAGGAAGCTTTGACTAGAGTTTCCATATAATAACTTTCAAAATTGGACAATCAATTTGATAACTTTCAACAATGGATGTCACAAGAATACCCTAATAGTGAAGCTCTTCCATTAGTTGAAGGCCTTAAACACATGATTCAAAGTGATAAGAATGGAATTGATATATTGCGTGGCATTTCTCATATTGTTGATTCTAATGTCACGCCTATAAAAAGTTGCGTTGAGAACTTAGGTTATGCACAACCTTCAAATCAAATCAATCATTCTATTCCTTTTTCTACTCCAATTGCTAGTATTCCTACCTTCACTTCAAACATCATGGCTACATCAACTCAAAATGTCATTCCTACAACAATTAGTCATGGGGGAAATCCCTCTTCTTCATTTAATCCTCCATCTTTACCTATGTCTTCCATAAGTATTCCTATTATCCCTCAACCAATCAATGTGACACAAGGGGGAAATTCATTCAACAATTTTATTCCTCCTTTAAGTGTCCCATTTCCTACTCAATCATCACCTATGCCTACTTATCATAATGTCCCACCACCTTATTCTCAATCCATGCCTTCCTTCAATAATATTACACCACCTTCTCAATCAACCATGTCTAACATCAATTCTTCTACCGAAGCAACCATTAACAATCTTTCTCAAACTGTGTCTTCCTTACAACAACAAATTGCTTCCCTGAGTCAATCCAAGTTTAGTGTGCCCACATTTGATGTTGCGAGCCCAATTTCTCTTGATATTGTTAAATTCATCCAACCTAAGCATGTTGAGGTCCCTCAGTTGGAACTCTATAATGGAAAAGGTGATCCTCTCACACATGTTAAAACATTTCAAACCTTGTGTGCTGATTTTGCTTATGATCAAAGATTACTTGCAAAATTGTTTACAAGAACACTAAGAGATAAGGCTTTACAATGATATTTCTCTTTGCCTTCTTATTCTATCACTTGTTTTCAACAATTAGCAAATGCTTTCATTCAGCAATTTCAAAACAACATTGGTCCTACAATCACTTTGGCTGATTTAATGCATTATAAACAAGGTGTTAAAGAAAAAGTGAGTGATTTCATTGGTAGATATAAGAATTTGTGTGCTCAAATTTCTTTTCATGTACCTAATAATTATATTCAAAGAATTTTCTTTTGTAATTTGCAAAAAGATATCAGGGAAAAACTTCTTTTGTCCGAGTTTACTTCCTTTCTGTAGTTGTGCGTAACACTCCATAATTATCAATTGGCTATGAGTCAAATGGAACAATCTACTCCTATGGCTCTGAGTGATAAGGGGGAGAGTGTTCAACAACCGTTTGCGAAGTTCAAACCAACAAAAAGTTTCATCAAGTTCAATGATACAATCAACAACAACAATGTGAATGCTACAACATGTGTGCCTCCTATTTCTAAATTCTTTAAAAGAGAAAGACAATTTACTCCTTTGAATGAATCTTTACATTGTATTATGTCTCAGTTGTTACAAAGAAATGTTATCAAACTTCCTCCTATCAAACCAGTTGACCCATCTAAGCTTACATCCCCTTATTTTGATAGCAATTCTTTTTATCAATTTCATTGTTAGCCTGGTCATGATACTAAGAGATGTTTTGCATTGAAAAGTAAAATTCAAGATTTGATTGATAATAATACTATATCCATGGCACATGTGAATGATAAGGGAAACAAATTAGTAGCTCCTCCTAATCAAAATTTTAAGATTTTCACCGATCCTTTGCCTTCTCATACCTCTAACGTGATTGAGACTGAACATACCTCTTTCTCTCCTTCTAATCTTACTACCACAACTCCGAATTTGGTGAACATGGTAGAGAAACAAAAGACACCTAAGGATCCTTGTATTACATTTGACCCTAGTGAGACCATTAGGGCACCCGATGGGCCTTTATACATAGTTGCAAAGGTTAAGGACATACCTTGCCGTGGTGCTCTTGTTGATCCCTCTTGCATTGTTAATATTATCACTGAGAAATATCTCTTCACTTTACAATTGCATAAACTGATCTATGATGACTCTAATGTGGTTGTAAAGTTATTTGATGAATTCTCTTGTCCTACCATTGGTTCTATCACCCTTCCTATTGAAGTTCACACTAAATTTATGGATGTCCACTTTGCTATCATTCCTTCTTCCGAGAAATTTCTAGTGAATTTGGGCTACCCTTGGCTATCTTCCATGAAGGCTATTGCTTCTCCAATTCATAAGTGTTTGAAATTCCCCCACAATGGAGAAATCATAACCATGAACCATAGCTTATTTCATCCATCTGAAAGAAGCCCTAGTGTTCCTATTGATCTCTTTTGCCCTAAGAAATTTCAATCTCTTTCACAAAGGAGCGATGCTCTTTTTCAATCTTATAAAAAATGGAAGAAATATATGATCTTATCCTTGAGTCAACCTAGATCCCCAAAACTTGACATTCCCATCCTTCTTGAAGATGAAATCCTTCCCCTAACGGATAGGACTAACCTTCCTCCTAAGGAAAATCCTCAACCTATTCCTATGGATGTTATTATGCCTTCTCCTAAGAAGAACAACAATATTCCTCCTAAGATTAGACCTGTACCACCTCCCCATGATGGACTTGGTCTCCTTCCTACACCTAATATTCCTCCTTTATATGGCATAGTTACACCTCCTTGCTCTTATAAAGAGAAGAGGCCTGCCTCTCCGCTTGTTAAACCTAAAAGGCCTCAACCTAAACCTTCAACTATCAAAGAGGAGACCGTTCCTCCTTTCATAAATATTACTCCTCATTCTCAGTCTTCCGCTAAGATGCAACGAAATCATTGTGCGTGAGACTACCAATGAAGGCATCGTGCTTGAGCTTGTGAAGTTGTTCCTCAAACCATTCAACTCCCAAGACTCCAACAATTGATACGATTTCCTTTTCTCCTAAGCAAGACATTGAACCTACATCTCCAAATCATAAGTTGCACAAAACATGTGATGGTTTTACTCCTATTCGTGTTCATGTTCTTCTTTCTATAAATCGTGATGAAGAAATGAGTGAAAATGTTATTCATGATGGCAATACAACTCCTTATGCTTCTAATAGTGGTTATGAATATGTTGATGTGGATAAGCATTTATCAATTGAATTCTCACAAACCCTAATCCTAGCTCCTATAATCGAACAAAGTGACTTACCACATGAGCATAGTCCTTGTTTGGATCTTGTGATAGATCCATCTACTATGCTCGATGTCGCTCCTTTGGCATGTTGCCCGCCTTCCTGAAATAGTGATCAGAAAGATCGAGAGGCAGATGTCATGCTAGATTAGCAATATTAGCATTGTAGATCTTCTCTCTCTCTCTCTCTCTCTCCTTCTCTCTCTCCTTTCTTTCTCTTTTGTGACTACTCTTCTATGTGTATCCCTGTTCTTCTATTTTTCCCTCAATGTCTACTTGAGGATGATGCAAAGCATTGAGATCTCTTTTGGTCTCTTTCATGTTGACTTGAAAGACATCCCGTCTTCCCTTTCTTCTAAGGTAGTGTCCTTTCTTTGGGGAATGATGATTATTATATGCACACACACATATATGATATACATGGGTTATCATACAACATATTGACCCCGAGGAAAGCGAAACTACCTCTTGTTTTGGTGTTCATTATCCTTGGGTTTATTCCTTGATTGGGGGCTAAATCCTTGCGATAACATGCTCCCTCTCTCTCTCTCTCTTTGGTGTATCCCACCTTAAAGAAATTTCTCTTGATAAGGTGTGCACGATTTCTTTAACGTGGGGGCATACACTTCACTCATATTTTCCTTCTTGATACTTAGAATTATTTAGTGAACTTGGATTTGCTTCATAATTTTGGTATCTTTTTCATGACTCATAGTGAGGGGAACCTTGCTACTTGTAGTCATGGTTTTCCCTTCTTGATCCTCCCTTTTACTTTATCAATCAATTTCGTAAGATCCTTAGTCCACTAGGAGCTTGGTGCATCTTGCATCCTTGATGTGGTAGAAGTCTTTCAATCTTGTTACCTTGTACTTTACCGATAGTATTGGCGTATGCTTATACTCCCGCTAAAGTGGGGGCTAAATGTAGTGTCATAAAATTATGACCCTTGCTATTTGTGACAATAGTAGGGTCTTCACATTGGCAATTCGAATCCCTAAGCCTGATCAGAGACCCGAGACTTGCTCAACCCCCAGAAACTGTCTTGTTCTGCCCTTCGCATTTCCTGAACCTACTTCCTATCCTAAGAAAAGGGTAGGACAGGGGCATGGTACCCCTGTCCCCCCTAGGATAGGGGAGCAGTGCCCTTGTCCTTGCCCTATTTTGGGCCCCCTCTGTCCTATCTCTGCATTGAACTTTGCATAAAGCGGGAAAAATTTCCCTGTGTCGGTTTGTGATGGAAAATCAGTCAATTAACCCTAATTGACGGGTATATAAGTTTCACTCACCTTCCCATTTGCATAAGTTGGGAGTTTCATCAATCACGCATTCAAGTATTCATGAGCATTCAAACATTCGAGCATTCCTTTCCAACATTGAGCATTCTCAAGTCTCCCTTCAAGGCTAGGTGTTGCATTCAAGTCAAGGATTCAACCATTGAAGAGGAGATCCCTTTCAACATTCAATTCAATACAAGAAAATCTATCTACATTCTATCTACAACCTCCTTTGAGGTGACTTACATTTCAGTCTTTCATTTACATTTACTTGCAAGTACTTTCTTTCATCATTTGGTTAATTCCAAAACTGGGGTTTGACCTGAAGGCAATCCCCCAATCCCAACCCCTTTTCCTCTCTTTTTTGTGTGTAGGTTGCAGGTGTGCAACTGTGTTTGCATATTTGTACTCCATTTATAGAGGCAGAGAAACCCTTTTCATTTCGTGGATTTTTTGGAGGACCGTGGACACTTTCAACACGGTCCCAACAACTTTTCCTCAAATTTATAGGGTAGCTTCATTTCCACATATTATAGCCAGATCTAGGTGCACAACTTCATCTCACGCTTCTATCTCAAGTTATAATCAGTTCTTTGATACTTTTACACTTAATATAATTCAATCATTTTCCATTCTAAAAGAGGGGTTAGCTTATCATTTCTATCCCATTATCAATTCATTTAGTATTCAATCTCAGCCCTAATAGATTGGATCTAGTGAATTCCCCCTCTTTTAAATGTAATGTGAATAAGGTATTTGAAGGGAAATCCGTAGTGAAACTTTCATCTCTCCTTGGAGGGAAGAAAAGCTTTCTTCTCGATCTCTCCATAATTCACCCTTTTTCACCATTATAGGAACAAACATGACCATTCCCAAAGTTACTAAGTTTGATTTGTCTGACATGACAAACCGCTAGGTATTAGGTGTCATGAATAGGCTTTGATAAAACCCTGAATTCAAACATACACCCCTAGCACCATCCAAAGTCACTCAAAACATACTCAAGACTACTCAAAGGGTTCCTTGATGTCACTACCTTCACAACGCCTCCAAAACTGGGTCAAACTGACCACTCTAGCCCCTGAAATCATCTCCAAACCGAACAAACAAGAGAGGGCTCTCAATATGGAACCAATAATCCCCACTAGACACTAGTGCACTAGGAGGACACTCGCTCTAGTGTCCCAAATCCATGATAGCATCCTAAATCCACTATAATGTCCTTCGAAGTGGTGAACTCATGCTAACATCCTTGAGATGTGTGTTTGTCCAAATCCAATGAGCTTCCTAGATAGAATGTATGAAGCCCCAAACACACTAAACCCCTTGGTGAAGTCAAAATGATTATTTGATCCCTGAGTTGAGAGAATTGGGCAAAACAATGAGAAAATAGGTCTAGTCTCGAGACACTAGGTCACTAGATAACTCCCAATTCACACTCAACTAGCTCAATGGACACTAAGGTGTCTAGCACAACTAAATTTAACAATTGGACCATGATGAAACACAAATTGGGTGGCTTTGGTTGAGCTTAGATTGGATCCTAAGAGCTCAATCTAATAAGGGCTTGGTCAATCTCAAATGATCACTATGGGAGATGACCAATTAAATCTCCAATACAACAAGAATCGCATATACATTCATTTTAAGCACCAAACAAAGTGATCCTATGATAACATCATATATAGCATCAAATGAAAAGCATACAAGATTATGCTCGGTGGTCGGTCTCAACATCAGTCCACTAAAGATACATCCATCTAGAATAACATTTATTGCAATTACATACATTTCCACTTGGAGTGTTCCATATATGAATCATCAATGAATACCGAGCTCTATAACAAATACATAGATACAATTGCAAGAATGGAAGAAGAAGAATAACAAGTGTTGAGGAGGATAAGACACTCTTCATCCACTCACAACCCCACTGTGCTCGTGGAGATAATCATATGGTCGAAACAATAAAACACTAAAGCAAGAGAGGCAATAGGCTCATACAAGAGAAAACATGGAGTAACACTCAACATGAACATAAAATCAACCAAGTACATAATGCCACATCAATAAATGATAATAAGGACAAACATAACCTCAATGCAAATATAATGCATTACAAGTATGAAAACACTCAACAAGGGGAATCCACATCCAAACATCAAATATGATCAATTCTCATAAACCAATTATCCAATGGTAATAAGACCAAAAAGGCCATCAATGAGGATACCTCAAGAATTAATCAATGATCATAATAACATGTAAGGAAAATCCTATTCTGAATGCTTCTCAATCTATATGGGGTTGGATATTAGAGAACAATAAACAAGAGTGTCATCATATAGCTTGAAGAGATGGCTCATGCAAAATGAAATCCTCTCATACAGATGAGGAACATGATCATTCCCTCCAACAATTTCTTATGAATGGTAGACCTTCCCAATGTGCCTATAGACATAACAAGCACTCATGATAGGTATGGGGTATCCATTACCTTTTTTAGTGTATTTACCCCATTATTTATTAACATTTTCACTTATTACTCAACTCTCAATGGGTTATCTTGGTGGCCACTTTGGGCCTTGGCCTCCATTGAGAGCCACTCCTTTTAATGACTCTAACTACCCACACCTAATCTCATCTCATTTTATAATGAGGAACAATGCAAACAAATGCTAAAATCCAATGATTTAACATAAATAACTCATACAAGCAATGCATTTACAACACATGTACTCAATTGGCCCTAATGCCAAGATAACGAATCCAATTCGATCCACAAACAAAATTTTCATAAATAGTAACATTATTGCACATAATAATTTCACATTTAAAACATCAAATTCACATTATTTAAAAAGTAAAAAATGACCAATAACCAGGTTTCGAAGGCCATCCACCACTGATGGACCTCCAAAAACTCAAAAATTCAAACTTGCGAAACCAAAATTTCCATTAAAGCCATTGGTTGATGGGTGAACAACAACACACTTTTGAAATAAAATTCACTTTCTGGGCTTACATAAAAATTTGGGCAACATATCCCCAAAGCAACTCTCATTTTCAAAATTGAAACATACAAAATGTGGAATCAATCGAATGAAGAATTTTGAATTAAAAGAATACTCCATTTCACATTGGTATTCAATTTCAATAGACTAAAATCGATTTAATTGAGAAATAAGGAAGGCAAGAGAGTTCCTACTTGAAACATGATGAAAACTCCAAAATTGTAAAGAAGGCCAAACACACTGAGAGAGATCAGCAAAACCAAGTAGCATAAAGTATCTACTCCTATGAATCCAATGAGATCGTACCCACAAAATTTCTCTAAACCAATCTTCCCCAATCAAAATTCCAAAAACCCATTGTAGGGTTGGAAATCTCCAAAATTGGAAAATAAGACTAAGTGTTTTAAAAATGAACTTCAAAAATACAATATAAACTCACTTTGAGTTGAAAATATAAAATATAAAAAATCAAAATTGGACAAATAAATCCAATTACTCCCTATAAAGCGGAAAATCGCGATCGAACCCTAGTTGCTCTCCCCTCTTCCAACTCCACGGAGAGAGAAGGGAGGTTCACTAGGGTTGATGGTTTTCACTTAAGGGAGAGACTTTACATTCAAAAGAGGGGTTGAAACCCACAAGATCCAATCCCACACAATGCAAGATTGGATGCTAAATGTGTTTCAAGGGTTAAGAAAGCAAGGCTACCCTCTTTTGTAAAGAATGTTGATAGAAGAATTAAGCTAGGAATGCATAGAAAGTGACAAAGATTCGCTTATAAACTAAGATAGGGATATAGGATGAAGCTGCGGACCTGGAATTAGTAGTAAAATGTCGATACGGCGCTGTCCTGCAAATTTGAGCAAAAGTTGTCGGGACGATGGCGCCCGGCGCCACGGTCCTCCGAAAAATCCGCGAAACGAAGGGGGATCTGTTTGTCTCTGCACAAGGATTCCAGATCTTCAATTTCAGCTGCGTACCTGCAACCTACACACAGAAAAGCGAAGACGATTGGGGGGTTAGGGATTAGGGGTTTGCCTTTAGTTCAAACCCCGGTTTTGGAATTAACCAAGAAATGAGAAATTGCTGTAAATGTAAATGTATGTAATGTAAAACAAGTACTAATACCTTGTTGTAAGGATGTTTGTATCCTTATGTGCGAAGGTATAGATGTTGTTGTTTGTTGTATGTTGTATGTTGTAGCATGTAATGTGTTGTAAGTGATCTCCTCTTCAATGGTTGAATCCTTGTCTTGAATGCAACACTTAGCCTTGAATGGAGACTTGGAATGAATGCTTGAATGCTTGAATGCTTGAGTATAGTTTCCACGCTTTTTCCCTCATGTATGTATATGTCCAAATGAGAGAGGAAAATGTAGTTTATATACTTGTCAATTAGGGCTGATAGATTGATTTTCCCGACCTTAGGCCGACCAGGAAAGATAATTTTCCAATTTGCAAACATAAAGACCCAAAGTCCAAAAGAGACCGGGCCCAAAATAGGACCCAGGGACCAGGGTGCTGGGCACCCTGGTCCTGAAGGACCAGGGTGCTGGGCGCTCTGGTCCCACCTCCCGGGACAGCAGGGTGCAAAGGAGGTTCAGGCTAGGGTGCAAGAAAATGCAGTTTTTGGTGTCATAATCAGGTTTCGAGGTCTCCATTCAGGTTGCGTGTTGCGTCGCCATCGTGAAGACCGAAATGCAGTCAAAATTGCAAGTGTCGCAATTTTAGGACGCTACACTCCCAAAATAACCCCAAAGATAAAAACAAGCAAACTTCATCAAATCAAATACATGTAAGCCACATTTCACAATTAAATATTAAATTGTCACTATATTATTTAAATATCATTAATATATGCACTATAATAGCGACAATTCACATATGACCAACTATGTACAAACAATCTTTACTGGTCATTCACAAACATGCATTGGGGGTAATCAGACATTACCAAATTGGTAACCATAGGTATAAATAAATAAAATAAAGGAAAATTGTTCAAATTAGGAATGATGGCTATGGCTATTGAATATCCGAAGTATTGAGAGGGGAGGGGTGAATAAATATTCGCTCATTGTCGGTGGGGGATCACTTCCCAAATACAAAAAACTTCACTACCGGATAATAGGCTTATAGTCAGAATACGAAATTGAACTGCTAGAATTGCATCTGATATATGCATGAGACACAATTTCGTTGAAGTACACAAAATGCTTTTAGATCCATTTTATATACATCGCCTAAATAAAAGTCACATTTGCAATACCATTGCATATATAATATGTACATAGTAGCATTTTTTCAACTACTATATCTATATCTTGCAAAACAATTGGTTATATATACTCGCACCAAAAACTTTAATAAGTTGGCTCAATTAAAGAGGGGATGAGACCGATATGTACACACGCTACTACAAAATAACTTTATACAATGTCGGCTATGCTCTTGAATCCAAAACACCATGTAGAATATGCCTTCCATCATATCCGGATAGGACCAGATCTAAAACTACTCTAAATAACATGCCTTCAACATTTCCAGATGGGACCAGACCTAAGATGCCTTACTAGATCACGAAACTGCATGAGATATACACCAAAAAAAAATGTACAAACTCTGCACATATTACAAAGAAAAAGAATATACCAAAACATGTACCAAAGAAAATTGGACCACATCAATGCCATATCTGCCAGATCATACTACATCAATGACATCAACGACAATAGGCCAACAATCTCCCCCTTTTTCATTGGTGGAAACATAAAGTAATAATGTATAGGTTTGCTCAAAAGAAAACCGAAGTTAAAAACTAATAACTGAAACAACAACTGAAACTATTTGAGAGTTCTGTATAAATAACATAACATTGTGCTGCTCCCCCTTTAACAACAATGACAAAGAGAAAAACCAAGAAAAGAAATGTTCATGAACTTAACCCCTGCAATTGAGACAAACAAGTTAACTAGAGAACTGCTTGATCTTTTGAACATTATCTTTATGCTTGTCCCAATGTGAAATGGCTTTTATCAAGAACTTAATCTGCACCTACAAGGATGCATGCATTTTCTCTACTTCTTGGATTGAAATGGGGTTAAAATACTTGAACTATAAAGCTTTGGAAAGAGAACGATTCATAATAGATATGCTTTCATTGCTCATGTCTCTCAATTGACCCAAAGGAATAATGATATCATCTCTTTGCTACCATAACTCATAATATTTCTTATGGAGCTCTTTAATTGCTAATCTACTAGAGCTGGATAGATCCCGAGTTAACTAGTAATTGGCATAGGCTTACCAGATTTCATCTTCAATAATGTTGATTTAATATTTAATGCTTTTTGTGGCATCTAGCCACTGAAGACTATATGAGAAAAGTACATTTCTATTTGAAAAACATGATTGACCTTGAGAGATGAGTTTTGAGAGCTGTTGAAATGCGATCTCACATTTACCTTTAAGTTCTTGTAACAATTTCTCTTTGTCTTCCTCCGTGTCTTTCTCATATTTTTCTTTCAATTGTTTTGAGTGATTTTTTAGGGAATTTATCAACACTTTGTATTTATTAGGACTGGTGGTAGCTAGATCTAATTTACATTCAAGCATTGCAGCATGAAGTGCACTAAGTAATTCTTCAATAATTTTATCCTTCTTCTGTGACTCACGAATAAAGTCCTATCTAGCGAAAGATAGAAAAACTTCTCCAATTTGATACTGTACCGAATCAACCTTAGAAAAGTCAACTATCAATTTAGAAGAAGTTATGGGTTGGATGTTCAAAGGTGAGGCAAGTAGACTCTTCCAGTAATCAATTTACCAAAACTGGTACCAATCACATGATAAATATACAGACAACACATAGTGGGGGTGAATCAGTTGTCAAGTTAAACTATTTCTTCAATTCTTGTACACATCTAGAATAACCATCAAAATTAATTAAAACATATATAACATGAAAACACATATATACAAAAGTTCACACAATGAACACCAAATATGACATAGAAAACCCAAGAAGGGAAAAACCATGAAGAATGTTAGTTCTCAACATATAACACTAGTTAAGGTGACACCGATTAAGGTGATTTTTACAAAGGGTGTCTCACTTCTAGAATGCTCACTATTGGAGGGCTCACTGCCCAGAAAAAGGCTCATTATCAAAGGAAGAAGAAAGAAAAAGATAATTCACCACTATAGCACCATTTGCAATACCTAAACAATTTCCAATGCCTCAACACCAACACACTTCACATGTCAACATCAACATCAATTAGATTTTTCCTTTTTAATCTTGCACATCTTCCATTGTGTAATACATTCAGACCATCCACATATTTATACTGTCTCTGGGAAACATAATCTTCTAAGTCATCCAAGACGAAGATTGGAAATAGGTCAACACTAAACATTTCGATGGTGGGAAGGAATGAGAAGTAGACCATACCACAACACACATCATGGGTTAGATCAACACGTTACATCCATCATAAATTCTAGACCTAAATCATGACTCACACGCTACACAAATGTCGTTACTCATCCTCAAATTCTGGACTTAATTCGGACCAAAAAAAAAACACTACCCAATACAACAAAAATAAGAATGGAACTAAGATACTCATGAATATAATTGATCACTACCATATTCGGTCAATAGAGAAATTTGTATCACTATCAACTCAATCACTCTGCATTGAATATCAATTGAAACACATCTTCTTGAATATTAGTTGAAACACATCTTCTAGATTAATAACTTATATGTTGAAACCAATGACAATCATTAATGACAAACATCAACAACACATCTGCAACAATCTCCCATTTGTCATTGATGACAACATCCAATAACAACAAACACATAACTCTATCTACATCATTAGATCAACATATCTGCACATCTCTGCATCTCTCCTCCTTTGACATCAAGACAAAGGATGACATAACTCCCCCCATGAAATTAACTCTAGCTCCCCCTAAGAGGAAGCACCCAAGCATTAGTCTATAAAAATATGCAAGTTGTTCACCGGACCAATGCACATCAAAAAGGTACATCAGTTCAAACTAGGAGGGGCTAATACCCCTAACTTCTACCATAGATACTCAAAAGTATCTTTACACAATGCCTTTGTGAAGATATCCATGTTCTTCTCTTTTGTAGATACATACTCAATCTTTACTTCATTACCCAACACCTTTTCCCTTAAGAAGTGATATCAAATAGATATATGCTTTATTTTGGAATTATGTACTAGATTCTTAGAAATGTTTATTGCACTAGTGTTATCACACATAATTGAGATGGGTTCAGTGTATACTACACCAATATCCTTCAACATCTTCTTCATCCATAGAATCTGTAAGCAACATAAAGATGCAATAATATATTCCGCTCCAGCTATAGATAAAGACATAGATTCCTACTTCTTACTTGACCAAGCCACCAATTGGGAGCCAAGAAAGAATTCTCCACCACTTGTACTTTTCTTGTCATCAAAATTTCTTGCTTAATCTCCATCAATTTAGGTTGTCAGAGTGAAATCTGAATTTCTAGGGTACCACAAACCAAACTCTTTTGTTCCTTTTAGATATCTGAAAACTATTTTTACTACCACAACATGTGATTCTTTCGGTTCTTGATGAAATCTAGCCACCAAACCAATTGCATACATGATATCTGGTTTGGTAATAGTCAAATACAACAGTCCTCTGATCATTGATCTATATTGACTTGCATTAGCTTTAGGGGATTTATCTTCTTTTGTTAACTTGCATCTGGCGATCATAAGTGTACCCACCAATTTGGAATTCTCCAACCCAAAATTTTTCAACAATTCCTTAATGTATTTAGATTGAGAAATGAAAATTCTTTTATCATTCTGATTTACTTGCAAAACAAGAAAGAAATTTAACTCATCGATCATGGACATCTCAAATTCTTTCTGTATCTCATTAGCAAACTTTCTGCACATGCCTTCATTTCCTCCAAATATTATATCGTCAACATAGACTACAATAATTAAGGTTTTACCTAAATTAGTTTTGAAATATAAATTACTGTCACCAGATCTCTTCTGAAAACCTTGATCAATCAAATACTTATCTAGCCTTCCATACCAAGCTCTAGGAGCTTGTTTCAATCCATACAAGGCCTTCTTTAATATGCAAACAATGTTTAAATCATCTTTCAACTTAAATCCTTCCAATTGTTCAATGTAAACTTGTTCTTTTAGATCTACATTCAAAAATGTTGATTTCACATCCATCTAATAAACCTTGAAATCCTTAAATCTGCAAAAGCAAGAAACATCCTGATTGCTTCCATTCGAGCAATTGAGACATATGTCTCTTCAAATTCAATGTATTCAACCTGTGAGTAATCTTTGAAAAACCAATCTTTCTTTATTTCTCATAACTTTTCTATCCTCATCCAACTTGTTTTGGAATACCCATTTTGTTTCAATTACATTCTTATCTACCAGTTTGTGAACTAGTTCCCATGTTTGAAACTTCTCAATCTAATCCATATCTTCTTTCATTGCCTTTATCCAATTTTGATCATTGCAGGCTTCTTCTACTAATTTCGGTTCAATCTCAGACAATAAACATAACATAACTTATTCTCGAGCTGCTTTGCTTCTTGTGATAATTCCTTTGTTTTTATCTCCAATAATTTCGTCCATTGAATGGTTTTTCTGAACATATCTTGGGGGTTTAGATGTAGATACGAGAGTATCTTGAGTTTCTTTTTCATCATCTTCTTTAGTTTTCTCTTCCCTTTTTCTATCAACGAATTCATCAAATTCATATCCTGCCAATTTGTCAGTCTTTAGAAATGTCTTCACCAATCTTCACATTTACACTTTCAACAATCTTGTTTAGCCTTTTGTTGTAACACTAGTATGTCTTTCTCCTTGTAGAATATCCTAGGAATATGCCTTCATTTTCTCTACTCTCAAATTTTCCAAGATTATGTTCATCTCTTTGGATATAATACTTGCTTCCAAATACCTTGAAATATTTCACTATTTTGTTAAGAGTGTAGACTATTGTTTGAATTGCTTCTCTCCAATAGACATCTAGGAGTTCTGCTCCTTTGATCATTATCTTCGCTACCTCTTGTATACTTCAATTCATCCTTTACACTACACCATTCCGCTGTGGTATCTGAGGTGTAGACAATTGCCTTCTAATACCATGTTTCTCACAAAAGTTGTTAAACTCATCAGAAGGAAATTTTCCTCCTCTGTTAGACCTCAAACACTATATCTTTCTGTCAACTTCATTTTCGACTCTAGCCTTAATTATCTTGAATTTGTCTAATGCTTTTGACTTCTCTCTTAAAAATGCAACCCATGACATTCTAGAATAATCATCAATTAACAACATGAAATACTTCTCACCTTGTATACTCCTTGTTCAGGTAGGATCGCATAATTCAATGTGCACTAAGTCCAACAATCTGGTGGATGACTGCTCCTTTCCTCCATATGTTCCTTTCATCTACTTTCGAACTTGACAATTTGCAAATATTGTTATCCGGTTTGGTCAACCTTGGTAAGTCATTCTCTACACTTGATGAACTAATCTTCATTAGGTTATCAAAGTTGATATGACACATTCTCTGATGCCAGAGCCAACTATCATTGACCTAAGATAATAAACATTTTTTTTTAGATCCTCATAGCAAATACATGTTT
Organism: Cryptomeria japonica; assembly: GCF_030272615.1. Lineage (NCBI taxonomy): Eukaryota > Viridiplantae > Streptophyta > Pinopsida > Cupressales > Cupressaceae > Cryptomeria > Cryptomeria japonica. The sequence goes on along the minus strand of NC_081405.1, from coordinate 313,754,545 downwards.
CCACCAATGCTTTTCCCTGTTGCAATAACAATTTTGGATCCCTTCTAGATCTCACAACCATCATCTTAAAAAATAACATTGTAACCATTTTTGTACATTTTACCAACACTCAAAAGATTATGATGCAAACCCTTCACATAGTAAGCATTGTCAATATTATGTTTTTCATCAAAAGAAATAGAACCAATTCCCACAATTTGTGCTGTTTGATCATCTCTGAACCTAACAGATCCTCCATCATACTTTTAGTTTTTACAAACTTACTTTTATCACCAATCATATGATTTGAACAACCACCGTCAATCAACCATTCATTTCTATCTCTTCTAGCATGTAAGGCAGTAGCAACAGTCTTACGAATATCAATCTTAGGTACATCCTTTTCTACCAAAAATGAACAATCACCATCTTCATAGTCTGATTCATCATCTAAAATACCAACATCATCTTTAACATAGTAGACTCCCTTATTAAAATTCCCTTTACCTTCTCTAAAATTTTTTCTTGATCCTTTTTCTGGACATCTAGTAGCTATATGACCAATCTTTCCACATCTAAAGCATTTAAGATTTAACATACCTTTGTATTTGTCAGTTCCTTTCTTCAGTTTACTTACAAAGTTTTCTCCCATCTCATCTGAAATTTCATCTTTTGGATCTTCCTCAGAGGCTTTAAAGGTAGAAACCAATTTATATTTGTCTTTTCCAAACTTCCTTATCTCAAATGTAGATAAAGTACCATAGAGTTGTTCCCTAATAAACTTCTTCTGATCATAAGTTTTTTAAATGGCAGAGATCTTGTCACTATAGCTTTTTGGTAGAGACATCAGAATATTCTCAAATATATCTTCATCTATCAAAGTGCCGCTGAGTTCTCTGATTTCATTTATTGCATTGTCAACCTTATAAAAATAGCTAGTTATATCTTCTCCTTCTTCCATTTTGAAGTTCTAATATTTGCACTTAACTGTTAGCTTCTTTAATAATTTAACTTTGTCGTTTCCTTCATAAATATCTCTCAACTTTTCCCAAACCTCATAAGCAGTATTCAATGAAATAACCTTTGTCAATTCAATCTTTGATAAAAAACTAAAGATAACATACCTTGTGTTTTCATTCTCTTCATAAGCTTGAATCTTATCTGGAGTGATAAGACCATTTGTTGGTTGTACATACTTATTTTCCATAGCTTTCCAAGCATTGTAACCCAAAGAGATCAGGTAACCTCTCATCTTCACTTTCTAGAAGCTATAGTTGGATCCTTCAAATATATGAATTGTTAGTTTACATTCCACTGGATCAGGATCTACCTCAAGCAATTAAGCTATTTTCCAATGAACCAAAGCTCTGATACTAATTGTTAAATATCTGAGCAATTGAGAGGGGGTTGAATTAATTGTCAACTTAAACTATTTCTTCAATTATTTTACACATATGAAATAACCGTTAGAATTAATTAAAGTAGATATAACATGAAAACACATACACACAACAAATCACACAATGGACACCAGATATGATGTGGAAAACCCAAGAAGGGAAAAACCACAAAGAATATTAGTTCTCAATATATAACACTGGTTAAGATCACAAGTAGAAATATGGCAAATAAATGACCAGGTGACTAAAATTTTTAGTCACAACTTAAATTGACCAAATTCCAGTCATTTTTTGCAACACAACTATAAATGACCAATTTGGTCATCGGGTAAGAAACACAAATAAATAATTAGTCACACAAATAAAAATGACTAAATAAATGACTATTACTCCTCTATTACAACTAAACATCAGGTTCATGCTTGGACAATAGTTACACACACACACATGTGTACACGCACACACACACACACCAAATGCTATATATCAAATTGTTTTTCAAACTAAGTTATTGGTACCTAATACCATTATCCCCAACATGGGGTTAATTTTACTTAATTAGCTTAATTCCTTATTTACTTTTTCTAGCCAAAACCTAATGAGTTGAACATTGATTTTCATCCATTAGAATAATGCTTTGATTTCCATTGTTGGATCTTAGGGCTTCATTGGGAAACCCTAACTTCTATTATGATGGAAAGAAAGGGGAATTCTAACCCTATTTTCTCATTTGAACAATTTATCCATATTTTCTAACCCTAGCCTCCTTCATGGAAGCTATTGATGCAAGTTTTCCAAATGTGTTTTGGCTTCATCAAATCAGCCATGAAGATCAAATGTTTCTCCTAAATCTTCCTTCTTCCTCTCTGGTTTTTAATTTATCCTTAGATCTGATTTTTCTTTTATTTTTTTGGTTTTGTTTTGTAGATCTCCAAGTGTGGATTGAGGAGGAATGACAGTTATACCATATCTTAGGGGTTCAAATCCTGATTTTTTGTATTGTACAGGGTTTTTCTTTCATAAAATCTATTTTTTTATTATTCATTTATTTTTATTTTTTTAAAAATTATTTGTAGAGAGGGGGATTGAAACCCCCCCTTGGCCCATGGCATAGAGGTGGCTATCATGGGAGTCACAGCTCCCATGGGGACACAACCCCCATGTCATGGGTGTTGCGTCTCCCATGGGAGTGGCTACCCCCATGCCACGGGTGCTGTGGCCCCCATGGGGACACGATAGCCATGGTGTGGGTCTGTGGCCCCCATGGCCCCTCAAACCATAGTTATATATATTAATATAATATATATATTCTATATATATTAATATAATATATATATTCTATATATATGTACATATATATGTATATGTATAGCACATGTATATACATATATACATATATATACATAGACACACACACACATATACATATACATACACACACACACACATACATACATACATACATACATACATGCATAATACATACATACATACATACATACATATAATGAGCCCCAAAAAAGGTTCATTGTCGAAGGAAGATGAAAGAAAAAAGATAATCCACCATTGTAGCACAATCTGCAATATCAGAATAGTTTCTGCTGCCTCAACACCAAGACACTTCACATGTCAACATGAACAACAATTGGATTTTTCCTTTTTAGCCTCATACATCTTCCATTGTCTAACACATTCAGATCATCCACATATTTATACTCTTTATGAAACATAATCTTCTAAGTCGGCCAAGACAAAGACTTGAAATAGATCAACACTAAACATTCCAATGGTGGGAAAAAATGAGAAGTAGACCATACCATAACACACATCATTGGTTAGATCAACATGTAACATCTATCACAAATTTTAGACCCAAATCATGACACATGCTACACAAATGCCATTACTCATCCTTGAATTTGGGACTTAATTCAGACCCAAAAAATACTATCCAATGCAATAAAAATAAGAATTGAAACAAGATACTCATGAATATAATCGATCACTACCATATTCGGTCAATAGATAAATCTGGATCACCATCAAATCAATCAATCCATGTTGAATATCAACTAAAACACATCTTCTTGAATATCAACTGAAACACATCTTCTGGATCACAACATCTTCCAAATCACTAACTCATATGTTGACATCGATGACAGTCATTAATGACAGCCATAAAAAAAACATCTCTAATAATACAGTCATAGCCTCAGGCCCTTTTTCATTTGATACAATGTTTTTATTCTCTATCTTTTCCTCTAATGTAGTCTTGGACTCAGATTTACGACTTTCTTGTTCTGTTGTCACCTATCCTTCCTGACCTTTGTCACTTGAGCTTTCAATTTCTTTATCCTTTCCAGAATCAATGTTTATCAGAGGATCAATAGAAGTTTCAGGTACATTCAGTACTATTACATCATCCATAATAGGCACATTATCTATAGGATCAATATTCACATCCTTAAACTCACCGATAAGGGTACCAGAATTAGTAGTTGGTACAATTCTTGGCTATAGTCATTATCTTTTTAGTGATTTCTTCCTTAAATTTTTCTCTAGCATCTGGTTCTCCTAACATAAGACTACCCAAAATTTTCTTTGTCCTTCATTCAATCTTACAGGCTTCTATAAGATTGGCTTTATTTTCTTCCGAAAGAGCGAAACCAATAAAATCAAAAGCATGATCCTTAATGACTTGTTCTTCTTCTCTTGCAACTTGTCAAATTGTAATTGATTCTTTGCACAATTCATCTGGTATATCCTTTCTAAATTCGTATGTAACTACATCTAACTTAACACAATACAATAAAAAGACTTTTACTGTACTATCTTTATGTTCATTGCTAGCCTCATTGTAGAGATCACCTACCTTTTTTAGGCTTTCTCCTTGCGCAATTCGCTCGAATAGGCTATCTGCATCAAGGGGTCTCTTGAATTTCTTGACTTTGGTCTTCCAAACGTGTGTTTGGTATTTCTCTGGTTCTTCTTCATCCTCAAACTCAATTTCTATGATTTTTCTTTCAGCATCTTTCTACTTATTTTCTTTGAGGGAACCAGATGGAGGAATTACCTTTGGATTTTGTTTGGTAGAGGCTCTAGATGAGACAACTACTCTTCCAAAATTCCAATACTCTTTAATCTCCTCTTTAGTTATATTTTATTTTTTCCATTGACTCCTGGATAACTTTCTTTACATTCTTTTCACAAGTTTTCTTGGTATGTTCCACGTGAATTTGCAAGGACTTCTCAGTTGCCATTCCAAACCTTTCTTGCGTGTCATCCACAGGGCTCTTTAGTAACACTTGAGCTATATCCTCTATCATTTATTCAGTAACCTCATAACCGAATGGCGAAATACAAATTTTCCTTGGGATAACGACCTCCATGAAACATTTGTTAGTTGTGAACATGAAGGTGACATCTTCTTTGTACTTTTCAATAATTCCTTGGGAATCCTTTGTCTCCTCTTCATGTTGAGTTGAAAGAGAGAGAAATAGGAGGTTAACACATTTTCCCTTGCCACATCATTAGGAAATCTCCTTAACCATTCCACAATTTGATGAGCTAGTGGTTTGTCTGGTGACCAAAGTACTCTTCCTTGACCAATAATTTCTTACAAAAAATAGAACACAATACATAATGCCAAAGTTTCGAACCTAAAAGGGTGTTACTTATTTTTTCATTGCACAAGATTGTCCATAAATTTCTATTTTAAAATTTCATAGAGATCAAAGTCCTTGTTCAACTCCATTATCTCATAAGCCATGTTTACTGTTGTGACAAAAATGGAATTGTCTCGGTTGGTAAAGTAGAGCTTATTTCCTATCATCATTGATAGATACTTTACGACCTTTTTCTTAACAAAAGTGATGGATAGGGAGTACCCATCATAGGTTGCCCTTGTTAGGGTTACCATATATTTATTATTTGCCAATTTCAAAAAATGAATGGCCCTGAAATCACCCAAACCAGTAATAATCCTCATTAATTAGTAATATGATATGTCTGATCTAACCATAAGAACTTATTGTGGAATCTACTCATTGCTATTCTTACCTATTTATCTTCATAGCAGAAATTTAGAAAATCATTCCAAGTATTCAATTTATATTCAACTAGTGTTCTGAATTCAGGTTTTACCTCAAGGTTGTTTCCCATTATCTGATCTGTCCACATATTCAATAGTTTCCCGTGGTGACTAAATTCATCAAGCTTCACATGAATTCATGCTTAGATATATTTTAGCCAACACAACTCCAACTGATATACAGAAAAATGTGCCAATCGGATCAGTCTCCATTTCCTTGTAAAGAGTTTTCTCAAATACTATATGAGACCCAGTTGCAATGTCAACAACTATGGGAGTAGCCATGGAAGTGGATTCAATGATTGTAGCTTAGATAGATTCTCTAGGAAACCCTAATTGCCTTGTTTGCCTTTGATGCTTACACTTCTCTTCGATTTTTTGTGAAATAAAACTATTAAAAATCCCCTTTTAATCTTCCATCCACTAGCTCGTATTAAATGCTTATGCATTATCATCCAGTACCTTGATTTTTGGGATGACATGCTATATTTTTGTGACGAGTTATAACTTAACACATTTTTTCAGATTTACACACTCTATACCAAGCTATCACTGCAACTTTACTTTCTTTAGCACAATAAAATGATATTTCTTTAATTATTGCCCTTGGGCCAATGCTACATGTTCTTCAATTTCTTGATGAAGTGCATACATTAGAGCTAGGTGCATCCACAATTTCTTTCTTTTTCCAAATATTCTTCATCTCAACCTTCACATCTTCTATATTGATTCTCTTTTTTGGTTTATTTGGAGCCTTAACCTCATTCCTTCTACATTGACTTGCCATATGTCTGAATCTGTTGCAGGTATAACATTTGATATTTATTGGAGCTTGTATTGACCTGCACTGGTTAGATTTATTTCCAAGAATAACATGTATGACAACGACCTTTAAAATGGTTATGTCTGTTTTGGTCTATGGCTAGATTCCTACATTGATTAGCTTTGTGATCATATCTATTGCATGCATAACATTTGCTGGAGAAAGACATATAATTCTTATTCATATTTTTCCTACGTTCTACTACTCTATGACCTATTTTATTGCATTTATAACAAGAGCCATTAAAGAAAGTATTCCTTTTACTTACCTGGTGCTTGACCAATAACTTACCTTTATCCTCCTTGGTGGATTTGTTGGACTCTATCGCCTTTGCTAGAAGTGGATCTTCTTTGTGATTCATGTTGGATTGTGAGCATTCACCAAATTCTAATCTTACATCCTTTTTATTTTCCAAAGGCATCTTTGCAATTTTCATCTTATCATAGTTACCAAAACTAACTTTATTTTCTTGTTTCTTTGCTTTCTCTAGATTTGACTTTAGAGTTGTTATTTCTTGTTTTAGCTTTTCACACTCCTCTGATTTGCATTTCACCATTTTGTTTAAGTTCTCCTTGGTCTTCTCATTATCTTCAATCTTGTTTTTTAGATTTGTGATAGCACTATTTTCTTTCTTGAGCTCTTCATTAACTTCTTTATGCCTTATTTTAAACTTCCGGATTTGTTTTCTTAGCTTCTTAATGCATTCATTAGCTAGCTGGATATTGTCTTTCAGATCTTTGTTTTCACTTTATACTACCTCAATATCCTCAAGAGAATTCCTAATATCTTCACTTAAATCCATACGTTCAACTTTTCAGATCTTCTTCAAATGGTTAAATTCTTCCAATAGACTTGACTTTGATACCAATTGTTGAATATCAAAAATACTGAGAGGGGAGGGGTGAATCAGTATTCCATTGAACTTATGTAAACTTCTAATTAACCAATCACATAAAAAAATTTAAATGCAACAAAGGAAATTAACACAAAACACATAACACCAGATTTATACGTGGAAAACCCAACATGGGAAAAATCACAGAGAGGATGAACTCTCAAGAATAGTGTAATATGTAATTGATTACATAGTACAAGGTGTTGGATATTGTTGCTGCTAGTATATGTTGTCATTGATGTCAACATATTCTTGTGTTTTGATGTTGTAGATAGTTGTTTTGGTGTACCAGTGTGTGCAGTGAGTTGATCTGGTTGGTTTATCTATTTGATATGCTGAATCAACTAGAGATACTTAATTCCATATTGATTTCATGATGCTATGTGGTGATTTGACCGAGTTGTGGATTTCTGTATGAAGATTGGTTTTTTAGTGTTTAGTGTTGCAGTGTTCTAGTGTTTGATTCGTTGTGCTCCGGAATGGTTATATCTTGTGTTGCGGATTTGGGACAGTGTTTGGGATGTTCTTGTGTATCTTCATTTTATATGGTTCATGATTTGGTGCTTTGCAAGTAATCTTTCTTGTTTGAGTTGCTGCTATTGAAGTGTTCTTGTGGATTAGCTTGTTGATCGATGAAGATTTGATCAAGTGGTGTTGGTGCAGCTATTGCAAATGATTGTAATGTGCTTGTTGGCATTTCCTAACCGTGTCCTATTTGTTTTAGTGGTCCACATTGATCATTGTGTGTGTTATTGAATATATTATGGTTTCGGTGATATTCTTCATGTTATGTGACATTTTCAGTGGTGTAGTGTATTGAGATTGATCTTGGTGAGATTTCTGGCAGTGTTGCACGTTCGAGGAGATTGATTTATGTCCTTGCTATGTTTTCATGACATTGTATTGGTCCAGTGGTTGATTTATGTATCGTGTGATGCAATTTTGTAATTAGGTGTTAAGGGTTGAGTCAACCTTGTAGTCAAGGTTGATGATTTTTATAAATAGATGTTATATTCATGTAATTTGGATATGGGTGTCGAGGTTGCATTATCAAAGAGTGGTGTATGTGCAAACAAGCAAATTTATCCTTCGGTGTGAAATGTAGAGAAGAGTTTCTTGCAGGGCAACAATTGTGCTTAACCAAAATTGTTATCAGGCATTTGGAGATGCTACTCTTCCAGTTCATTTTAATTGGATTGCTGTCCAAATATTATTGTAAGGTAGTGAACCTTCCCTGAGGGTTGTAGCTTTCTGGGTCATTATATTTTGATCAGTGAGCTCTAGGTAATGTGCCTGAATGCATGTGCATTCCCCGTTGTAATATTTGCACATACTACTGCAGAGTATCATCTTATTGTGGATAGATTCCCACTGTGGTTTTTCCCTTAACCGGGTTTTCCATGTCAAAAATATTGGTGTTATGTGTGCTGTTGTTATTGTGTTTATATTCATTCTTGCTATAGTTTATCAGATCTGAGATTGTTCTTAAAAAGGTTAATCTGGGGAAAACTAATTCACCCCCCTCTCAGTTTTCCTTCATTATTTTTGCCAACAATTGGAATCAGAGTTAGATCCTCTAGAAGAAGCTTGTTTGCTTGAGGAGATTCAAGATGGCAATGTGTTCAAGAAAGAGAGTCCGAGATTTGATGGAAACAATTACACTGTATGGAAGGATCATATGTAGTGTCATTTGAAGTGTCTTGGAGAAGATTATTGGAAGATTACAAAGAATGCCTATACTGTTCCTCAGAATGGTTCAGTTATTGCTGTTGAGATCAAGGATGCTGAACATAACATAAGAGCTAAGGAAGCATTGCTGAGTGCCTTGACTGATTCAGAGATGAATAATGTGATGGGACTTCAGACTGCACATGAGGTCTGGGAGAAGTTAGAGACCTTATATGAAGGAGATAAACATGTCAAAGTTGCTAAGTTGCAGAGTTTGAAAGGAAAGCATGAGATGATGAAGATGGGAGATGATGAGAACATATCAACCTTTATGGATAAGGTGAATGAGCTTGTTATGAACAACAAATGTGCTGATGGAACTCTTGAGGAAGATGAGATTGTTGCTAAAGTGTTGAGATCCTTACCTCCTACTTACAAATCTAAAGTTGCTACTATTGATGAGATCTAGATCATGACTACTGTGACAAGAGACATGTTGGTTGGTAAAATTGTCTCTTTTTGGATAATCACATGGTAAATCTGAGAGTACATTTAAAGCATCTATATCGAGGAAGCAGAAGTATGATCTGAGAGAGTGAGAGAGAGAGAGAGAGAGAGTTCATCTAGGGTTTCCAGATATGAAAGAGAAATGAGAGAGATGGAAGAACATGAAAGAGAATTGGATGAGCTTGAAGTACTTATTGCTCAGAGATTGCCTAAGGGAGCTGGTAAGTATGATGGAAAGTTACCTTTGAAATGTTTGTCTTGTAACAAGATATGACATTTTGCTTCTAGGTATCCTGAAAGAATGTAAAGATAGATAAGCATGATAAATTTAGTAAGGATGATAGGTATGAGAGACATGATAAGTATGATAAGCCCTATAAGCCTAATTGAAAGTACAAATATAAGAAGAAATGTTATTATGCTATTGTTTAAGGTATGATAGATGAAGAATCATTGAATTTGAAATATGAATTTGTATTTATTGCTATCAAGGAAGATGATCCGGTACTAGTGAATTCTACAAGCTTCATTGTTGAGGAGAAAGCTTTGGCTCCTAAGATTGAAGAAAAAGTTGAATGGGTAATTGACAGTGGTAGTTCAAATCATATGATAGGTGATAAAAGTAAATTTGTGAATATGCAGAAGTATGATGGTGGTACAGTAAGATTTGGAGATGATAAAGCTTGTGTGATTCATGGTAGAGGTTCTATTTCTTTTGATGGTAAGCATAATACTGATGATGTCTTATATGTTGAAGGTTTGAAGCATAATATTTTGAGTGTTGGATAGATGGTTGATAAGGGATATGATTTTCAATTCAAGAATTGTAAGTACAAGATTCTGAATGCCTCTGATATAGAGATTGCATTGGGGATTAAGACTAAAGGTAATATCTTTCACTTGAATGCCAGTGAGAAAAGTTGTTTGATTGCTCATATAGATGAAAGATGGTTGTGGAATAGAAGGACGTGTCATGTTAATTTTGACTGCATGATCAAGATAATTTCTACTAAAGTTGTTAGAGATTTTCCTAAGATTGTGAAACATTCTAATCCGGTATGTAAAGAATGTCAGTTGGGAAAGAAAACAAGAACTTCATTTAAGAGTAAGTAGTATGCATCTAATGGATTATTAGATCTTATGCATACTGATTTGTGTGGTCCTACAAGAGTGAGAAGTGTGGAGGGTGACAAATATTTCATGTTATTGATTGATGACTACTCTAGAATTATGTGGGTTACTCTTCTAAGGGAGAAATCAGAAGCACTGGAGAAATTAGAGATATTCAAAGTTAAGGTGGAGATAGAGACCATGTTGAAGCTGAACTGAGATTTGACAGAGGAGGAGAATTCACATCCAGTGAGTTTGATTCATTTTGTGAAAGGAATGGAATTAGAAGACAATTATCTACTCCTAGAACCCCTCAGTAGAATGGAGTTGTTGAGAGGAAGAACAAAACTATTTTGGATTCTTCTAGAACTATATTGATTGAAAGAGATGTTGCAAATAACTTTTGGAGAGAAGTTGTTAGCACTACTATTTACACATTTAACTGGGTGCATATAAAAGGTGATTCGAGTAAGACTCCTTATGAGCTATCGTTTGGTCATGTTTCTACAGTTAGATATTTCAAAGTTTTTGGAAGCAAATGTTATATCAAACAAGATGAGGATATAGGAAACTTTGATGCATGATGTGATGAAGGAATCTTCTTGGGATATTCTACTAAGAGCAAGGCCTATCAGTGTTACAATTGTTGGCAATTGACACTCAATTGGTTGGTTTCACTATATTTTCATTGATGACAACATGGTATTTTGTTCTAGCTTCATGTTTTGGTTCAGTTGTGTACCGACAGACACTTCACGGACACTACACTGACACTGACACCAACACTGGCCAAATATAAGGATTTCTTTGGTTACTGACAATGCAGGCCAACATGGTTTAGAATATGGTTATCGGTATTGGAGGCTGACATCTCTTGGATCCGACATTGATAATTGTTTTTGATATTCATGCATTTATGTTATCTAGCTAACATGTAATTTGATATGGTAATTATCTTTGTAAGTCGACATAAGGCATGATAAGTTGTATATGGTATATAGGTCAGTTGGATTAGATCATTTTGATATCAACAGGGTAATCGACATGGTAACAAACATGGTGATGGATATGTGAATATGATATAATGCGAAATATATCAGAGAGATTATGTATGTGAGGATATTTATGTAAGGGTTATTTTGGTAAAGGGTTTAGGATTTCAGACCGGAACAGACAAAGCTTAAACCAGAACTGTATTCTAGCATAGAAGATGCTATCTTAGCAGTTCAACACTTCTCCAGATTGTAGTCTAGATTTATATGTAGTCAATGAGGCTCCATTTGTGATTGATTAGTGTGCTCTAGGACTTCCTACAAGTGTAGGTCCTTTTTATTTTGTAATATCTCTTCATATGGCCAGTGGATTGATATTGTGGGTCACAAATCCCACCGTGGTTTTTCCTCTTTGAGGTTTTCCACGTATAATTCTGTGTGTTATGATTCTCATTTATGTGATTGGCTTATTGGTTGCTTTACTTATTTCAATTCTGTATGTACCAATATACCAGTTGGTGTATGCATGTTTTAATAAGGCTAAAATTGATCATTCTGGTATAACACTGATTCATCCCCCCCTCTCAGTGTTATTGGATTCCAACAAAAATAAGAGGTTGAAGAAGATAGTGGAAAGTGTAAATGTGAAGGTTGATGAATGTCATGGAAAGCGGATCAAAGCATGCAGATATGAGTTTGATGATCAAGATATTATTTCAAAGCAAGTACAAATTGATAACCTGAAGCAGAATGCTTCGGTAGAGACAATTAATCCAGATATTGCTACTGCCGGTGAAGAAGTTCAAGAACCTGAGAATCAAAATAATTAGAAGACTCGGAGGTATGTAAAATTTAATCATTTAGAGAATCAGATTATTGGTGATAAAAATACAGGTGTGATGACTAGGAGAATGATTGCTACTAAAGAAATATGCCTGATTTCCAAGATTGAACCTAAAGATGTTGCTGAAGCTTGTAAGGATGAGAATTGGATAAAAGCTATGGAAGAAGAGTTGAATTAGATTGAGAAGAATAGAACACAAGAACTTGTTCCAAGACCTAAAGACAAAAATGTGATTGGTACAGAATGGGTGTTTCAGAATAAATTGAATGAAGCTAGTGAAGTGGTAAGAAACAAAAAAAGATTGGTATGTAAAGGATTCTCTCAAATGGAAGGGATTGATTATGAGGAGAATTTTTCTCCGGTAGCTAGAATTGAAGCTATTAGATTACTAATTACATATGCCGCTTATAATAATTTCAAGTTATATCAGATGGATGTCAAGTTAGCCTTTTTGAATGGTGATTTGGTATATGGACTTAAATAAGCCCCTAGAGACTGGTATGCTAGATTGGACAAGTATTTGATGAAGCTGCGATTTTGTAAAGGTGCTGCTGATAGTAACTTATATTTTACGGTTGATAATGATAACATCTTGATTGTTGAAGTGTTTGTTGATGACATTATTTTTGGAGGAGATGATGATTTGAGTATGAAGTTTGCTGATGATATGCAGAAAGAGTTTGAGATGTCTATGATAGGTGAGATAAAATTATTCTTAGGATTGTAGATTACACGGACTATTAAAGGCATTTTCATTTATCAATCTAAGTATGTGAAGGAGCTATATGCGGGGAAATTGGGCGACAAAAATGAAAAGATCGGATTCAAAAGACCCACACACCAATGAGACTCTTGGTGCAAGGATAAAAACTATTTGAAATAGTTCAAATTCCCAAGGGGTGTCCCATTGTTCTCTATCTCATAGGATCCCTAAAGTCAATGTTTTTGCTCTCAGATCACTGAGAAAAGTGACTTAGGAATGACAACTCCAAGAATGAGTGATGTTTGATTTATATGCATGAATGCATTCTAAGATGTATGATATTGAATATATGATGATTAAGATAGCATAAAGATGATGATAAGATTAGAAAATTATCCTAGCAATGATATACTAGTCTAACATGAATATTTTATGATATATTAAAATGCTTCTAAATACTATTATGATGATTTAACAAAGAGAGGCTAAATACTTAGTAATTTAGACTATGATACAGATGCACAAAAGATTATTGATTGAGCAAAAATGAATATAAGTTGGATGCACAAAGACTTGATTATGAAAATGAAGAATGAGAGCTCTATTTATAGGGAAAATAGGGAAATGGATGGTCAAGATTGAATAATCTTAACAAGGGCAAGGATTGAAAGTTAATCAATCCATGTTCACAATTCTCACCAATGAAATGGTGACAATTCTCAACAAGAGGTTTCTTGAGAGGAGATGAAAGAAGCATTAAATGCTTGAGAAGACATGAAGGTTACCTTAGGAGGTAAGGGTTAAGGTTAGATTAGGGTTATCCATTGGATAAAGCTTTTACCCAAGGGGTAGACTTTTGTGCAAGGGTTAAAGGGATAACCAAGGTTAAAGCCATGGATGATTGATGAGACCCTTGGGTTAGATGAGGGTTGAGTTAGAGAGAAAGTCTCTAATCATACAAGAAGGTTGAGCTAACCATTAATGGTTAAGTAAGAGCCTTAAATGGTTTGGAAGACTTTGAGGGTTAACTTGTTGAAGACATAAAGCCTTTAATGGTTATTGAAGACATTGGAAGCTTTGAGAAGTGACTTCTCTTTGCTTAGGAATGTGACAATAATTAGGTGATGAACTAGGCTAAATTGGAAGTGATTAGAAGAATCTAGAAGGGGTTTAGGAGGCAAGTGGGAGATGTAGGAAAATGCAAGTGGATGGAGGAGGATTTTAATTAAAATAAAATTGCTTTATTTCAACAAAATAGATGCAACTTGCATAAATACAAGTGGGGGATTTAATAAATAAATTAGATTTATTTATTTGCAAGGATCAATTTAATTAAATGTAAATCTAATTAAAAAGGGAGAAAGAGGAATTAATTAAATAAAGTGATTTATTTAATTAAAGGCTAGAAAAGGTTTAGGTGAACTTAATTAAATAAATTGAGTAATTTATTTAATCAAATAGATGAATATAAAGAAATTAATTAAATATAATTTAATTAATATGAGGAATGGGGTTAAAATAAATATTAAATATTCATTTAGGAAAGCGGTCAGATTTATACATCTACATTTTACCCCTCTTTCAAGTGACGCGTGTGCACATGTTGATTGAAAGAAAATTTTGCCGGATATGTTGTCAAAATTTGATCGATATGATGCCCCAGATTTGGTGAATGATATCCCTCAGGAGATGAATCAAGGATGTAGTAAAAAATTGTCAAGTTAATGAGCGTTTTTGAATAAATTGCAATATGAGAATATTGACTGCGTTGAATGCACATTATTGATTCATCTTCTGAAAATGATGTTGATAAGGCTAAAAATGAGAAAGTGGGAGGAAAATACATGGCCCACTTATTAACCTTTTTTATTTTACCCTATTAAAAGGTAAAAAGTGATTTTGAAAAATCATTTGCACACTTGTCTCTTTGTGATTGTGACATTTGGAGCTTTGACAATGATGCTGATTCCATTCTCCTCACACCAATTTGAACACATTAGGCGACACCAGAGACCCACCACCTATAGTCCACTAGTAAGTGGTCAAAATCCTTCTTCGTTTCTGATTGATTTTATCTATTTTGATCACGTTTTTCAAATTTGGGTCGGATTTTGTCGGGTTAGTGCGTTAGGTAATTTTCTTAGTGCATACGATAGGAGTGTTAGTGCATAGAAAAACCATAGGTGTTTTAGCATCTGGGAACCTCATTATAGTGCGATCGGGGGGTAGGTTAGCACATAGGATGTTTTAGCGCATTAGGTCTACATAGAAGTGCAATGGGTAGGTGGTAGCACATGGGATAGGTTTAGCGCATAGGGTTAACAGGGTAGTGCAATGGGAGTTCTAGTTAGCGCGTGGGATAGGTTTAGTGCAGAGGGTTTTATTTCTAGCGCATTGATGAAAAAGGCTAGCACATAGGTGGTAGCGTAGTGCTTAGGAGCCCTGGTTTAACGCGTAGGGTCCAAAGTTGATGAAAAAGTGATTGTGAAGAATGTGTCATGAATTAAATAGATTATATAGATGGCATAGATGGTGATATGTATTTGTTGATTGTTCTGTTATGGTTCTTGATCCAATGTGAGTCCCGCTTTGTGATGATGTCCGATTTTGATATGCTGCTGTAGGATAATCCGAGTCTGCTTTTGTCAATATGAATTGCTTTTGATATGGAGTGCCAAGTTGATTGATTTTCTATGTGGATCTTGATTTTAAGTTTGATATGGATCTTGATGTTGCTTTTCGATATGAGTTTTTGATTTTCAATGAGTCCTAATTTGATTCTTGCGATATGGATTTTGATGCTTGCGATATGGATCTGTGATTGATTTCTCGATATGGGTGAGTGATTCTTGATATGGGTCTTTGATGCTTCTTGCGATATGGATTTGTGATTGATTTCTTGATATGGGTCTTTGATGTTTCTTGCGATATGGATCTGTGATTGATTTCTTGATATGGATCTTTGCTTGATTTCTTGATATAGATCTTTGCTTGATTTATCGATATGGATCTTTGATTTGATTCACGGATTGATGTGAATATGTTTATGATGTGTTCTTGAGATGCTTCGCTGTTTCAAGTTGATTTTTCTTTGATTTGAGATATCAGATGGATTTGGGAACTGATGATGGATACTTGTTGTTTTGCAGGCAGAGCTTGGCATGCTCTAGTCTCGAGAGCGATTTCCAAGGCCATGGACACTGATTCCATATTTTTCACAGTCTGCTAGAGATGTTATTGGGAGATGTGGGTTGTCCTCTTTACTAGACATGCCTCAGAATATCATTAATTAGGGTTTATTGACAGCATTGGCAGAGAGGTGGCACAGTGATATAAACACCTTTCACTTGGCTACGAGCGAGGTGACAGTTACACCAAAGGAATGTTATCGAATTTTGTGGATTCCTATAGTTGGGGCTCTATTACCTTATGAGAAGTTTGAGGAGGGTGGGACAGAGGCTCTCCACTGCATCTTCTAGGATGACCAAATTGGTGGGTATGAGATTCCATGGCAGGAGTTTTTGGATTTTAGTTACGCTCTGCTACCATTAGTATTAGCAGGCTTCATTGGTGGGTTTCTATGTCCCGACCATAGGTTGAAGGGACTAGCCATGGGATGGGGATTGGTGTTGGAGGACATGGTGATGTAGGGACACAAGTTTGCATGGGGGTCCTGTATGTTGGCCCATCTATATAGAGAGCTTCGATAGGTGGTAAATCTGGGATATACTATTTTATCAGCTGGGGTGACATTGTTACAGGTGTGGGCTTGGGAGCATATTCCCATGTCGAGACTGCTTGCAGACAGGGATAGGCTAGTTGATCGGGCATATGCTTATGGGTATATAGGTGTGGTTGTCCATCATAAGCTGGGCAAAGTAGAGCATTGGCAGAGGGCACGAGGTGATATTGATACAATCATTTAGAGATCGTATATGGATTGTGAGGTGTGGGCAGAGGATGAGCTAGAGATGCCTTATGTATATATGTTGAGGTATCTAATTGAGCGAACACCTTTTTATTATTGAGCGATTCTTACAAAGTCATGTTCAACGATAGTATGGTAGACAACAAGGGATGCCACAGGGAGCCTATTTATATGCTCGTCGGCGATAGGAAGTGCCAGAGTGGGGACCTACTCTAGATAGCATATCAACAATTGAGGAGTATATGTCACTAGTAGGACAGATCTGGGATTATGGGGCTGGGTTCGTGGATGTTGGGATGACAGAGGAGTTTTCAACGTAATTCATGTCACATGCACTGGCATGTATATCTGATCCAGCAGAGCTTGTTCCCACTTTTGATGATGACATAGAGATAAGGAGGGAGAGGAGGTAGGAGAGGGAGGTGGAGATGATGGAGGAGGTGGTGGAAATAGGTGAAGAGGAGGTGGAGATAGGGGAAGAGGAGGTGGAGGAGATAGAGGAGGAGGGCTCATTCTTGGTGCTAGTGGGGTAGGTATGGTGCTAGTGACGGTGGGTGGTATAGAGGATGATAGGCAACCTGCCCAAAGGAGGAGATCTGATGTTCTACCTCCACCAACACCTCAGACAGGGACAGGTGTGGGTGAGACCATGACATAGGTACCCATTCATAATAGGGAACCCACCCATCGATAGGATTCATAGATTAGAGCGCTACAGGTCTCGGTGCAGGAGCTACAGGCACAAGTGCTAGCACAACAACACCAGATTATGTAGGTTATTGCAGAGCGGGATACAAAGATAGAGCGACGGGGTCGAGTAGAGGCTCTTGCTAACATGTTGGAGAGAGTGACGATTGGTACCCTAGTTCGGGACACGCTGAGAGAGATACAATTTTTGGCCAAGGAGGTTGAGTATTATAGGTGTCTATACGAGGAGGTGGTCCCTCAAGATCACAGAGCTCCTAGTTGTGCTACAGTGCCATCTAGTCAATTTGGCCATAGTCATACGAGGACAGAGAGTAGAGGTATTATGGGGCCTGCCCGATGTGATCCACCTGGTGGAGATCCAGGAGCTGGTACATCTACTATTAGACCATCAACCTCAGGCGATAGTCATACTTGAGAGACCCGTCTCTGTTGTTTTTGATCACTTTGTTGTATTTTGACAGACATGATATCCCTTATACATTTTGACGATTTTTGAGATATATATATGGCACTGCTTTTCTTTGATCCACATGTGATGTTCTTATTGATGATGATTGATTTAAGATATGCATTATGTTTTGATATGAGATTCTATGATGATGATTTGATGCTTAGATAATAATGCTCTTTATTTTGATGATGATGTGAATACATGATTCATGATGAGATGAGTGAGAGTGTGATGATGTATTGTAAATGATTACTTTGATTTATGAGATGTATCTTAAAAATGAGATGTATGATAATGATAATGATGTGAGATGTATCTTGAAAATGAGATGTATGATAATGATGTCAGATGTGTCTTGAAAATGAGATGTATGGTAATGATAATGATGTGAGATGTATCTTGAAAATGAGATGTATGATAATGATGTGAGATGTGTCTTGAAAATGAGATGTATGATAATGATGTGAGATGTATCTTGAAAATGAGATGTATAATAATGATAATGATGTGATACTAATGCAAGATTTAAGATGATATGCAACTAAATGCAAGTTTTAAAATGATATGCAACTAAATGATCACTTTAATTCTGTCGTTGTCATTCCTATTTAGTCACTTGTTTGTTCTCTGTTTTTGTTTGTCATCATTGAGCTTTTGATATGTTGAAAGTTTAATACAGAAATTATGGTATAATTGAACCATAATGACCTGAGTATAACTTACATAGATTTTGATATTGCAAGATGACACAAGCATCGAGGTATAATTGAACCAAGATGACCTGAGTGTTGCTTGCGTAAAAAAGACAAGAGTTAACCATTTGCATGTGCAAAGTGGAAAATGTCTTCAATGATATGTTTCCAATCATGTCTCAAGACAAATTTGCACTGTACAAATGATTGCCTCATAGACAGAAAACCAAAGAAAAATATTAGATTCCTTCGTCGCTTCTCTAGCTCAATGCATCCTTGAGTAGATCAGGAGATCTAATGATTCAAAATTTGAAGATACAAAATAGTAAAAAATTCATGCCCAAATTAATAAAATCATAATTTAGCAAAATCATCCATCATGTGTGTGTTAAAGTTGTAGCTGGATAATTGTCTTGTTTTCTAGCCTGATGAGCAGTTTTTAACATTGGTTCTCTAGTATGCTGCGATCCTTGTTTGTTTGCTATTGTCGGAATGCTACAGTGAGAGGAATGCTGCCCCTAGGCATAGATATTTATCAATGTGGATGTATATGATGATCACCAAGCCATGGTGGATATGATATGAATAAGTGTTTCTAGATAATCAAGGACAATGGCTACACTAAGTATGTTCGGGATAATGCTGCATGAATAAGTGTGCTGGCGGTGGGTTTTAGCTAAGATTAGATGGATCAAAGATATGAGTACTGATAGATAGAGGAGCCGTTCTCTCACAAATATCGCCTGTTGCCAAGTTTTCACTACTTGTTTTTATTGCACTTTTTGGTTTGTTTTTGTATTTTTGTATTTGTTTTTTGTATTTTTCGCTTTTTCCATGCATTGGATGACTCAAGTGTAGAATTTATTCAGATGGATACTTTTGGTTGGTTCATCGAGCACATCTCCTTTTGAAGTTGACAACTGATATGCACCTAATCTGTAGGCTAATATGATGACAAAGGGACACAACCAGTTAGGTTCAAATTTCCCCTTCTTTTCTTGATCTTGATGGTTTCTGGGATTTTCCTTTAGTATGAGATCACCGACTTTGAAAGCCCTCAGGATGACGTGATTATAGCTTCTGCACATGCGTTGCTGATATGCCTTGAGATGGTCATAGGCATGTTGTCATTTTTCATCAAGAAGCTCTAGTTCTTGTAACCCATTTACTCGATATTCCTCATTTGGTATGAGGCCCTTCAAAGATACTCAGAGAGATGGGATTTCTACCTCAATAGGTAGAATTTCTTCTGAACCATACACCAATGAATAAGGTGTAGCCCTTGTTGTTGTCCAGATACTAGTCCTGTATGCCTAAAGTGCCGGATTGAGTTGTACATGCCAATCCTTGCCCGCATCATTTACTGTTTTCTTGAGGATTTTCAGGATTGTTTTATTCAATGCTTTCGCTTGACCATTCCCCTGTGGGTAGTATGGTGTGGAGAAGCGATGTTGGATTTTGAATTGTTCACATAGCTCTTGCACATCTTGATTCTTGAAAGGACATCCATTATCTGTGATGATGGAACTAGGAATGCCATATCTGCAAATGAGATAATTGAGAATGAATAAGAAGATATGTTTTCTAGTTACAATGGTCATCGGGACTGCTTCAATCCACTTTATGAAATACTTTGTTGCAGTGATAATGAACTTATTTCCATTTGAAGAAGAAGGATGAATTTTCCCTACTAAATCAAGTCCCCATTGACAGAAAGGCCAAGATGTGGTGAAGGGCTGCAGCTCTTGTGCTGGTGCATGGATAAGATTACCGTGAATTTGACATTTAGGACATTTCTTTGCAAATTGATAGGACTCTCTCTCCATTGTCGGCCAATAATATCCCATTCTCAGAAGTTTCTTGGTGAGAGTAGAACTACTTGAATGCGTACCATAGATACCCTCATGAAGCTCGTGCAAGGCCGAGTCAAATTCATTACGATCGAGGCATCGAAGAAGAGTACCATCTAGACCTCGACGGTAAAGTGTGTCAGTGGTTAAGGTATAGCAGGTGGCTTTCCAGATGAAGGTGCATTTTTGGTTGCGAGATAGGTTGGGTGGAAGAGTATTGTTTTTGAGATAATCATAGATTGTCCTGTATAAAGGTGAGTTTGAACTGGTTAGGGCATAGATGACTTGAGATGCATAATTGTCATAGGCTGGGGAAAATAATTGCTCTACCAGGAACTCATAATGACTTTGTTTATCTAGAATTTGTAGTAGTGAAGCAATAGTGGCCATTGCATTGGTAGCTCTATTGTCCAATCTTGGTATTTGCTTAAAGGTGATATGTACAAAGTACCTGTTTGAAATCATCAACCATTCTCTTGTAAGGAATTATCTTATCATCCTTTGTCTGATATTCATTGTTGACTTGATTGATAACTAATTGAGAATCCCCATAGACTCTTAATTATGTGATTCTCCATTCCACAACTATTTTGATTCCTATTACCAGAGCTTCATATTCAATGTTGTTGATGCATGGAAATATCAGTCTATAAGATCATGGAATTGTGTGTCCTTTTGGAGTGATGAAAAGGATGCCAACACCCTATCCATGTCGTGTATAGGATCCATCAAAGTACAAGATCCATTGCTTGGGTGTGATAGTGAGTATATCCATGTCTAGAAATTCCACCTGTAGTGGTTGTTGATCTGGTAGTGATGCTTCAACCAGTTGATTTGGAATTAACCGTCCTTTGATAGCCCAAAGTTCTGTGTATTGGATATCAAACTAATTGAGAATCATGACCCACTTAGCCAATCGTCCTGTAAGAGCTACTTTGCTAAGTAAATACTTGAGAGGATCAATTTTTTCTACCAGCTTGATTGTATGGGTTAGCATATAGTGGAAGAAATTTTGAGAGGTGAACACCATTTCTAAGCAAGCCTTCTCTATGAATATATAATTTAGTTCATATCCATTCAAAGTGTTGCTGATGCAATAAATAGCCCATTCTTTGCCTTCCAGATCTTCTTGCACTAGCAGTGCCCCCAATGATACTTCTATTGTTGATATGCAGAGAATGATCAATTTGTCTGCTATCGGTGGTACCAGAACTAATGAATTCATAAGATATTGTTTGAGTTGGTGAAATGATTCCTCGCATTTGTCTTCCCATCTAAAAGGTATATTCTTATGAAGCAAATGATTGAATGGTAGACATTAATCTGCTAGTTGAGCTATGAATCGCCTGATGGATTGCGGCCATCCTTGCAGAGATCTGAGTTAGCTAATGTTCCTAGGAGGTGGCATTTCCATGATAGCTTGTACCTTTGCTGGATCTACTTCAATGCCCTTTATGATACAATGTATCCTAACAGTTTGCCTGATGTGACCCCAAAGAAACACTTCTTAGGGTTTAATCTGACCTTTAATTGCTCCAATCTTTGAAATATTTAATCTATTATGTCCAGATGTTCTACTTGGGTGAATGATTTAGCCAACAAATCATCCACATAGTCCTCCATAAAGATATGCATCATATCGTGGAAGATTGTCGTCATGGCTCTTTGATAAGTTGCCCCAACATTTTTCAAGCCAAAAGGCATGATGTTCCAACAATACGTTCCCCATGGATAGGTGAACGTAATTTTATCTTGATCATCTGGGGTTATCTTGGTTTGATTATAGCCAGAGAAACCATCCATTAATGATAACATTGCGTGGCCTGCTATTAGATCCAAAATTATGTCAATGCTTGGTAAAGGAAAGTCATCCTTTGGACATGCTTTGTTGACATCTCTCAAATCTGTGCATATTCTGATGCTTCCGTTAGGTTTTGAAACTGGTACAATGTTTGAGATCCATTCAACATAGTCTATAGGTCGAAAGAATTCGACATCTAATAACTTCTTTAGTTCTACTTTGACCAATATTGCCACATGCGGATTCATCTTTCTTAATTTTTGCTTGACTGGCTTAGCTCCTGGAGTGATGGATAAGTGATGCATGATCAGGTTCAGACTATTCTGGGCATATCATCATATGACCAAGAAAAATTGATTTCCTTTTCCTTGAAGAATTTGATAAAATCTGGCTGTTCCTCTTCTGTCAGTGATTCTGCTAGATGTATGGTTTTGGCTACTGCTTGAATTCCGATGTTTATTGACTTTATTGGCTCAATCAATATGGGTAACCTTTCTTGATAATTTTCAGGAAGAGTGTCAAGTCTCCCATCTTTAGGTGCCTCAAAAAGGTTTTCACCTACAAATGCATCCTTTATTTTTACTTTTTTTGTGATCTAATACCGCCATTGACTAGTTTTCACTATTATATCCTTTGTTTATTTCATTTTTGTGAGTGAGAGACTTGGCACTCCCTTGATTGTAGATATCGTTATTTTGTTCACTGGTAGAGCATGTGTCTGGGTTGACTGAACATAGATACTAGACAATGGATTCATCATCTGGGAATATTGGTATATTATGGTGTTTAGGTTCTTCCTAGTCTATGAGATCAGGATATACGAGCGGTAAGGAGTCATTTGGTGGGTTGGGATTAGTCACGGTAAGTGTCATGATAGATTCATCATTATAGTTGTTTGGGATACTAGTTAGGTCTATGATATTGTCAAGGTCTTTGATGGTATTATCTTTGATGTAGCCTTGTTTGTATTGCTGCTGCTCATTCTCACTAGCCTCTTAGATATGTCATGGTCCAAATTCAAGTGGTCGAGATTCTGAGCCTTGTCCCTCTTGACAAAGGGATGTACATGAGTGGATGGTATCTAAATCAATGTCTTTAGTAACATCTGAACAACTATCCCACTCATAGTCATTAGAATCGATTTCAAAATTACTGTCCCAGATTATCTCACTGGTTCTAACAGGTATGTTGTAGGGTGAGAATAGATCTTTGACAATTGATACCAATTTTATAGCTTATTCTGATTCTGAATCAGAGCCTGCTTGTACTCTTTGCACTTTTTCATACACTTTTTCTCTTCGGTGAGTAGTAATTTCTTCGAGTGGTGGTTCTACCTCAGTTTGATTAGGTTCTTGCACATGATGCACTTTCTTATAAGAGGCTTCCTCCCTTTGAATGACTAGTTCTTCTTGTTGTTTATCATTTTCTTAATGTTCTTTCTCTTTCCTTGTCATTTTTGCTTCTTGGTGTAGTGCTTCTTGCCATGAGTTTTCATTATATTTTTTTCTTTGCTCTCCACTGAGGTTTTTGTTGGTGATTTTGCTTTTGCCTAGGTGCTATATGCTATCCATACCCCAGTCCTGTTTTGTTTCTTGCAAATTATGAAGGAAGTTGCAGGGGTTCTATAATTCCTTCTTGGCACTTGCCAATAGATCCTTTGACATTGTATCCCATCTATTGCATGATCAAGAACCCTTTTCCATATTGTTGTGCTGGTATTGCTACTTCTATGGCAGCTGCTCTGACTTCTTCTTCATCTTTATATAGCCAACTAAGGATATCTTTCTCTTCTGATTCATCTGCCAGTGTGCCCAGCTAGATAAATTTACCATCAAACTTGGTGATGGGCTGCGTTGCATGATGTGTTGACGCAGAAGGTTGTCCATAAGATTTTGGTGACATTGGCAATCTTGATAGACATAGGGGTTCAAAATAGTATTCCCCCATGCCTTGATACTTGATTTTCATCTTTTTCTTGAAGTCTATGGATAGAGACTTGATTTCTTCTTGATGATGATTGGATGTTGAAGAAGCTTGGGCCTCCCTGTTGTGTGGAACTAGCCTATCTTGAGCTGCCCCCATAACATTGCAATACTGAAAAGGGTTATTGTCTGCAGATATGGAAATTTCCTGTCCATTGTATGAGAACTTGATACATTGATGGTATGTGGAAGGCATTTCTTGCATTTCATGGATCCATGGATGACCCGATAGTATATTGTATGTCAACTCTATGTCCAAGACTTGGCACATCGTTTCCTTTTGTACCAGACCTACCTGAATAGGTAGTATTACCGTTCCTTTGGATGACCTCTCTTCATCATCATAGGCTTTGATGGTGATCTTCTTGATCAGATCAATAGACTACTTAGAGAAGCCCAATGCATGAATAAGCTTTAAAGTACAGATATTGAGACCAGCTCCTCCATCTATTAACACTCTTTTTACTCAATATTTATAGACTAAGACTTCAATATGGAGCAGAGTGTTATGCGGATGATTCAAGGAGACATCATTGTTTTCGGAAGAGGATAGGTTATGAGGCCCTTTCATATGAGCCACCATGGCTTGGAATCGATCAATGTCTAGATCATTTCAAATGTTTGTTTTGATAAGTGCTTGTTCCAAGATATCGTTGTGTTTTGGCGAGAGTTTGAGCAACTCAAGTATGGATATCTGAGTGAGAGTTCTCCATAGTTGATCAAACAAATTATATTGAGTCTTGGGGAGGGTTGTGGATGTTGTTATGTTCCCTTTCAAGACATATTTTTGCACTTGGGTTATCACATTTATCGACACATGTTCTTGTTTGTCCTTGATTTTTATGACATTTACTTGATTGTCATATGTTAATATGTGATTGATGGTGTTCTTGTATAGGTGATTTATACGAGCTCCTCTAGTATCATTCGATGTTGAAGCTCCTCCCTTGTTGTAATTTGGAAGAGGATTTTTAAAGGCTTCATGGTCACCATTCATTTTGTGACCATCAACTGTTAAATCACCCCTATCAATCATGTCTTGAACGATGTTCTTTAGCCTCATACAATCATTGGTGTTATGTCCTTTGTTTCGATGAAAATCACAGAAGTGCGAATCATTCCACCAAGGTGGTTTGACCTGGGGTTCAAAGTTGTTCATGGTTGGCAATGTGAGGATCTTATTTGCCAAGAGTTCTCAAAATGTTGATTCTAAGGTTTGTCCTAATGGTGTGTAGATGCGTTGATATGGGAAAGTATTGGTGTTGCCTCTGTGGTTTGCATTATTCCCTTGGTTAATGTTTTTGCCTTGGTTAATGTTGTGGCCTTGGCTAGTGGTGTTGCCTTGATGATTTTTTTTGGTGTTTGATGTTGAAGTTCCTTTATTGGCATTTTGTGGATAAGTGTTAGTTCCTTGATTAACACTTTTTTGATCTTTGTTGGATGGTGGGTTACCTGATAAAGCCAATACTGGTTGTTGAGACTTCACATTATTGGCATCAACTACCCCATCATTAACAATGTTTTTGTTCCTTGTCCAAAATCTGGATTTGTCTAAAGTGTTGTTATTGTTTTGTTTGTTAAAGGGGTTAGTGCTTGATGAATTAACACCTTCCTTAAAGAACTTCAATGTTCCTTTCTTGATGCAAGCCTCCTCGACTTGGATTCCATTTTCTATAAATTTGGCAAAATATGGTATGCATTGGAGTTTGAGTTGATAACTCATCTCACTATTTAGATTATCGATGAAGATTTCCATCTTTTCCTTCTCAAGCACGTCTCGAGGATATCTTAAAACCATGCGTCTCCATTGTTGAAGAAATACCATGAAGGTTTCATTACTCTTTTGTTTTGTGTTACATCCAGCATGGTGATCACATGTTGAATGTTATAGGAGTATTATGTTATGAATTTGTTTACCAACTCATCAAATGATCTGATGGGAGGTGTGAGTTTAGACAACCACTCCATTGTTTGTCCTCCCAAACTTCTTGGGAATAATCTCATTAAGTATGTCATCGTGAGAAAACTCTAGGCTCATGGTACAAAATTCTCGAACGTGATCACGAGGATAACTTTTACCATCATACTTGTCATACTTTGGTATATTTGAATTTGGGGGAAAAGGTACCATGTTCAATCTCCTATCAAAAGGATAAGGATAGATTTCATCCAAGGAGTATCGCACTATAGTTCCTTGTTGCATGTCCTGCATTTGTTTTTACAGTGTTTGGAGTTGTTGTGCAAGAGCAACCATGGGTGCATTTGTCCGCTGAGGGAGAGTTTCCCCCCATTCATTAAGATTGTCCCAATTGCGGGTATGGTCTTGCTCATGGGTGTTGTCTTGTTCGTGAGTGCGATCTAGGTTGCGTATGTTTTCTGGATCATGTGTCTCTTCTTCTCTTCGTTGTTCTTGATAGGCATAATTTTTTGACCTTGTTCTTTAAATTCTCTCATCTATATTCCTTAAGTTTTCTTTATCAAAATCTTCAGGAATGTTGACACATTTTCTAGTTAGCATGAGTAGATATTTTTCTTTGTCTGCTTCGATAAGTCTTTCCTTGAGTTTTTGGAATGTTGCATTTTCTTGACATTCTTGGAGAAGTTCTTTGGTGATCTCTGTTTCTCCCTTATTTGCATACTCATCAAAAGGATTAGAAAATCTACGACCCATACTCGATTATGGTTGTGAATCTTTTTGTTTGTTTCTTTGAGATCGAGTGACAACGAGCATTAATATATTTCTACCATGACGAATTCTTCTTCTTCTATGGGAGTTCTTGACAGAGTTGGTGGCTCAAGTCGAGCTTCATTATAAGTGATAGGGAACTTTGGGGACAAAGCGGGGTTAATTCTTCCTCCATGATTTAGGCTTTGGTTGAATGCTACTTTCTAAATGTAAGCCCTACTTCTTAAAGTCTCTTTGTCAAACTCATTTGTTTTTCCCTCAATATACAATCGCATGTGACGCAAGAATACACGATGTGATGTAAAGAGTTGACGATTGATATAGAGAAATTTATTCCTTTTAGCAAGTGCCTTAGAACTAGGTTGTCTCTTCTTCAACTTAGTTTTGTGATAAAGACTTGTTCTTCTCAAAATATGAGTGGTCATACACGAATGATCAAAGGTTGATGTTGGTGCTGATGTTTGATACTTCATTTGAAAACTCAAGTTTACTTTATCAAGTAGAGGTTTAGTTCGATTCACCTCCATGATAAAGTGTGTCAAATGATATGGATAAAGTCTCTTGATATGGAAACTTGATTTGACAACTTAAGGATTAAACTAGGTATTTGTTTTGATAGAATCCACTGGATGGTGAAACTTTGATCACTGTTTCTCATACTCCCTAATTTTGCTGGATAAATTCTGATCTCAAACTAGTTTAAAGATTTGAAAAACTTGTTCTAAGAGTGCCTTGTTGGATTTGGAATTTTTTTCACTGATGATCAAATTTGAAGTTTTTCTACTGAGTTTGCTAAAGGACTTGAAAGGGTATTTGAAGCTATTGATTAAATTTTCTCAAAGTGCCAGATTTGCTCTCTGTTTTTTCCTAATATTGATCATGTGCTAAGATAGAGACCTGATGCACTAAAGATAGTTCCCGAAGCATTATAGAATGTTCGCAATGTGCTATGCGCTATGCTACCTTTCCTATGCACTATTTCAGACTGTTTGAAAATGACTATGCTGGATGGGTTATGCACTATTATGTCCTGATTATGCGCTAATGTTTGATTTGAAAGTGTTATAGGATGTCTTGAATGTGCTAGGCTGATGCTTAAATGTGCTATAATGATGTTGATAAGCGCTACCAAAAATTTCACTAGTATGATACTGATTGTGCGCTGAGTTGAGTGATGAAAGCACTGTGTTTTGGTGTAAATGCACTGTTGAATGTTTTCTATTTGCTAGGATGTTTCTCCTATGTGCTAACTGTTCTGATTTATTTGTTTTTTCTATGTTGAAAAATAACACTTGTGATTTTGATGATGATTTTCTCAAAAATAATGACTTGAAGACACGACACATAGAAGAAATAACAAATTTGTCTATGCTAAACAAGTAGTGTATGTTCTTTTGAGGATGTGTTCAAATCCCCGATGTTTTCACTAGTTTGGATAACAATCAGACAGATCAAGTAGACTCTTTATTCAAGGATCATCAACAATAGAATAGTCCACTAGTCTTGATACTCCGTCAGCTCAAACAACCTTGTCACCCCCAGGGGGCGCCCGTTTTTTGGCATTTTGCTAGAAATTAACTCAAAGTGAATTGCTTCACAATTGAGTAGTTATCTTGGGAGATATATGATGAGTGATCTTGGGGGTAGATTCTTCCCCACCCTCGCACTATGATATTGCCAATGTTTGGCAATTGACTCAGTTCAAAGTTTCTAATGCTAAGGTTTTTAATCAGGCTTCCGTTTGGTCTTCAGTGATAAACTCCCTCGGGAGGCTTCCCAACCTTTAGAACAAAGGCTTTACTTATCTTAAAGATACCGGGGGAAGACTAATCACTGAGCAAAACCGTTGAAGGGGAATTTTGTTAGCCTCCACTTTTGATTATAGTTGGTTGGAACACTTGGCGATAAACCTGTTTCCCACTTAGGTCGTTACCCTCTCACCAGCCATTAATGGTGCCCTAAGGGCAACTCAGGAGGGCAGGCCTTCTAAAGGTTTTAATTGCTTGAAGTAAAGAAAGCATAAGAGTGGTTTGGCTTTTTGGTCACCCAATTAAGGGGAGAGCATATACCTTCCACTTTTGAGATAGGCAAACAATATTCATTTTAGCCTTCAACACAATGATTTGATAAAGTCTACCTGGAGATGTTGCTCCAACAAGCATGGTGTTCTTTTTAACTTTTCATAGCAAAATGTGTGTTTCAAAACCTTGAAAAACAAACCTGCTCAATGAAGTAAATCATGAATTTGGTCAACAAAATGAAAATCATGCAATCAATCCTCAATGAAGCTCTTTTTGCCTTGTATAAAAACAATGAAAGTGAGATTCTTTTTAACCTTACCAAATGAATGTTTGTTTGTAGTTCTTTTTAACCCTTTTTGCAAAAATGAAAGTGAGGTTTTGTTTTAAGCACCAAAGGAGTAATGGAGTTCTTTTTAACTTAACACCAAAAGAAAATGGGATCCTTTTTAACTTTGCAAAAAACAGTTTGTTTGTAATTCTTTTTAACCCTTTTTAGCAAAAAGAAAAGTGAGGTTTTGTTTTAAGAACCAAAGGAGTAATGAAGTTCTTTTTAACCAACACCAAATGAACTCTTTTTAAACTAACTTGGAAAAGATAGAAATAAAAATAATCAAATGCCTAAATATAACTCCTCCCATTTGTAAACAATGATTAGTAACCTGCAACAAATAAAAGTTAGTGAAAAATTTAAGGCCCTAGGTGAGCTTATACAAGCCTAACTTTCACTTCTGTTACAAATTATTCCTTGTTTCTATCAGAGTCACGTGCTGGACTTATGCATAGATACGCTACAGAAAGGTACAAATGCACAAAAGAAAGACTCCTATGTGCTACACTGATATCCCGATGCACAAGAAAGAAATTGAAAGTATTAGGTTCTAATAGTAAGCTCTAAAGTGCTACAAAAAGGTTCCTATGCACTAAACAATGCGATGAACACACTACTGTTTGCCACAAATGCACTAAAAAAAGTTTCGGACCTGCTAAAATGGTATTCCAGTGTGCTTGTAATCTTTGTCCTGCACCAAAAACAATGTGATTTATGGGGATGAGCCCCACGGTGGGCGCTAGAAATGTATGTGGGGAAATTGGGTGACAAAAATGAAAAGGTCGGATTCAAAAGACCCACACACCAATGAGACTCTTGGTGCAAGTATAGGAACTATTTGAAATAGTTCAACTTCCCAATGGGTGTCCCATTGTTCTCTATCTCACAGGATCCCTAAAGTCAATATTTTTGCTCTCACATTATTGAGCAAAGTGACTTAGGAATGACAACTCCAAGAACGAGTGATGTTTGATTTATATGCATGAATGCATTCTAAGATGTATGATATTGAATCTATGATGATTAAGCTAGAATAAAGATGATGATAAGATTAGCAAATTATCCTAGCAATGATATAGTAGTCTAACATGAATATTCTATGATATATTAAAATGCTTCTAAATGCTATTATGATGATTTAACAAAGAGAGGCTAAATACTTAGTAATTTAGACTATGATGTGGATGCATGAAAGATTATTGATTGAGCAAAAAAGACTATAAGTTTGATGCACAAAGACTTGATTGTGAAAATGAAGAATGAGAGCTCTATTTATAGGGAAAATATGGCAATGGATGGTCAAGATTGAATAATCTTAACAAGGGCAAGGATTGAAAGTTAATCAATCCATGTTCACAATTCTCACCAATGAAATGGTGACAATTCTCAACAAGAGGTTGCTTGAGAGGAGTTGAAAGAAGCATTAAATGCTTGAGAAGAGATTAAGGTTACCTTAGGAGGTAAGAGTTAAGGTTAGGTTAGGGTTATCCATTGGATAAAGCTTTTACCCAAGGGGTAAACTCTTGTGCAAGGGTTAAAGGGATAACCAAGGTTAAAGCCATGAATGCTTGATGAGACCCTTGGATTAGATGAGGGTTGAGTTAGAGAGAAAGTCTCTAATCATGCAAGAAGGTTGAGTTAACCATTAATGGTTATGTAAGAGCCTTAAATGGTTTGGAAGACTTTGAGGGTTAACTTGTTGAAGACATAAAGCCTTTAATGGTTATTGAAGACTTGGGAAGCTTTTAGAAGTGACCTCTCTTTGCTTAGGAATGTGACAATAATTAGGAGATGAATTATGCTAAATTGGAAGTGATTAGAAGAATCTAGAAGGGGTTTAGGAGGCAAGTGGGAGATGTAGGAAAATGCAAGTGGATGGAGGAGGATTTTAATTAAAATAAAATTGCTTTATTTCAACAAAATAGATGCAACTTGCATAAATACAAGTGGGGGATTTAATAAATAAATTAGATTTATTTATTTGCAAGGATCAATTTAATTAAATGTAAATTTAATTAAAAAGGGAGAAAGGGGAATTAATTAAATAAAGTGATTTATTTAATTAAAGGCTAGAAAAGGTTTAGGTGAACTTAATTAAATAAATTGAGTAATTTATTTAATCAAATAGATGATTATGAAGAAATTAGTTAAATAGAATTTAATTAATATGAGGAATGGGGTTAAAATAAATATTAAATATTCATTTAGGAAAGTGTTCAGATTTATACATCTACAAGAACTATTGAAGAAGTTTGGGTTAGATGACTACAAACCTATTGGAACTCTTATGGTAACTAGATGCAAGTTGTCTAAGCAAGATGAATCTCTGAAAGTTAATCAAATCTTGTATAGATCTATGGTTGGTGGATTGTTGTATTTGACTTAGACTAGACTGGATATTATGCATGTTGTTTGTCTTTGTGCAAGATTTCAAGCAGATCCTAAAGAGAGTCATGTTATTGTTGTGAAGAGGATTTTTAGATACTTGAAGGGGACTGTTGATTATGGCCTGTGGTATTTGAAGAATGATGATTTCATGTTATGTGATTATACTAATGCTAATTAGGCATATGATGTTAATGATCAGAAGAGAACTACTCGTGGAGTTTTCTTTTTTGGGGAAGACATTACTTTCATGGCCGAGTAAGAAATAAGATGCTATATCTATATCTACTATTGAAGCTGAATACATTGCTGCTTCTAGCAACTGTACTCAGGTAGTTTGGATGAAGTAGATGTTAAAGGACATTAGAGTTATTTATGATGAGCCTAATGTTATATATTGTGACAATTCAAGTGCTATTAATATTTCCAAGAATCCTATACTGCGCTATAACACAAAGCATATATCAATTAAGTATCACTTCTTGAGGGAGAAGGTTAGTGAGGAAGAAGTCAAATTGGAGTATGTATCTACAAAGGATCAGATTGTAGATATTTTTGCTAAACCTTTGCTTGCAGATACATTTATATACTTGAGAGACAAGTTAGGGGTCTCTGCCTCTCCTGATGAGAACTAGATACATTGAGATGCATCAATCCGGTGGACTTCAGAGTCTTATATTCTTATCCAGGTTGATGAGTTGGTGTTTCTTCTCCTCTAGAGTAGTTAGTGTGTGGTTCAGTGTTTTTGGGAGATAAGCATTATTTGTATGTCTTTGGCATTGCTATCAAAGGGAGAGAAGCATGTGAAAAATTGCCTTATCTTGGAAACTTTGTATGCATGATTTTAGGGGGAGATTGATGGTATTGATTTATTCCTTTGCATTGATTTTTTTTCACATTCATATGTTGCCATCAATGCCAAAGGGGGAGATTGTTGGATATTGCTGCTACTAGGATATGTCATTGTCATTAATGTCAACATATTCCTGTGTTTTGGTGTTGTAGAGAGTTGTTTCGGTGTACTGGTGTTCGCAGTGATTTGATTTGGTTGGTTTATCTATTTGATATGTTAAATCAACTAGAGATAATTCATTCCATATTGATTTCATGATGCTATGTGGTGATTTGATCGAGTTGTGGATTTCGGTATGAAGATTGTTTTTTCAGTGTTCAGTGTTGCAGTGTTCCGGTATTTGATTCGTTGTGATTCAGAATGGTTATATCTTGTGTTGTAGTTTTGGGATAGTGTTTGGGATGTTCATGTGTATCTTAATTTTAGATGGTTCATAATTTGGTGCTCCACAATTTATCTTTCTTGTTTGAGTTGCTGATGCTGAAGTGTTCTTGTGTATTAACGTGTTGATCGATGAAGATTTGATCAAGTGGTGTTGGTGCAGCTATTACGAATGGTTGTAATGTGCTTGTTGGTGTTTCCTAATTATGTCCTATTTGTTTTTGTAGTTTGCATTTATCATTGTGCATGTTATTGAAGATATTATGGGTTCAATGATATTCTTCATGTTATGTGACATTTTTGGTGGTGTAGCGCGTTGAGGTTGCTCTTGGTGAGATTTCTAGCGGTGTTGCACATTCAAAGAGATTGATTTGGGTCCTTGCTACATTATCATGACATTGTATTGGTCCCTGTGTTTGATTTATCTATCATGAGATGTAATTTTGTAATTAGGTGTTAAGGGTTGAGCTGAACTTGTAGTCAAGGTTGATGATTTGTATAAATAGATGTTATATTCATGTAATTTGGATATGGGTGTCGAGTTTACATTATCAGAGAGTGGTGTATGTGCAAACAAGAAAATTTACCCTTTGGTATGAAGTGTAGAGAAGAGTGTGCTGTAGGACAAACAATTGTGCTTAATCAAAATTATCATCAAGTATTTGGAAATGCTATTCTTTCAGTTCATCTTAATCGGATTGTAGTTCAAATATTATTGTAAGGTAGCGAACCTTCCCTGAGGGTTGTAGCCTTTTGAGCTATTATATTTTGAAAAGTGAGCTCTAGGTAGTGTGCTTGAATGCATGTACATTCCCCATTGTAATATTTACACATACTACTATAGAGTATCATCTTATTGTGGATAGGTTCCCACTATGGTTTTCCCTTAACTGGGTTTTCCACATAAAAAATATTGGTGTTATGTGTGTTGCTGTTATTGCTCATCTTCATTCTTGTTGTAGTTGATTATATATGAGATTGTGCTTAATTTTTTTAATCTGGTGAAAACTGATTCACCCCCCCTCTTAGTTTTCCTTCATTATTATTGCCAACACAAGGGTGGCTCACTGCTGGTGGGTGATCACTACCCAAATACAAAAAGGCTCATTGCCGAATAATAGGATTATAGCTGGAATACAAAATTGAACTGCTAGAATTGCATCTGATGTATGCATGAGACACAATTCTTTTGAAGTACACAAAATTCGTTTACATCCACTGTACATATACCACCTAAATAAAAATCACATTCATAAAACTGTCACATATATAATATGTACACATTAGCAGTTTTTCAACTACTATATCTATATCTTGCAAAATTGCTGGTTATAAATATATATATATATATATATATATATATATATATATATATATATATATATATATATATATACCAAAAGCTTTGATAAGTCAGCTCAACTAGAGAGGGGATGAGAACGATATGCACACATGGTATTGCAAAATAACTTCATACAATGTCAGTTATGCTCTTTAATCCAAAACACCACGTAGAATACACCTTCCATCATATTCAAATAGGACTGGATCCAAAACTACCTTATAGAACATGCCTTCAACATTTCTGGATGGGATCAAACCTAAGATGCCTTATTGAATCATGAACTGCATGACATAAATGCCAAAACAAATGTACAAACTCTGCACATATTACGGAGCAAAAGAATGGACCAAAACATACACTCAAACAAGCAACCATACCACATCAATGACTTATATGCTAGACCATAATACATCAATGACATCAATGACAATAGGACAACAATAGCTGGGTAACATTATTGACTAGTGTGCTATCTCCAATTACCACCGTCGGGGATATGAGCATGCTCAGACCTATGGACATAGGTGGAATGGATGCTCTATACCCACACCAACCAAGACATACAAAGATCTGTGCATATGTATACATATATAACATGATATACTTGAAAGCATCATTAACATTCCCCGATTGAGGTCATATAATAATATGGTTAGTAACATGATATCTAATCAAAACAATATAGCATCATCAAATGAATATATTGATAATAATTTAATCTCATAAAAGAAATACAATAACATAAGATATGATTCATTACTTTTAAATCATCCAACTATATTAATCATTGTTTGTCATATTTTAGTTATTAATTTAATTAACATTAACATTAAAAAACATCATAAATAGAATTACAACCCCCAATGAATCCAATATCCAAATAGATATGCAATAACCAATAACAACATGGTCCTCACAACCAAGAACAAGAAAGAAACACACATCCCAATGCATAAGCATAATTATGATCCTCATGAAACAATCCAAAACATCATTGGTCCAACATGAATACAAAACATATATCTAATCAAGGAAAAAGCTAGGCACTCAAGGCCTCACACTGAAATCAAATGCAATATCTAGAATAATACCAAAGACCCATAGAAAGGTTAACACCCAAAAGAAAATTGCACAATCACAAGCTCATAGCCAAATCCACATCAAGGAGAAGAAATATAGAAGAGCAACTAGAGAGGCATTACAAAAAACATTAGAAACATATAATAGATACCTCTAGTCAACAAAACACGTGATAGATAATCAAGAACTACTAAAAATAAAACATGATGATAACATTAAGATAGATATTAACCATAACTTGTCATAGTCCTTTCAAAACTCAAACAATCAAACATGTCATTTCGAAAGAAATTACAATTGTTGTAGCTACCAAACACATAAAGTCGGTTATAATTACATTTAATTCTTATCTGTTGGGATCCAAGAACACTGAGAGGGTGGGGGGTGAATCAGTGTTTTGCCGATATGAACAGTTTTTATCCTTTTATACCATGCATATATAAACCGGTAAAAAAATAAATAGATAACAAGAAGAAAATAAACCATCCACACAAATGAACACCATAACACACAAAATTTATACATAGAAAACCTCAATGAGGAAAAACCACGGTGGGATTTGTGACCTACAATATTAGTTCACTGGCCATATGAAAAGATATTACATATAATAGGGGCCTGCACTTGCAGGAATGCACTCTGCCTGGAGCATACTACTCATCACTAGAGAGCCTCATTGACTACAAGCTTTTTTCTAAAGTAAATCACTAAAAATGAACTCAAGAATGCATCTGCTATGCCAAATAGAGTTTTGGTTCTATCTCTGCTCTGTACCGGTTCATAAACCTTGAATTGCTACCAGTATCTCTTCTCCTCCAAGAATGCTTTCCAATCTATCTACAGATCATTGCATGATATAATATTCACATACAAAATGATCTTTATACATATATTTCACATTATAGAGTTCTGCTATATTCTCCTATATCCACACATATCATCTATCACATCATCATATCAAAAAGAACCTAGCAGACTGACCTATATACATAGTACAAATGATATGCCTTATGTCAGCTTACAATATATTTATAAAGATATTCAATGTCGGCCTTGACAATATTTACAAAATGATTTATTAAGTAAATCCTCCTTGATGTTGGTGCCGGTGCCGATGTAGCCCTGAATGCTCCAAAGCTGGTATCTGCTGGTATATGACTCCTAGTGCCGGTATATGACTTCCATCTTATCTTTTTGCCATCAATGAAAACAAAATGAATCCAATGAGTGTGAATTGCCAATAATCTCCCCCTTTGGCATTGATGGCAACACTCATGTGAAAAATGGATTCCCTTCTGATATGCTCCCCCTGAGCAATACACTCTATCTGATAATCCTTCCCATGTGTTTCTCTAATATTTTTTACATATATGCATACTGCCCCTTTACCATTAATGCCAAAGACCAGTGAAAGAATTGAAAGAATAAAAGAATATTGTTAGTTTCACTGGAGCTTAGTCATCTTCAAGATTTTCGGGTATGCCTTTTGCAATAACTGAAGATATGTATCCTAGCCAGATTTGAAAGTATCAAAAATAGATGCAAGTCCACTTACTAAGTGGGAAAGTGTTTCCTTCTCTTGGATATCTGCCGATGTGGGTTTAGCTATCATGTCCATGCACTCTCTCTTATGAACACCCAATGAATCTAGTCTAGGACTTACCAATCCTCTTAGATTTCATGCTCTTCGCATGATTGTATCTCTGTCCTTCTCAAAAGAAAAAAATGGCTCTCCAGGACCAAATTTGTCCATCAAAAGAATTAGCAATTTTAGCCATCTTATCATATAACTCCTTCAATCTGCTATCTACATTAGTTGTAAGACTTTCTATGTTACAACACACTCTGTAGATATTTGTACATTGTTTTAAACAAACCTCAATATGAATAAGTTTGTCCTCAATTTTCTTCTTCTCTGTTTCTATAATCTGATCATAAGTTGTTCTTTTTGCTGCTGTGAATTTATCCAAAGCCTGTCGGCTTGCAATCTTCCTTAGAGATTGAAAATTGTTAGAGATATGCTCTGTTAGAGTCTTGAGCTTGCCGGAAGGGCTTTCTCCATCTTCAATCTGACAGTCAGGTATTAGTCTGTGCAATACTAAGATCGATTGATCAATTATTCCTTTGTCTGTAGTACCTTCAATAATTTTTGAGTAACCATCATCATCAATTCAGTTGGACTCAACTCAGAGACTGATTTCTTCTCAACCTGAGAAGTGTCAATTGCCAAAACGTTTGCTAGGGAATTAGTTTTACCTATTGGTATGGAATCAATTGGTTTTACCTTGTCCATCTCAACCTCTTTTGCACCGGTGGCTTCACCACTTGGTGCAGTGTTAGTTACTGCCGGTCGAGTATTATCCACAGTATTTCCAATGTCCTGTACATTGCCTTTCTAAAAAATGGTCTATGCGAGTACAAACTGTACACTCTCCTTAGCTGCCGGTTGTGTTTGAGTATCTATAGTTACTGCCGGTTGTGTCAAATTTGGAGTTGAACTACCCAAAATACCTTTCCTTTTTGATTTGTCAAGAATGGTGGAATTTGTTGCCCTTGCAAATTATTCTTGAGATGTGAGAAAGTCTGGGTTTTTTTGAAAGAATTTGGTCCATCCCTTAGTAGTCTCATTTATCACCTCATTTAGTCTCCCCAGCATAAGGCTTATCTGCCGAGATTTACTACTAAAAACTGTCCTATTTGCAGTATCTATACATCTTTTCATTTCTTCATTATTTATAGAACCACACATTTCTAAGAGTGCTACTTCTTTGATCTCCCTATCTCTCTTGACAACATCAAGTCTCCTAGCCTCATGTTTATTATACAAGGATAAAGGTATCTCCTTCAAAATTTCAATTAAGGCTTTCTTATAAATGTCTATATACAACAAAATAGCTTCTTCTAATTCATTTATCTCATTCTCTTCTAAATCTTTATAACACTTCAATATATTTTTCAATATTCCATCTTTTGTAATTTCATCAATAAGCTCATCACAGGTCATTGTGGTCTTACCGGTTTCAATATCACCACCCTTCTTCTTTTTGCTTGTGGTTTCCGGTGTGACTGGTTTCCTCTTTTGCATAGGCTTCCTTGCCGGTGGTGTAGGTGTAGTAGGCTTAGTTGCCTTTCTAACAAGTATCCTCCTAGGCTCTTCCTTCTTCCGCTCTACCGGTGGTTTTACCACATTCTTCCTTTGTACTCTTCTGAAAGCCAGAGGTTCATTATCCTCAGAATCAGAATCAAAAGTGATAGGGGAAATGTGAACTTGTGGTTTCTTCACTCCTGCAATACCAACCTCTACCGGTTTAGCAGCCTGTTTGGATTTTGAACCCAGTTGAGTGTCTATCTTATAGATTACATCTTGTACATATGCAGACATCTTTTCTATTTTCTTCTCTCTTCTCTTCCTATTAAAACTGGTTTTCACTTCAAGAGACTTCTCTCCTACTGTACCAAAATACTCTGTTTTATCATCTAATGGGGCATCTAACAACATATTTGCATAGAGTTCAAAAATGCTATCATCCACCTCATATCCAAGCTCAGTAATCCAGATTTGCTTAGGTTCAACTGCTTCCATAAGAGTTTCATCAGTTTTTACCATGAAACAGATATCAGTGGAATACTTCTCCACAATGTTCTTTGATATTCTCTCCCTTTGCCTCATGTTTTCTTGAAATATCTTAAAATATCCCCAAAGTTTCTCATCTCTGCCAATACTAGGACAAGTGATTTCTTCCTTGATCTGCATACCTACTGGTATGTCATGAGCCCAATGCTTTTTCCCTAGACCGAGTAGCTCATTCAGGAAGTAAAGCATTAAACAAACAATCAAGTTTCCATATCTAAAAGTGCCTTTCTTGATTCCTTTGATCTTACCAAAGTTTAACATCAACTCACTCCTCATCCATTCACATAAATCATACTTCACATTGTTCCTTAGCATCTGATATGCAACATGAATGCATGAACTCATGACAAAATTCAATCGGTTGGATTGAGTTACCTTGTAACTTATGATCATGCTTGCAAACTTTATATCCATGTCGATTATTGTGCTTATCCTCATTGATCTATTATCAGGTGTAGCACCAATGAGTTTCTCGACCTTTGTGTTGGAAATTTTCTTGCCAGGTTCTTATCCAACCTTGGGTAAGCTAGTGACAGCTTGAATAGCCTCCTTAGTGATCATGTAAGGCCTATCTAGCCAAATAAATTCATTGTGAACCATTTTCAGAACGTATCTGATAACCTCATCTCTGAATTCCGGTATGTATAGAATACTGGTTAACCCTAGATCCTCAATTGCTTTGTATTTCAGTTTGATGGTTCTAGAGTCTCCTAGTATCACGGATTGATACATGCTTTTGATTTCCTCTGTGCCCAAATCCTCAAGGGTGCAATGAATGTATGCCCTCACATCTTCAACATACATTACACCGTCATGAACCCTAGAAAATGCTCCCGCTAAGTCTTCCTTTTTAGAAAATTTGAGAACCTCCTTAAATACTGGCCTTAACCTATCCTTGACTTCAACAATGGTGGAATTTGCAATAAAAGTAGGAGCTGAAGATCCAGATGCCATTTTGAAAAATACCTTAAAGTGAATGCTGGTGGAAGATTGAGTACTTCAGATAACTACTCAAAATCCTTTCACAATGCTTTTGCTCACTCTTAACTTGCCTTTACTTTTCTCTAAATGCTTGAATGATCAGTGAGTGAAAATGAATTCACTTACCCCCTTTTATCAGTGAATAAAACCCTAATTTTTTGTAATAAATGCTTCACCAACAACCCTACGGGTGCCGGTTTCACAGTCATGTGCCGGGTGAACTTCATCGATGATGAACACAACTCTCTAGATCTCTTTTAGATATCCTTAAGTCTCTTCTGGGGTAATATGCAAAATTTTGCAATGACTTTGCCAATCCCTAAGGCTTATGCCTCAGTTACCGTGGAGTTTCTTGTCGGTGGAGGAATACCCTATTCTACCAGTGGAGTTGCCAGTATACATCCATCTCCACTTGGTTCTTTAGATTTTCTAACCCATCTCTTTGTGTGATCTTGTTGTATTTCATCTACCTTTTTCTTTCTTTTCTCATTAT
The DNA here is from genome assembly GCF_030272615.1 of Cryptomeria japonica. NCBI lineage: Eukaryota > Viridiplantae > Streptophyta > Pinopsida > Cupressales > Cupressaceae > Cryptomeria > Cryptomeria japonica. The sequence goes on along the minus strand of NC_081405.1, from coordinate 313,713,932 downwards.
CTTTATCATTATTAATCGGTTGAGTCTTGCTTTTGCAATACTTAGCAATATAACCCATTTTGTTGCATGCATAACATGTAACATTGTTCTTCTGAATTGCTTTGACATATCCAGTATCATTTCTTGACCTACAATGATTAGAAAAATGTCCAAACTTTCCACATGCATGACATTTAACATTCATTCTGCAATCTTCTAATCTATGACCATATTTCTTGCAATTTGTGCATTGACCGAGAACCAAATTGTAGTTTTGATTTTCTTTATTGCTACATTGTTTAGCCATATGCCCAAATTTATTACAAACAAAACATCTACCATTTAATTTATAAGCATTAGATTGCCTTACCGATTTCCTTTGTTTTGATGAGTTTTGCATACCAGTTGTCTGATCTTCATTTGTAGTTTTGGAGCTTTCACCTTGTACAAATCCAAGTCCTTTAGAATCATCAATCTGTCTTTGTCTTTTCAATAATTCATCCAACTATGCAACACTGATCCTAAACTTTTCTTTATACTCACTTGCAGTAGTTAGATCATCTCTCAGAGTAGTTATTTGTCTTTCAAGTTCTTGTTCATTGTTCCGGGAGTGTGCCAAATCAGTTCTCAACAGATTATTCTCATGAGTCAATTTGCCACATTCATCAAATTTGTTCTTCAGAGCTATAACAAGATTATCTTCCTTCTTCTTTCTATCCTCAATATCTTTTTATAACCTCATAGTCAGATCTTGCATTTCATTTTTCATGAGCATGTTTGCTTGACTTAGTTTCTGACATTGTTCCTTAAGAGCATTCTTCTCCTCATCATCCAGTTTTTGCAAAAGTTCTTTTCTCTTGGCTTGAGCAGATGATAACCTTTCTTGCAGGATAAGAATGAATTCATTTGCAGAATTCAATTCTTCTTGCAATTTCAATTTAAAGTACTTCATCCTTTCAGCATCATAATCCTCAAAAGCCATCTCAAGTTGCTTCTCCATAGCCATTCTCAAAGATTCTAGTTTCAGGATCTTCCTCAAGCTGTTAAACTTCTTTCGAGGTACCAAGCTTTGATACCAATTGTTGGGATCCAAGAACACTAGGGGGGGGGGGGGTGAACCAATGTTCTGTCGGTATGAATAGTTTTTATCCTTTTATACCATGTATATATAAATGGGTAAACAAATAAACATATAACAAGAAGCAAATAAACCATCCACATAAATTAATACCATAACACACAAAATTTATATGCACAAAACCTCAATGAGGAAAAACCACGGTGGGATTTGTGACCCACAATATTAGTTCACTAGCCATATGAAAAGATATTACATATAATAGGGGCCTGAACTTGCAGGAAGGCACACTGCCTAGAGCATAAAACTCATCACTAGAGAGCCTCATTGACTACAAGATTTTTGCTAAAGTAAATCACTAAAAATGAACTCAAGAATGCATTTGCTATGCCAACTAGAGTTTCGGTTCTGTCTCTGCTCTGTACCGGTTCATAAACCCTGAACTGCTACCAATATCTCTTCTCCTCCAATAATGCTTTCCAATCAATCTACAGATCATTACATGATATAATATTTGTATACAAAATGATCATCATATATATATTTTTTATTATAGAGTTCTGCTATATTCTCCTATATCCTTACATATCATCTATCACATCATCATATAAAAAATAACCTAGTAGATTGACCTATAGACCTATTACAAATGATATGCCTTATGTCGACTTACAATACATTTACAAAGATATTCAATGTCGACCTTGAAAATATTTACAAAATGATTTATTAAATAAATCCTCTTTGATGTCGGTGTCGGTGCCAGTGCTAGTGTAGCCCTGAATGCTCCAAAGCTGGCATCCGCCGGTATATCCCCCCTAGTGCCAATATATGACTTCCATCTTATCTTGTTTCCATAAATGACAACAAAATGAATCCAATGAGTGTCAATTTACAACATCATTAATATACTATCTCCTTTTACATCAATAAAAATATTCTATTCACAATCTATAATTTTTATTGATGGAAAACAACAAAATTCTACCTACAAAACCCAAGCATATCAGAGACTCCTCCTATGAGATATACATAATTATATAGATTGAGAGATATATAATTTTGGGTTTTTTTCTCCCCCTTTAATATCAATAGAAAAGGACAACAACTTTTCATCAAACTTCTCTTGCTCTAAAAGCAGTATGCAAGATCACCTAGTCTACTTGTGGTAGGGAGTCAACACTCCCCCTCAACATGTACTTTCTCTTGAATCAAGAGGAGGGAGAAACCAATCCCAACTTCCATAAGAGATACTTAAATTTATTTTTTTAAAAGAGGTTTTATGAATATTTTCTACAATTCACTCCTTTATCTCAACATATTCTAACATTACTTCTTTTTTTGCAGCTTTCTCTCTTAAAAAATGATAATTGAAATATGTTTTGTCCTTGAATGCATTATCAAATTCTTATAAATATTTATGACACTTGTGTTGTTACAAAAGAGTATAAATGGGCTCATCAAACTCTAATTTCATTTCCTTCAAATTCTATTTCATCCATAAAACTTCGACCGTGTAATAGGAAACTACTACAATGTACTCTAATTTTGATGTAGATAGGGATACTAAGTCCTAAATTTTGCTCAACTAGAATACAAGACTGCCACCAAGAAATAAATCTCTCAAACTTGTGCTCTCCTATTCATATACACTTTTGGCTTAATCTATATCTATGTATGTGACTAATGTGAACTTATCACTCTTAGGATACCATGTACCAAAATTCAATGTAGCCTTTAGATATCTTAATATTATTTTTACTTCATGATGGATTTTATGTGATTTATCATATTATTGCATCAACACATGGATGACTTATCCTAAGAGCATTGCACCACCTATTGAAGCTATAATCATTTACATTCAACCAATTCATTTGCAAATCTAGCCTCTACCTTGAAAAGGCACACTTTCAATTCCATTTACATTTTCAATTCAATTAGGGTTAATTCCAAACTTGAGGTTTGACTTAGTTGAACCCCTATACATAACATATATCCCTCTTTCTATGTGTAGGTGACATATTCAAAAGCTATAGACAAATATTCAGAGTTAGGAGATGATAACAAACAGGTCTAGCTTTTGCATAAGTGGTTCAAACTAAAGGATAGAAACCAATCTATTGCATTGTTCTCAAGAATTTTTGGTAAAATTCAGGGAAAAGTTTCCCGATGACATTGTAATCCTTCAAGCTATTTCCCATCTACATTTTATCACACTAGGATCAGGGCACTTTTCTAGGACTTGGGTATTTTTTTGGGACCGAGACATTTTTATGGGACCGAGGTGAATCTATTGCAAAGTGGATACTTCTCTTATTCAACCTAATTCTCTTCCTATTTGTGGCTTTGAATATTTTTGGTAAACCATAAATAGGTACATCCACCTTTCCTATTTAGGTAGGTCCTATTATTTTACCTACAATTATCCATGTGTCATGCCTAAAACTCTCACATACAACCTTCTTCTAGGTAGACCTTGGATTCATGCTATGCAAGCGGTCCCTTCTACTCTTCATTGAAAAATCAATTTTGTCTATGAAAATGACATGTACACTTTGGAGGCTAATATGAATTTACAAATTTGTTTACAAACACAATCTCAATATTCTTCAATTTCTTCAATATTTCCTCTAATACAAACAAATGCACCATCTCCTACTAAAGATGATCGTAAAGAGGAACTCTCAGAGGATGATTGGGGGTATTTAGACTTCAAACCCTCCTTTAATGGTAGAAACAAAATGTATTAATTTGAGACTCAAAATATTTATCTTAACACATGTCTGGATGTTGATTACGGCTCTTTAAAATTTAATACAATCCCACTTAAGAGTAACTCCTTTCCTCTAAACATTTCAACACCTATATCTAATTCTGCACATGGATAAAATGGACATGTTTTAGGATGTGTGCAATAGAGTTTTGAAGGTAATGAGAAATTACACTTTTCCAACAAATATTTAGCTTTCCAACCTCTTCCTTTGTTTACATCCTATCCCCCATTGTCTAGTGCATCCATGCCTTATTACTCCAATTTTTCATTTAAGTGAAATAGTATTTTTTCCGATCTTCTTTTAGCCAACGTGAATACTCGATCCAAACGAAGAAGAAAATTTAGAAAATATCTTGATAATTATTCCTTTTGTACATATCATCGACAACATGGCCATTCTACTAATTAATATCAATATTTGCATATTAAAATTTAACAATTAATTTGTTTTGAGGTCACTCATGTAACAAATGACAATAGGTGGTATCTTATTCCTTCTATATAAAATTTATGACCTATTATGTTGCTTCTCACTATGTGATAGAAGGAGCTTACTAGTTGGGGGCTTATTGTCATTCACAGTGCTACAATTTTAGGTCCAACTATACTTGGTGAGAAAAATAATAGCCTATTTATTCTTGTCAACACACTTGGGGGAAAAGAGTAGTTTTCTAATCATTCATTATTTCTAAGGATTCACTTTTCTTTCATTGAGTTGCATCTATCATAACTTGATGTCCTTTCTTGCATAGAAATGTCCTTCATGCGAGTACTATTGGCCATTTGGAGGAATTGATTATGTGTTGCATTGATGTCAACACTAGCTGTTTGGATGCTTTACCAGTACACTTTTGGTCTTGGTAGGTTGAGTAGTTTTTGGTTGGTTTGGATCCGGCATGATCTGGTATGCTCCAGTATGATTTGGTTATGGAATTGTCTTATTCATGATACTTATGTTCATATTCAGTTAGTTGGTTTTGGTCTGGTGATCGGATGCTATCCTATTTTGCTTGGAAGCTTGGCTTGCGGTCTCGACGAGGGTTTCACTGACAGAGATTTTGATGAAGATATTTGATGGTATGCATAAGTGGTGTTGGTGTAGCTTCTGGTGGAGTTTCAGGATGCTGATGGTGATAATGTTTGAGACTTGGCAGATGGAGATCATTGCTTTAGCGTGTGGACCTATATTGGGTCCCAGTTGATCTAGGTTATGGATTGATTTAATGAAGCGTGTGGATTGGACCTCTCGATGTGTTTCCGAGATGTCTTATGTGTTAGATATTATTTGTTTGGTCTACGACCGACATGTTTTGTAATTATGTAATTGGTTTATTGTTAGGTGGTCGACGTGATTGTTTATGGTCGAGGGTTTGTATATATATGATGTAAGATCTCATTGTAGATTATGTGTAGGTTATGGGATACCGATATTTGATGTGCCAATAATTTAATATCATTAAGGTAGAGGATTTGGTCAATCATTGGATATCGAATTGGGTTTATGTAATAGGATTTAGTCCTCTGGTATTGAGCTTAATTAGAAATGTACTCAGGAATAGGAGATTCTATCTTTGTAGTTCATCACTTCTTCCAGATTGTAGTCTAGATTTATATGTAGTCAGTGAGACTCCTTTTGTGATGAGCAATGCTCTCTAGATTTTTGGCCTTCCTACAAGTGCAAGCCCCTCAATTATAATTCACATACTTACTATAGAAGTATTATCTGACTATGGGTAGGCTTTCCACTGTGGTTTTTCCCTTTACTAGGTTTTGCACGTATAAATCTTGGTGTCATGTGGATGGTATTTATTTTGTGATTACTATTTATGCTTAATTGATTTAACTACTATTATAGTATTTGATTTAAGCATTTTGATATTAATGTTTTGGGTTTCAGTATTAAAGTTTTAATTGCTAAAAGTTCTAGTAATCTGTCACAACTGATTCACCCCCCCTCTGAGTTGTCTTCCGGTTATTTGAACTGTCTAAAAATTCGTATCAGAGCTTTGGTCCTCTCTGCAGAAAGGTTAACCGCTTGAGGAAGATCCTATGGCGACTAATAGTTCAAGTTCATCCAGTTCTTCTGGATCTATCTTTCAGAGAGATATTCTTAGGCTTGATGGAACAAATTACACAGTATGGAAGATTTAGATGGAGACTCATCTGAGATGTCTTGGCAAGGAGATTTGGGAGATCACACAGAATGGTGTCACACCTCATAATCTAGCATCTGGCAATCCTCCTCTGACAAACCTGGATAAGGAGTTTGAGAATGATTATAGAGCAAGAGAAGCCCTCTTGTGTGCACTTTCTGATCAACAAATAATGGGATTAACTGACAAATCATCGGGAAAGGCTATATGGGATAAGTTGGAGACTTTTAATGAAGGTGACTCTACAGTGAGGATTGCTAAACTTGATGGTTACCGAGTAACATATGAAAACCTAAAGATGGAAGAAGATGAAAGGATTACTGCATTCATGGAAAGGGTAAATGAGATTGTTATGGGAATTCAATGTTGTGGTGGAACTCTGAGTGAAGATGAAATTGTTTCTAAAGTTCTGAGAGCCCTACCACTGGCTTACAAGATGAAGGCCACTGTATCAATGAGTTAAGAACAATGGCTAATACATCTGTCAACATAGATACCTTGGTTGGGAAATTATCTTCTTTTGAGCTTGAAGAATTTGGACCTTTTAGAGCTGTGAAGTCTGAACCTACTTTTCATGCATTTGCATCATCAACTGGTAAGCAATATTGGAAAGTTTTGTATGCAAAGGAATTGGATGATATTGAGAGAGAAGATGAAGAGTTAGAGCAACTTGAAGCACTATTTGATAGAAGAGTACCTAAAGGACCGGTAGGAAGTAAGTATGAAGGAAAAGCACCTTTTAAATGTTTTGCATGTAATAAGATTGGTCATTTTGCATCTAGATGTCCTGAAAAGAATTCAATATTTGAAGAAAGAGTTAGAAGATCTTTTAATACTAACCCTAGATATCAGAACAAGTATAAATACAAGGAAAAACAAAGACAAATCATGCTACATAGCTAATGAGGAAGGCATTACTGATTCTGATGATGAACCGACATAAGACTCTACTAGTGGTTCTGCAATGGAAAGGAATGGGTGTTCTTGGCTATCAAGGAAGATTTTATGACACTGGAAGAAAATATACCTAAAGAGAAGGCACTTGCTGCTAAAATTGAAGACAAGGATGAATGGGTGATTGACAATGGTTGTTCACATCATATGACTAGAGATAAAGGGAAGTTTCTATCTTTGCAAGAATTTGATGGCAGTCTGGTTAGATTTGGAGATGACAAAGCATGTATGATCAAAGGAAAAGGAACTATATCATTGGATGGTAAGAACAATACTAACAATGTTTATTATGTAGAAGGTTTAAGCCATAATCTTTTGAGTGTAGGACAATTGGTGGATAAGGAATTTCAATTATAGTTCAAGGATGGAAAATCCAAAATCATTGATAGATCTGGTTTGGAGATTGCAACTGGTACATAGACAAAAGGTAATATATTTCATTTGAATTTCGGTGAGAAGACATGTTTGATTGCACAAATTGATGAGAGTTGGCTATGGCATAAAAGCCCATGTCATGTGAATTTTGATTGCATTGTGAAGATCAGTTCAACTAAGGTAGTTAGAGCTATACATAAGATTGTGGAGCCCTATAATTGGACATGAAAAGAATGTCAAATGGGTAAATAGGTCAAAACCTCTTTTAGGAGTATACAAGATAAATCTAATGATATTCTTAATATTGTTCATACTGATTTGTGTGGCCCTGCTAGAGTTAAACGTTTTCAAGGTGATAGATAATTTATGCTAATCATTGATGATTATTCTAGAATGATGTGGGTTACTTTTCTAAAGGAAAAATTTGAAGCATTTGAAAAGTTTAAAATCTTTAAGGCTAAAGTGGAAAATGAGATAGTATTGAAGATTAAATGTTTCAGGTCAGATCATGGTGGAGAATTTAGATCTGACGAGTTTAATAACTTTTGTGAGAAGCATGGTATAAAGAGATAATTTTCTGCTCCCCGGACACCTCACCAAAATGGAGTTGTGGAAAGCAAGAACATAACTATCTTGGATGCTGCTAGAACAACGATGATGGAAGCTAGTCTATCTCATATCTACTGGGGTGAAGCAGTGAGCACTTCTATTTATACATTCAATAAAGTACATATCAAAGGAGAAACTGGTAAGACACCCTATGAATTATGGCTTGGAAATACACCAATAAATAAGCATTTCAAAATATTTAGTAGCAAATGTTATATCAGGAGAGATGATATCATTGGAAAATTTGATCCTAGATGTGATGAACACATATTTCTTGGTTATTGTAATGAAAGCAAGGCATATAGATGTTATAACAAGAGATTGCACAAAATTGTGGAAAGTGCTAATGTCAAGTTGGATGAGATGAATAGAGGTCAAATCAAAGTTTATGAGAAGGAACCGGCTGTGGAAATGATTATATCTAAACCGGTAGCACCTTTACCAGAAGATATTGTTGAACCAGGTACTCCAATAGTATCAGAAAAATTAATGTTAACTGAAGATCCAGGAAGAGGAATAGAGAGTCAGAAGACTCCTAGGTATGCGAGTTTGAATCATTCAAAAGATAATATCATTGGGGATAAGAACAATAGAGTAATGACAAGAAGAAGACTGACAACTAATGAGGTATGTTTAATTTCACAAGTTGAACCAGTATTAGTAATTGAGGCATGTAAAGATGAATATTGGTTGAAAGCTATCGAAGAAGAATAAGATTAGATTGAGAAGAATAACACATGGACTTTGGTTCCTTGACCTAAAAATAAGAATGCTGTTGGAACTAAATGGGTTTTTAGGAATAAATTGAACAAGGATGGTTAGGTTGTAAGGAATAAGCCTAGATTGGTTTGTAAATAATATTCTGAGAAGGAAGGAATTGATTATGGAGAGACTTTTACACCTATAGCTAGGATTGAAGCTATAAGATTATTTCTTGCCTATGCTGCCCATAAGAACTACAAGGTTTATCAGATGGATGTTAAGTGTTCATTTTTGAATAGGGATCTTGATGAGGAATTTTATATTGAGAAACCTGATGGTTTTTCACTATCAGATGATACAAACATGGTTTGCAGGTTAAGGAAAGCTTTATATGGATTGAAACAGGCACCTACAACTTGGTATGCAAGGTTGGATAAATATATTTTGAAGCTTGGTTTTACTAAGGGTAATGCTGACAGTAATTTATATTATAAGTTTACTAATGATGATATACTGATTATTAAAGTATTTATTGATGATATCATTTTTGGAGGTGAAGATAAGTTGTGCATCAATTTTTCTGAGAATATGGAGAAAGAATTTGAGATGTCTATGATTGGGGAAATGAAATTTTTCTTAGGTTTGCAGATTACTCAAACTGATAAAGTTATTTTCATCTGTCAAACTAAGTATGCTAGGGAATTGTTGAAGAAATTTGGTATAGGAGACTCTAAATCAGTAAGTACTCCTGTTGTTACAAGTGAGAAATTGACAAGAAAAGATGTTTCTGCACCGGTAAATCCTACAAGATACAAATCTATGATTGGAGGTCTGCTTTATTTGACTCAGACTAGGTCTGACATAATGAATGCTATTTATATTGTTTCAAGATTTCAGAGTGATCTTAGAGAAAATCATGAGAGTGCAGTGAAAAGGATTTTTAGATACTTATAAGGTACATCAGAATATGGTTTATGGTACCCTAAGGATGATGACTTTACTCTATGTGCATATATTGTTGCTGATTGGGCTGGAGATGTTGATGACCGGAAAAGTACTTCCGATTGAGCTTTCTTTCTTGGAAAGAAATTGGTTTCATGGATCAACAAGAAATAGTCATATACTTCTTTATATACTACTGAAGCTGAGTATGTTGCTACTGCTACGAACTATACACAAGTTCTATGGATGAAGCAAATGTTGAAGGATATAAAGGTAGATTGTAATATACCAGTAGTTATTCACTATGATAAATCTGTTGCTATTGACATATCAAAGAATCCGGTATTTCATTCTAAGACAAAGCACATATCTATTAAGTATAAATTTTTGAAGGAGAAGGTGGAAGCAAATGAAGTTAGACTGGTTTATGTGAAAAATAAAGAGAAGATTGCATATATCTTCACTAAACCTTTGCCTAAGGAAGCATTTGAGTACTTCAAAAACAAATTGGGAGTTTTTGTCCCTTTGGTAGAGACTTGATTGATGCGGTTTGGCATCAGTTCGGTATGCATTATCAGAGATATTTTTCATTCCAGCACTGATGTGGGGATGCTACTGCTCAGGGGGACTAGTTAGCTTTGTGATTCAATGGTTTATATTTTTTCTTTGATATTTTTGTCAGATTTCTGGCATTGATGTCAAAGGGGGAGAGATATTGATGTGAAAAAGAAAAACTCAAGGAGTTGTATACATTAGTGAGAGAGATATATATGTATAATTCAGAGCTTTATAGAGATATCATTCATACGGGGATTTAGAATTTGTTTCAGAAATTCATTGCTATATATTTGAGCGGGAGATTGTTGGTTGTCTTCCATTGGGGGAAACTTGTTTGGCATTTCTTGGTACTTAGATGTTTTTCACATCTAGTGTTGCCATCAATGCCAAAGGGGGAGATTGTTGGCCATTTGAAGGAATCGATTATGTGTTGCATTGATGTTTTATCATTGATGTCAACACTAGCTGTTTTGATGCTTTACCGGTACCCTTTTGGTCCCGATAGGTTGAGTAGTTTCTCGTTGGTTTGGATCCGACATGACCCGGTACGATTTGGTTATATAATTGGCTTATTCATGATAGTCATGTTCATAGTTAGTCAGTTGGTTGTTGTCTGGTGGTCAAATGCTATCCTTTTTTCCTTGGAAGCTTGGCCTGCGGTTCCAACGAGGGTTTCACTGGAAGAGATTTTGATGAAGATCTTTGATGATATGCATAAGTGGTGTTGGTATAGCTTGTGGTGGAGTTTCAAGATGCTGATGGTAATAATGTTTGAGACTTGGTGGATGGAGATCATTGCTTTAGCGTGTGGACCTACATTGGGTCCTGATTGATCTAGGTTATGGACCGGTTTAATGAAACGTGTGGATTGGACCTCTCGACGTGTTTCCAAGATGTCTTATGTGTTGGATATTATTTGTTTGGTCTAAGGCCGACATGTTTTATAATTATGTACGTGGTTTATTGTTAGGTAGCCGACATGATTGTTTATGGTTGAGGGTTTGTATATACATGATGTAAGATCTCATTGTAGATTATGTGTGGGTTATGAGATATGTATATTTGATGTACGAATAATGCAATATCATTCAGGCAGAGGATTTGGTCGATCATTGGAGATCGAATTGGTTTTATGTAAGAGGATTTAGTCCTCTAGTATTGAGCTTAATTAGAACTATACTCAGGCATAGGAGATGTTATCTTTGCAGTTCAACACTTCTTCCGGATTGTTTTCTGGATTTCTATGTAGTCAGTGAGACTCCTTTTGTGATGAGAAGTGCGCTCTAGGCTATTGGTCTTCTTGCAAGTGTAGGCCCCTCAATTGTAATTCACATACTTACTGTAGAAGTATTATCTGACTGTGGGTAGGCTTCCCACAATGGTTTTTAACCTTTTCTAGGTTTTACACATATAAATCTTGGTGTCACATGGATGGTATTTATTTTGTGATTACTATTTATGCTTAATTGATTTAACTTCTATTTTGGTATTTGGTTTAAGCATTCTGGTATTAATGTTTTAGGTTTCGGTATTAAAGTTTTAATTGCTAAAAGTTCTGGTAATCTGTCACAACTGATTCACAGCCCCCCTCTCAGTTGTCTTCCAGTTATTTGAATTGCCTAACAATTAGTATCAGAGCTTTGGTCCTCTCTGCAGAAAGCTTAACTGCTTGAGGAAGATCCTATGGCAACTAAAAGTTCAAGATCATCCAGTTCTTCTAGATCTATATTTCAAAGAGATATTCCTAGGCTTGATGGAATAAATTACACAGTATGGAATATTCAGATGGAGACTCATCTAAGATGTCTTGGCAAGGAGATTTGGGAGATCACACAGAATGGTGTCACACCTTATAATCCAACATCTGGCAATCCTCCTCCAGAAAACTTGGATAAGGAGCTTGAGAATGATTGTAGAGCAAGAGAATCCCTCTTGTGTGCACTTTCTGATCAAAAAATAATGAGATTAACTGACAAATCATCTGCAAAGGCTATATGGGACAAGGTTGAGACTCTTAATGAAGTTTACCCAACTATGAAAATTGCTAAACTTGATGGTTACTGGGTGAGATATGAAAACCCAAAGATGGAAGAAGATGAAAGGATTACTGCATTCATGGAAAGGGTAAATGATATTGTTATTGGAATTCAATGTTGTGGTGGAACTCTGAGTGAAGATGAAATTGTTTCTAAAGTTCCGAGAGCCCTACCACCAAATTACAAGATGAAGGCTACTACTATCAATGAGTTAAGAACAATGGCTAATACATCTGTCAATAGAGATACCTTGGTTGGGAAATTATCTGCTTTTGAGCTTGAAGAATTTGGACCTTCTGGAGCTGTGAAGTCTGAACCTACTTTTCATGAATTTGCATCATCAACTTGTAAGAAAGATTGGAAAGCTTTGTATGCAAAGGAATTGGATGATATGAAGAGAGAAGATGAAGAGCTAGAGCAAATTGAAGCACTATTTGCTAGAAGAGTACCCAAAGGACCAATAGGAAGTAAGTATGAAGGAAAAGCACCTTTTAAATGTTTTGCATGTAATAAGATTGGTCATTTTGCATCTAGATGTCCTGAAAGGAATTCAAGATTTGAGGAAAGAGTTAGACTATCTTTTAAGCCTAACCCTGGATATCAAAACAAGTATAAATACAAGGAAAAATAGAGACAAATCATGCTACATAGCAGATGAGGAAGGCATTACTGATTCTGATGATGAACTGACATAGGAATTTGCTAGTGGTTCTGACAATGAAAAGGAATGGGTGTTCCTGGCTATCAAAGAAGATGTTCCGGCACTGGAAGAGAATGTACCTGAAGAGAAGGCACTTGCTACTAAAATTGAAGACAAGGATGAATGGGTAATTGACAGTGGTTGTTCACATCATATGACTGGAGATAAATGGAAGTTTCTATCTCTGCAAGAATTTGATGGCGGTCTGGTTAGATTTGGAGATAACAAAACATGTATGATCAAAGGAAAATGAACTAATCATTGGATGGTAAGAACAATATTGACAATTTTTATTATGTTGAAGGTTCAAGGCATAATCTTTTGAGTGTAGGACAGTTGGTGGATAAGGGATTTGAATTACAGTTCAAGGATGGAAAATGCAAAATCATTAACAGATCTGGTTTGGAGATTGCAACTGGTACACAAACAAAAGGTAATATATTTCATTTGAATTTTGGCGAGAAGACATGTTTGATTGCACAAATTGATGAGAGTTGGATATGGCATAAAATCCCATGTCATGTGAATTTTGATTGCATTGTGAAGATTAGTTCAAATAAGGTAGTTAGAGATATACCTAAGATTGTGAAGCCCTATAATCCGGTATGTAAAGAATATCAAAGTGGTAAACAGGTTAGAACCTCTTTTAGGAGTATCCAAGATAAATCTAATGATGTTCTTGATCTTATTCATACTGATTTGTGTGTCCATACTAGAGTTAAACGTTTTCAAGGTCATAGATATTTTATGCTAATCCTTGATGATTATTCTAGAATGATGTGGGTTACTTTTCTAAGGGAAAAATATGAAGCATTTGAAAAGTTTCAAATATTTAAGGCCAAAGTGGAAACTGAGACAGGATTGAAGATTAAATGTTTGAGGTCAGATCATGTTGGATAATTTGCATCCGGTGAGTTTAATAACTTTTGTGAGAAGCATGGTATAAAGAGACAATTTTCTGCTCCCCAGACACCTCACCAAAATGGAGTTGTGGAAAGGAAGAACACAAATATCTTGGATGCTGCTAGAACAATGATGATGGAAGCTAGTCTACCTCATATCTAATGGAGAGAAGCAATGAACATATTGGTTTATACATTCAACAAAGTAAATATCAAAGGAGAAACAGGTAAGACACCTTATGAATTATGGCTTTGAAATACACCTACAGTTAAGTATTTCACAATATTTGGTAGCAAATGTTATATTAGAAGAGATGATATCATTGGAAAATTTGATCCTAGATGTGATGAAGGCATATTTCTTGATTATTCTAATGAAAGAAAGGCATATAGATGTTATAACAAGAGATTGCCAAGAATTGTGAAAAGTGCTAATGTCAAGGTGGATAAGTTGAATAGAGGTCAAATAAGAGTTTATGAGAAGGAACCGGTGATGGAAATGATTATATCTGAACTGGTAGCACCTTTATCGAAACAGAGTGTTGAACCAGTTACTCCGACAGTATCAGAAAATTCAATAGTAACTGAAGATCTGGGAAGAGTAACAGAGAGTCAGAAGACTCCTAGGTGTGTGAGATTGAATCATTCAGAAGATAATATCATTGGGGATAAGAACAATGGAGTAATGACAAGAAGAAGATTGGCAACTAATGAGGTATGTTTAATTTCACAAGTTGAATCGGTATCGGTAATTGAGGCATGTAAAGATGAATATTGGTTGACAGCTATGGAAGAAGAATTAGATCAGATTGAGAAGTATAACACATGGACTTTAGTTCCCCGACCTAAAAAATAAGAATGCTATTGGAACTAAATGGGATTTTTAGGAATAAATTGAATGAGGATGGTCAAGTTGTAAGGAATAAGGCTAGATTGGTTTGTAAATAATATTCTCAAAAGGAAGGAATTGATTATGGAGAGACTTTTGCACCTGTAGTTAGGATTGAAGTTGTAAGATTATTTCTTGCCTATGCTGCCCATAAGAATTGCAAGGTTTATCAGATGGATGTTAAGTGTGCATTTTTGAATAGGGATCTTGATGAGGAAGTTTATATTGAGAAACCTAATGGTTTTTCACTATCAGATTATACAAACATGGTTTGCAAGTTAAGGAAATCTTTATATGGATTGAAATAGGCACCTAGAGCTTGGAATGCAAGGTTGAATAAATATATTTTGAAGCTTGGTTTTACTAAGGGTAATGCTGACAGTAATTTATATTATAAGGTCACTGATGATGATATACTAATTATTGAAGTATTTGTTGATGACATCATTTTTGGAGCTGAAGATAAGTTATGCATCGAGTTTTCTGAGAATATGGAGAAAGAATTTGAGATGTCTATGATTGGGGAAATGAACTTTTTCTTAGGTTTGCAAATTACTCAGACTGACAAAAGGTATTTTCATTTGTCAAACTAAGTATGCTAGGGAATTTTTGAATAAATTTGGTATGGGAGACTCTAAACCGGTTAGTACTCCTATGGTTACAAGTGAGAAATTGACAAGAAAAGATGTTTGTGCATTGGTAAATCCTACAAGATACAAATCTATGATTGGAGTTCTGCTTTAGTTGACTCAGACTAGGCCTGACATAATGAATGTTGTTTGTATTGTATCAAGATTTCAGAGTGATCCTAGAGACAATCATGAGAGTACGGTGAAAAGGGTTTTTATATACTTATGAGGTACATCAGAATATGGTTTATGGTACCCTAAGGATGATGATTTTACTCTATGTGCATATAGTGTTGCTGATTGGGCTGGAGATTTTGATGACCGGAAAAGTACTTCTGGTTGGCTTTCTTTCTTGGAAAGAAATTGGTTTCATGGATCAACAAGAAACAGTCATGTACTTCTTTATCTACTACTGAAGCTGAGTATGTTGCTGCTACTACGAACTGTACACAAGTTCTATGGATGAAGCAAATGTTGAAGGATATAAAGGTGGATTGTAATATACCAGTAGTTATTCACTATGATAAATCTGCTGCTATTGACATATCAAAGAATCTGGTATTTCATTCTAAGACAAATCACATATCTATTAATTATAAATTTTTGAAGGAGAAGGTGGAAGAAAATGAAGTTAGACTGGTTTATGTGAAAAATAAAGAGAAGATTGCATATATCTTCACTAAACCTTTGCCTAAGGAAGCATTTGAGTACTTCAGAAACAAATTGGGAATTTTTGTCCCTTGGTCAATCATTGGAGATCGAATTAGTTTTATGTAAGAGGATTTAGTCCTTCAGTATTGAACTTAACCAAAACTGTACTCAGGCATAAGAGATGCTATCTTTGCAGTTCAACACTTCTTCCAGATTGTAGTCTGGATTTCTATGTAGTTAGTGAGACTCCTTTTGTGATGAGCAATGTGCTCTAGGCTGTTAGCCTTCAAGTACAGGCCCCTCAATTGTAATTCACATACTTACTGCAGAAGGATTATCTGACTGTGGGTAGGCTTCCCACCATGGTTTTTCCCTTTACCGGGTTTTCCACGTATAAATCTTGGTGTCATGTGGACGGTATTTATTTTGTGATTACTAGTTATGCTTAATTGGTTTAATTGCTATTCTGGTATTTGGTTTAATCATTCTAGTATTAATGTTTTGGGTTCGGGTATTAAAATTTTAATTGCTAAAAGTTCCGGTAATCTATCACAACTGATTCACCCCCCCTCTCAATCGTCTTCCGATTATTTGAACTGTCTAACAAGTACATGTATGTCCCTTGGTTAGGACCTATTCTTGGCTTGAAATGGTATGTCTCTTATGAATAATTTCTCCTTTATGATAATCCTTCACTAAGAATCCACTTTTTCCTAGCAAGCGGGGAGGTGTGTATTCTTGTTCTCCTTCCAATTTTTCAAAGACATAATGTTTATTAAAGATTTGCTCTCTCTTTGGAAGTAGATATCTTTATGCAAATATATCTACCTCCTTTTTCAATATTCCCTCACAAGGATCGATTTACACTTGTTTCTAGGCATCACTTTTACAACTATCTTTTTAGCTTGGATTGTATGAACGTTGTTGCTTAAAGGATATCTCCTTGGTGATGAAGGCGTTTATCCTTTGCTTTCTTTTTACCTTAAGACATCAACATAGGGAGCTATGTTGACATCTTAGTGGGGGCATACATGCAGCCTCCTGGTTTCCTATGTTTAATTCAATTTTACAAGATTTCTTTACAAACATCATGATTTATTTGGTTATCCTTATTCAATTTTGTGGATTTCCTTACAAACATCGTGCTTTGTTTAGTTATTCTTATTCAATTTTTTGGATTTCCTTACAAACATTGGGCTTTGTTTGGTTTTCCTTATTCAATTTTGTAGATTTCCTTACGAACATCGTTCTTTATTTGGTTATCCTTATTCAATGTGGAAAATTTTCTTTCATATAACGCTTTGCTTGGTTATCCTTTTCAAATTTATTTTGCAGATTTCCTTACAAACATGGTGCCATGTTTGGTTATCCTGAAATTTCATGAATTTCCTTAAAACATTGTGCTTTGTTTGGTTATCCTTTTGCACTAAATTTTAGAATGAGTTGACTAGCATAACACAAGTTTCTAGAACTTTCAACTATCCTTGCCTTTTTAATGGATCACCTAGCATAATACAGTTTGCTAGCCTATGGAATCCATGTTCCCTAGATTTCTCTATCTCCCATGAACCCATAACATAACACACTTTGATAGCATTGCATCATAGTATCTTCTCCCTTCAATTTGTTTATGTCCTCATTCTTTCTATAAGTCCACTTGTGCTCTTGCAGTAACATGTTGAGAATGATATTAGCAGGTGAAACATTTTGATTATTGAGATCTCTTCAACTAATTGACTTGGAAAATTTTGTTTTAGTAATAAGGTTGTTTACTTTGGTGTATATTTGAAGGTCACTTGCATGGATTGATAGGATCCTATTGTTGGGGGCTTACACATCCATCAAATATAGTTTTCTTGTTTACCTAGATTGTCTTTCTCTTAGATGCTCTATCTCTTCATTTCTATCTCTTAATTAGGGTGCCCAATTTCATACTCTCCTAGTACTCATTTTAGTATTTCTCATTCCTCTATGCATTATAGAATCTTTATTGTAATTAATTAATATTTCATTCAATATTATGAGTCTTAGTGTACTTTAATACATCATCACACTCTTACTTGGGCCTTCAATTCTAGGTGTACCCTCTATATTTTAATTATCTTGATTTATTATTTATCCTATCCCATTTTAAATATCAAGACACATTTCCCCTATATAAACATCATATTTCTTCATGAAAACTTAATTATGACATTAAGACCTTATTATCTCATATCCCTAAAAATTCAAGTTGAAAATGTCAAGACTGGAACAAAACTATTGCAATGGTCTTGCAATTTTTTTCCTAAATTTTTGGAGGATATTAAGATGGTATTACCTTATCCAAACCCATCTTCATGCATAAAAATATTAATTCTAAGTTGTCCTAAAGGTGATTTTATTGTGAAATCGCTATATAAGGCATCTCTCTCAATTCATTTCATGATCTAATCTTATTGCCGCATCTCATCGTACGCTATCATTCCAATTCAAAAGTATCACTTCAAGAGAAGATCTGATTCTTGAGGAGAAACAAAATACATCAAGATATCTTCATACTATGTTTAAATTATAATTTTATGATAAATTTTATGTGATTTATCATGTTATTGCATCAACACATGGAGGAATTATCATATGAGCATTGTATCACCTATTGTAGGTACAATTATTTATATTTAAGTATTTCAATTTTAAATCTATTCTATGCCCTCAAAAGGCACACTTTCAGCTCCATTCGCATTTTAATGCACTTAAGGTTAATTTCAAATCTAGGGTTTGTCTTTGGCAAAATCCTATACATAAGATCTTTCCATCTTTCCATGTAGAAGTGAAAAATTCAGAAGCTATATATAGAGATTCAAACTGAAGACATGATGATGAATATGTCTAGATTTTGTAGAAGTTCAAACTAAAGGATAGGGGAAAATATACAATATCAGTCCTAAGAATTTTTGTTGAACTTATAAGAAAAGATTCATGATATCTTCATGATCTCGTAACCTAATTCCCATTTGCATATGATCACTCTAGGACTGGGGCACTTTTCTATCTTAGATCTAGCTCCGTGTCTCTGTATCACACCTGTAGCTTGTTCATGTTATTTTTAGAATAATTTGTCCTAGATCTAGCATTCAAATTACATCATTTCAGTTAATATTTTTCAACTCAAACAAAAGGAATATAATCCATTTAGTATTCAACCCTCTTCCTAATAGAATTGAGCTTGGATCTATTGGGTTTGATAGTTCTGATACTTAATGTAAGTGCAGATGCCAATAGCTAACAAGATGAGAGGGGTGGGGGGGGGGGGTGAATCATACAAACTTAATCTTCCATAAAAACAATAGATTCAACCTTGGTAACTTATACTTTAGAAATATAACCAAAACTGCTAAACATGCAAACTCATAAGCATATAATCATCATAACACTCATAACACCAGATTTAACATGGAACCTAAATAGGGAAAAACCATTGTGGGATTTTGGACCCACTAAGAATTATACTCTTCTAGAGTATGCTCGGTTAAAAGCAAATCCTGTTAAAGATTACAAACACATTGCTAGATGTGACCTAGTTAAGGGATTTCCCTCAGATCTGCTAGGATATTCACTTTGTTAGAAGTGACCTTGTTAAAGGATTTCAAACACTCAACTAGAATGTTACCTTGCTAGAGGGTTTACATATAAGACTGTTAAGTCCACTCGGTTAAGAGATTTTCTATCACTTACAAAATAACAGTAATACAAATCTATCTGCAACTTCACATCTAAAATGCTAAAGCAAATTCTTATTTGCTCAAAATAATCTAGTCATAAGACTTATCTTGTCCCTCTGCTAGGCTCTCTACTCTATTATTCAAACAGGTCTTCAAGCTTCTGTGCTCGGTAATCACTATGTAGCATCCCTGTGCATACACTTGCCCGCATACATTGTTTATCAACAATTCCTTATTTATAAACAATTGCTAACCGCTAAATCTCCTTGATCACATTTCCCATGTTCAATCTTAGCCATCAGATCTTCAAACTTGACCAGGTTCAATGTTTCCTTCGATCTGAAAATGTTTTACCTTACCTCAGGACTTGCATTCCTTTCTTGGAACTTGCACAAGGTTATTGCGGTTCAATCTACACTGTAGATCTTCCTGCCAATTTTCCTTTGCCATAGATCCTTAACAAACTTCATGCATGACATACCAATCATTGAAACATCTCCAGATAATCATTGTCCTTCATTAAATAATGCTTTTATCCATCCCATGCGCACTGTCATAAGTCGGTTGCAACCCAGTAAATACTAAACTTTACTCGGTAGACATTTCACCTTCATTAACCGATATCAATAACCTTAGGGTTTACCGACTAGGTTCCTTAGGGTTTACTGACTAGGTTCTTTGCTCGGTGACATAGTATAGTGTTAACCTTACAATCAACAACATATTTAGGACATCAAAACAATCTAAACATCATGATCTCATCATTGTCTAACTCGGTAATAGTTGCCCATTGAATAACTTATTTCACCCCTTATTCATCACATTCTTTTTGTGTCTTTTACCGACATCTTAATTCTCTTCTAATCAATCTTCTCAAGATATGGCAACATCATACTGATTCAAATAATCAATCTCTTGACATCAATGACAAAATAATGTTATAAAGATAGTTATCATCCTTCTTCAGTTATATCAATAATCTTCAACAACCTTCTCAATATCCTTACTGAATATCAACAATCTCTTGATATTGAAATGCCAACAATCTTTCTTACTGTAATGCCAATAGGGTTCACTCTCCTTTTATTATAATGTGTGTGAGAATTAGGTCATTTCCTAGTTTACATAACTTAACTTGTGAACTCCTATTTTCATCCAATATAATATCTATTTAGTTTTTTTCTTGATTCTTTTCTAGGCCTATACTACATTACCCCTATCTTTTATTATTTGATCTTTAGAGTGGTTATTCTATACTATTTGGCTAGAGTCTTTGCAATTGTATTTTTAGATTCACTTTTGGTACCCTCATTTTCACTAAAAAATGGTTAATTATTGTCATCCTTATCTGAACCTTTAGTTATAGTTGACTATATTGTCTCATCAACACTCACATTAAAACTTTCCACTATTCTTCTCAATATTTGAACTTGTAATGTATATATGCCTTTCTTGTCAAGGAATAACATAGAAAATTACCTTCTTTAGATCTAGAATCAAACTTACCCAAATTTTCCTCATCCTTTTTGATATAGTAGTCACTTCCAAATTTCTTGAGATTCTTGATTGACGCCAACCTTCCTTTCCGTAGTTCATATGGAGCCTTAGTGGTCCTTATTTTGATTTGAGCTCTATTTAAAATGTACATTTTTTTGAGGAACTTTTCTCTAATACATGTCTAGTAACTTTTCTTGACTCAACATAATTCTTGCCATCTCTTGTATAGTCCCATTCTTTTTTTCTGCTACACCATTTTGTTGAGGAGCTCTAGGAGTAGATTATTGTCATTGGATTCCACGTATCTCATAGAATTATTCATATCTATAAGAGGAAAATTATTTACCTCTATATGATCTTAAACATTTGATTGTTCTACTAATCTCAATCTATACTATTGCTTTAAATTGTTTAAATTTTTAAAATGATTTTAAATTTCCCTTTAAAAATGTATCACCTTGTTAACTTTTTTTACCCATTGGTCCACACCTATATATATAGATTAGATCAAATGGTTTTTAGGTACAATAGTCCCTAGTTGGATATTTGGTTTTTGTTTGATTTACTTCATGACATGGTTTGTAACTGGTAGATGGAGGTTTATTGATCATAAGAATGTCCCCTAGTGTGAACTAATCCTTACACAATCATCAAAATTGATATGTCCCAACCTTTTGTGCTAAAGCTAGCTCTCTTCCCTCTATAAGGAAACATAGTTTTTCCCATTAAATGCACTGAGATGATACACATTAGTGTTTATCTTGCTTCCTTATGCAATTAATTCACTAATGTCAAATTTCCTAATTTCATAACTCTTAAAATTGAATGAGAGATTGTAGCCTTTATCACACATCTAACTGATACTTAAAAAGGTTTGAATGAGAGATTGTAGCCTTTATCACACATCTAACTAACACTTAAAAAGGTTATGTTTCAAGCCTTCCACATACAAGACATCATAGGTTTTTGTCTTTCTACCATCAAGAATTAGAGTAACCTTACTAATAATTTTAGCAACAAAGTTTTTATTAAGAGTCACAACTCCTCCATAAAACTTTTTGAAGTTTATGAATTTTCTTTTGTCTCTAGTCACGTGACTTGAACATCCACTATCAATGATCCATATATTTTTGTCCTTTGGAGCATGAAGTGTAGTCTGGGCAACCATAAACTAATTTATTTTTCCAAACCTTCTTAGTCTCAATCATCTTATTTATTGAGTTATTTTCTCTTACATCCGACTTAGGATGACTTAAAAAATTACTTCTACAATTTCTTGCAATATACCAAAAATTGTTGCACTTATGAAAAACAATATTGAAATAAAACAAATGTGCAAATATATTTTTCCTAACAAGGTTGTTCCTTCTTGTTGGAATATTTCTATAATTCATTTCCTTATGGCTAAATTGGTTGCAATTAAAATAGTAACAAAAAATACAAAATAATTGAACTCGATATTGTATGCTTGTCCTATTAAAAATGATCTTCTATTTTATTTGTTCACTTGAACGAAACCATCACATTATTTCTTAAAATTGCTCCATTCTTGAAATTACAAATCCATTTCCTTCTAGACTCTCAATCAGTAATTTCATGGGCTAATATAAAATATTATTATTTTGCATCTCATTGAATCCAATACCACTTTTGATATGTGGCAATCTTTGGATACCTATGATCTCTTAAAGTCAAAATTTCTGCCGTAAGTTTTTCATAGTCCTTATCTCTAGTTAGAAATTTTTTATTCATAACTTATTCTATCCTCTTTGCTTCTTCCACTTGTATTTTCAAGTCAATGAACAACTTCTCTACCTTCTCAAGATTTTGTGATAACTTATCTTTAGCACTTACTTCTTTTATAATCATCTTCATTATTTTGATTTCTTTTCCAACATAATATAATTCTTCCATAAGATTTACCTCATCATCTTTATTTATAGACTTTATTCCTCCTACATCACCCCCCATAGTATCCATAACCTTGAATATGGCCTTTTCTTAGGTTCATTCTCATAAATGCATTGATTTTAATCATCAGATGGATAACCTTCTTCATTAATGAAGATTTTTTTTTTTTAATTCTAAAATTTCTTCCTTTTTGAAAATAACTTCTTCCCATCTTTTTGATATTTGGGTATGTGTAGGATCATGGTGTGCCAAACAGGCCCTTAAGTGGCAATGAAAATTAGGAAAACAAAGTTAGATAACTTGATGCAAAAATTTGAATAAGTTACGAACATTATTTTAAAAATATGTAAGAATAGAATCTATAGAAAATTGAATTTAGTTTCTTAGCTACTAGTTTTTTTATGAAAAAAAAAAAATATTTGATGAAAATTTGAAATTTCACTGCTAAATAGTACTAAAATTTTAGGAAAAAGATAAGAAGTAGGTGTTTGTTTGACCACCCTAATCACAATCAAATCATAATTTTTTTTTATTAAATTTTAGATATAAGTAGAAGACTCATGTCTGGATGTGACACATTTTTTTAAAAAAATTAATAATTAATTATGATTTTTTTAACAACTTTTAAAACATAAAAAACTCATATGTCTAATCACCATAGCTTAGCCAAAACTTTATGATTTTTTTTTAATCCTATAGTATACGAAGTATAGAATGTGATGCATGTTTTGGATTCAAAAAATGTGATACTGTTTGAAAGTTATAGATATTTTCAATCAGCCTATCAATCGAGACTTTAGTTAGAATATCGCCACTTTTTGTATCCTCATGATCCTACACATACTCACATTGTTATAATCTTTGTATGAACACTTATCCATAAAATATCCTACTTCAACACAACTAAAATATTTAAAAGGAAACTTACCTCTATACTTTTCAGAACCTCTCTATAGATTTTTGACAATTTTTTTTTCCTCTAGATTTGATTTGAAGTCCCAATCTTCTTGCTTCTTGGACACTTCAAATGTTGCTTCTTTCCTTTATAATTTGTTAGTATCAATCCTCATCTCAGAAGTAGCCAAATTTCCATGTAACTCATCCATAGTTAGGGTGTTCAAATATTTACCTTCTTTGACTACAAAAACATTGGGATCAAACCTTGGGGGAAGGGATCTAATAACCTTTTTCCTAGTCACTACTTATTTTGTCTCTTTAACAAGTCCTTTGATAGTGTTGAATATGTCATCAAACTAGAGTAGAAAGGTAGAAACAATTTCTCAATCCTTCATTTTTAGGCTCTCAAATTGACTTTGATGGTATGAAGCTTTACTTGTTTGACCTTGCCATCTCCTTCATAAATATTGTCCAACTTAACCCATACTTCCTTTACAATCCTACAATGCATTATCTTTACAAATTTATAGTTAAATAAACCACATAGAATAAGATTTACTCACAAGCCTTCTTTCTAGCCTAGTGTTGGGAGATTTTTAGGTAATTCATAACCATCAACAACTGCTTTAGAAACATTAAGCCGTAGGTCCATCAAATAATCTTCCATATTGACATTCCAAAATACATATTTGGATCCATCAAAAAGTGGTGCCTTGTTTGAAGAATGAACTTCTTGAGAAAATGAGTGTGCCATCCTAGACCTAACTCAAGCTACTAGCCATCTTCTAAGGAACTTAGCTTTGATACCAATTGTTTAGCATGCATAGATATACTGAGGGGGTGAATTAGTATATTCCATTTTTAACTTGGTTGAACATTTATTACCTTTAATGACTTCTCCAACATCACAACCAATCTCAAATCCAAATCATGATTTATTTATTTAATAATCTTTCCTTAATTACGAATCAACTAATCAAAGAGAACACATTGACATATATGAACATTACATTTACATGAAAAACTAGAATAAAGAAACCATAGTGGGAAAAGCTGCTTGACTTTACTGTCTAAATCTAACCTTGCAAAGATATAAATAAAAAACATACAATATCACGTAGGAACCAACATACTAGAGACACCAATCCCTTATTATGTTTTCTAGCACCAACCTATAGGAGACAACAATCCCCTAATCCAAGATGTAAGAAGAAAATTAGAAGGTGAGACACCAATCTCATTATAATACAAGAGATATAAAATGTCGACCTTCAAGGATGAATACCTAGGTTCTTTCTAATGTGATAAACTTTAGAATATTATAACAAAGTGTATATGATCTTCAGAACAAATTTCACATAATGATTAAGATTCTACTCACATGGCATCAATGACATACTCACACATCAACCACATCTTTTGAACATTCACATCAATTCACCCACCAAGAATGAACCAAGATCAACTATACATATATTTGTTACAATGATTATTAAATTTATAAGTTATCTTAAAACAAGATCATAACATCTTCAAGTCATCCACAAGAATAAAAATTAGATCAAATGTGTAATAGGCTTGGTGCAAAAGCCCACACGTTACTCTAGGAGAATATACACATTATGAATTACCCAACATACACTCTATAGCCCAAATGAACATAAAAAACTATCTCTAGATGACACATTAAAATCCTTCAACGTATCAATTTGGAACATTAGCACAATCGACCAACTAGCATAGTGAACACTCTATCACTTCTAAATTTTTGTCTACTGAATCTCAACCTCTCAAACTATTAAATATGATGCTTCATATGTGTACTATTATTAATTTTATCCTCATACAATTTAATTCTTATTTGGGGTTCACTTTGGTGATTCTCATTCCTTTCCTCAAGATTGCTTAATTATGCTCAAATAATGCTTAACTCTAGATGATTTGAGCCTTGTTCATACTTTTTGACTCTATGCTAGCCTAGGAGGACTAGAATAGGGTGTCACCCTAGTCCTCTTAGGCTAGGGTGGCTAACACCTTAGTGTCATTGGACTAGGTTTCCTAGTACCATAGTCCAGCCAAAAGTATTCCAAATATGAATCCCCTAAGGTTGGAAACTGTTGAAAATGAAAATGCTCTTGATGTTGGCCTTCATAATTTTAAATACGTTTATGAGTACAAAAGAAATTATTATTTCTTCATTTGAAACATCTCTCAATTACATTTCCTCATGATCAATTCAATTCCAATTGAGCAAGTATTCTAGAATCTTCAAGACACTGAATGAGATGATTTTCAAGCATTCAATATGGCATTCACGATCAAATTTGTGTGAAGGTATGCATGATCTTCCACCTAAAAAACATTAAAATTTCATTAAGACTTTAAGGAAAGAAGATTCATTAGCTAAGGTATAACATTTCAATTCAACGTTTCCTTAAGGTTTTATCCTCAACCCTACAAGAGTAAGCTCTCTTTTTCTATCAATCCTTGTTGTAGGGTAAATTTCATCCTGGGGTTTGACATAGGCAAACCCCTATATATCCCAAAACACTTTTTATCTATCGTGTGCATGTTTAAAATGTGATAGAGATGGATTATAGAATCAAAACGTATATGATGAGACAAAGAGATTCAGACTTTGAAGAAGCTAAAATCCCTAAACACTATTCAAAATTTTGAAGCGCCTAACACTTTTTGGACAAAATTTTAGGGATATAACCTAATCTAGAATCTATTCATGGTATCTGCTATAATACCCTAAAAATGGTCATCTAAACCATGGGCCCCTAATCTTGACAACATCACCAAGGTCCTAACCAATGACAATTAAATCAATCTTGAGCACATTATTAATTCTTTAATCATTAAATATCACATGGCAAATCAATTACTCAATATTAATTATATATTTATTTAATTAATTGAATCATTTCCAAGAATATCATTTTGATCAATTATCTTATTTAATTTATTAAATATCCTTGCATATTAAATTAATTAATAAATTTGTCATTTAATCATGCAAAATGAATTAATTTATTACAAAAGAATAATTGAATTGAAAGAGAAATCAAACTTGAGATATTATTTCTTTTTCTAAATTTAGAACTTGAAATCAGAAAAGCAATTAAATTGAATTATTCTCTAAAATTGGAACTCAAAGCTTTTCAGAAAAAGAAGTTCAGTTGCATTGAAAAGACTCTTTTCTTGAATAAATAAAAGAATTATCTATTTTTATCACAAATACATGGAATTAATTTATTATTATTTCTAATGCAACTTGGACTTTTAATTTGAATGCATTTCAAATAAACTATAATTGGAATCTATCTCAAGGTTAGCTAAACCTGATTTCTCAATTATTTTCAATTAATTCTAAATTGAGCTTTTCTCTTGTAATTCTCTATAAATTCAGTCTTCAGCTCTCATTTCAATTCACCCCAGAGATTTTTGAGAACACGCTTGGAGATTATTATCACGCTGATTTTGCTCTAGAGTCATTGAAGATCATTGTGCTTTTTAGATTATTTGCATCCATTATTGCTTGAATCCATTATTTGCTTGAATTATTCATCCATTTTGCATCCATATAGTTAATATCATATAGATTAAATCCTTCATCTTGGTGTAGTCTAGTCATTGCTTTTACTTATAAAAATCTGAGAGCAATATTATACTCACATCTTTTAGAAGACAATTAGTCGCTTTGTTATGGTTTATTATTGATTGATTATTATTTACTAACCATACATGTAATGACTTAATTGAAGTGTTGTGCTTGTAGCTACAAACCCTTTTTCACACACACATCTCTGGCGCCCACCGTGGGGACAAAAGACTACATTTTTCGGCCTCCAAGACCGACTGCTTATTTTTTTGTTATTTTCTAGATTTCAGATTTTTTGATTTTTCATTCGTACATCTCGTATGACAATTCCCACAGGATGAAATGACAAACTACAGGTGTTATACGAACTGAAATCCTATCTCGTATGAGTTGGGATCTTGTATTGTATGAGTTTTCATATTGTCGTACGACTCTGTATTTCTTGGTAAAAAACATTAAAAAAAAGGCAAATTTTCATGATTTTTATTGATTATTCTGATGACTGACCCTTACTGTTTATCTGTCTATCTCAAAAATTTTCATAGCCTAATCAGTTTTTATAGAATGCTTGTCAAAGAATATGCTTGTCGTACAAAGACAATATGACTATTGATTCGTTGTCTTTGCAGGTTGCCTGAAAGAATCGACCAAACATCGTGTATTCTTTAAATTCATTTTTGGGAACCTAACTTGCTATTTGGTTAAAGAACAAATTTGTCTTTCATGTTTTTAGAAGATTTTGAGAGGTAGGAGAGTATGCTCTTGTCTTTTTGTAGACAATCAAAAATCCAGACCCTTGAGGCTTTTTCTTTGTTTGAGATTTGAACATCTTTAGCAAGCCTGCCTGCCCTCCCAAGAGGTTGAAAAAATCTTAAAGCCATTACAGCCGGTGTGAGGGGAATGACCTAAGTGGGAATGGCTAAACACCAAGTACTCCAACCCACTATAAAATAAATGTGATTTGATGAAAATCAAGTCAATGACAGTGCTCGGGAATAGCTCTCCTCCGTACCTTTGGGTATATTAAACCTTGGTTTTCAAGGCTAGGAGACCTCTTAATTGAGTTTATACCTCGACGCACTGAATGGATCCCTAACTAGTTCCAATTAAAATTAGAAGCTACCCGGTTCATCTCTGAAAGGGAGATAATCTTTGTGCAAGAGAGATAGTAAGTCTCCCAAGATACTTGTCATTTCGTGCCCCCATTAGCATTTGGAGTCGGATAATACGACATTGAGAATCCATTGCATGAGATTCAGTGACTGTATTCTGATTAGCTATTGGGTGTGTACCTGAGTCTACAAGAAAAGGTTTTCTTTCCTCACCAAATTCCTTAGGGTTTGCATGTTGTGATTGGAGTCACTATACATACTACTTGTTTTCATCCCTAAAACAAAAATTGAAATACCAAAATTGGAAAAGACAAGAAACCAACTCAGTGATTAGAAACTCTGTCCGTGTCAGAAATTAGTCCATCCTAAGTTGAAACTTTGTCCATGTTAGAAACTAGTCCATCCTAAGTCAAAAATCTGTCCGTGTCAGAAACTTGTCTATCCTAAGTCGAAACTATGTATGTGTCAGAAACTAGTCCATCCTAAGTTGAAACTTTGTCCGTGTCAAAAACTAGTCCATCCTAAGCCGAAACTCTGTCAGTGTCTAAAAATTGTCTATCCTAAGTCAAAATTCTGTTCAAAACTAGTCTATCTTGGTCCAAAATCAGTCTATCTCAGAATTGGTCATACTCAGCAATTGAAAAAAAAAAACTCAGGCTCTACCCTGAGAACAGTCGTATGAGTCTAATAATTTATCGTGTTGCATCTGATCCTGTGTCGTACGAGTCTTCTGGTTTGTCATCCTAGACCTGATCCTATGTCGTATGAGTCATTTTAATCTGTCGTCTGGCTCTGTATCCTGTGTCGTACAAAACAGAACTGCTCTGAGTATTTTTTCATCCTGCACATACCCATCTTTCGTACGACACGGGGCAGCAACTCGTACAAAACAGAACTGTTGTCGTCTTGTTTAGAAAATTTTGTCGTATGAGTCTCTAGTTTTGTCAGAACATAATAGTCAAACTTGCCTAAAAACAGTCTACAATGAACATAATACTGGTTATCATCATCCTAAGCATAAACAGGTCAAGACAGTGTACCTCTACCATTTGCGTTGCACGATTTGGTCGATTATTTTTCAGCTAGTTCAATCAACTACCTATCAAATTTTAGTCACTTAGATAATGTCTCATACAAGATAGATCATTCCTGAAACCAGACTGAATCTCAGTTGTTTCTCCCAAACAATACTCTAAATAGAACAACTAGCTCTGAAATTGATCTTGACCTCTGCATCACAAACAACTTTAGGTCACACTAATCCATAAAAATTCCTACACAAACCAGGAGTTCTCATAAGAAAGAAGCCAAAGGCAAAGGAATACCCTTTTCATACACTGACAATCCATTTTACAAAGGCGATCCACTCACTGACATACCGTCGTCATCAGGTGGACCAATTTTTGATGAGCCTAAATCTCCCACTATATATGAGATGGAACACAATGACGGAAACAAGGACGATAATAACATTCCCGAAAATGATAATGATTCCTCATCATCAAGTGAGACTAACAAAGACACTGAACCTCCAAAAAAAGAAATTCATGACTGTCAAAAGGACAAAGAATTTAGAAAAATGATGAAAGCTATCATGACCCCGA
Organism: Cryptomeria japonica; assembly: GCF_030272615.1. Taxonomy (NCBI): domain Eukaryota; kingdom Viridiplantae; phylum Streptophyta; class Pinopsida; order Cupressales; family Cupressaceae; genus Cryptomeria; species Cryptomeria japonica. The sequence continues at coordinate 313,683,667 of NC_081405.1, read as the reverse complement.
GAGAAGGAAGACTATTTCTTAGAATTAGCAAAACAAGGTGCCAAACTTCCTACTGGATATGATGTTCAGACACTTGTTACTAAAAAGAAAGAATCACCTATACTCATGGTACACAAACAATTTCAAGCCTTACGAATGGAGGTCACATAATTGAAAAATAAGGACAAGTCCCCAAAATAATATTCTATGGAAACAATATGTCCCTTTCCATTTGACAAGAATCTATACATGCCTCCATTTCCCTCATGAGTGGAGATCCCAAAATTTGACAAATATGATGGTACCTCAGATCCCCAAGATCATGTCAGAGAGTTTTGTGCTGCTTGTATGGAGTTCATGCACGATCAAACGTACCTCATGCACCTTTTCCCAAGGAGTTTAGGGGGTCAAGCAATGGAATGGTTCTCAAGTCTACCCAAAGGAATAAAAATGTTTGAAGAACTAATCCAACTATTTTTACAACAATACTCATACAACATTCGACATCCTGTGACTATGATCGATCTTTGCAATAATAAATAGAAAACATGGAAACCTCTTCTTACTTTCCTCCAATGCTGGAGAAAGATGTTCTATAGGTATCCATGACCTATCCTAGACTTTGAGAAAATGGATATATTTGTCAATAACTTGGTCCCCAAACTGAAATATAGCATACAAATGCAAGTACACCCATCATTTAACAAAATGGTAGATAATGCCATTCGAATGGAAGATGTGCTCATAAAGAAGGGGGATATCACACCTTGGAAAGAAACACAACCAGGATCTAGCTCTAAAGAGAAAAACAAGTATTGGAAATTTGGCAAGGACAACAACAAGAATGTTGTTAATGATGGAGTAGTAGACACCATTAAAACCAACTCAAAGCCCACAATATTCAACTTGGCTAGTGGTACACAAGCACTTAAAGCTGCTAAGGCTACAACAGAAAATCTGCCAAAGAAAACAAAGGAATGGTTCAAAGAAAAGCCTTGGCTTTCCAAACCTAAGCGTGATTTTACTCCTCTCAAAGACTCATATGAATCCACTTTCAAAACTCTGTTGGTAAACAACTTGATAATACTACCAGATAACTCCAGACCATATGATCCAGATGTCAAACCAAGATGGTGGAGATAAAATGAATACTGTGACTTCCATCGGAATAAAGGTCATAACATAAACAATTGCATGAAGCTAAAACATGAGATTCAAGATCTCATAGATGCTGGTAAAGTTGTTCTTGGGAATCATCCGACCAATGTAGATCATAAAGCATTTAAAGACCCTTTGTCTATTTATGAACAAGGTGATTCTTCAAAGACCAAAGGAGGTGCCAAGGTAAATTATACTTATGCCAGTCAGGACAACACTATCAACATGATTGAGCCTTCCCACTCAGAATATTGCAATGTGATTATAGTTCAAGATAAACCAAATGAATCATGATATGCAAGAGCTCTGACTCGATCTCAAAAGAAAGTCACTCTCCAAGGAGCTAGTTCTTTCAATCCAGCTCAAGACACATTAAACCCACCAGCCTTGTCAAACAAACAAAAAGAATCAACCTTGGACAAATTTAAAAGGTTAAATTCATCATCATCTTCTGGATATAGCATTGTTGAGCAATTAAAAAGGACAAATGCTCAAATCTCAATCTTTGAATCGCTAAAACTCTCATCTGCTCACAAAGAGATCCTAGACAAAGCATTTCTCACCACCAATGTTCCAAAAGATCTAGACATTGATCGGTATCTGACTTCACCTCACTATCTAACCTTCTCCGAAGAAGATGACAACTCACTAAATCATCCACATAACCAGCCATTGCATATTGAAGCCATGATCCACAAACACAGAGTCAAACATGTTTTGATAGATGGAGGTGCGGGGTTGAATATCTGTACTTACAGTCTGCTTACACAACTAGGATTCTCTGAAAATGTCATTGATCCTGGCAAGAAAATGACAATAAAAGCCTATGATGAAGAAGAAAGGACTTCTAAAGTTCTGGTGTCATTACCTATCAGAGTGGGACCTGTAGAAAGAGATGTCCTTTTCTAGGTACTTGATATTCCTTTGTCATATAATATATTACTAGGCAGGCCGTGGATTCATGAAATGAAGGCAATACCGTCAACATACCATCAATGCTTAAAGTTTCCTTATAACGGAACTGAAGTCAGTATTCCTGTTGATACAAATGTCATCTATAATGCATTGACAAAAGGTGTAGATACTTTTGTGCCTCATAATAGGGCAGCCTCTCCAAATGAAGATCCAAAAACACTGATGAAAGACTTATAAAAGAGATTGAAGATTACAAATACCATCACGGATGGCTACAAGATATAACTGATACTTTCATTAGTTTCTCTCCCTCCATCACAAAATAGTTGGGCAAACCATCAGAGGCTATGAGAACACAAAATTTAGCTCCGAATACCATGTATGATGGTCTCTTTGTACAATCTTCTACCTCCTTGGCAGATGAAATAGAAGACGATGCTATTTTTAACTGGCTCTTTAAGGAAGATAGTCAAAATGAGGAGGTACGACATTGTGAGATTTCCTCAAACCAATATGGTCCTGGCTACAAGATTATCAAACGCATGGGGTATTCAGGTACTGGTCTTTTGGGAAAACAAAAAGAAGGTATTACTGAACCAATCCAGCTGCAAACAAAATCTACAAATGATAAGGCTAGACTGGGGTACGATCTGAAAAAGACATTAGACCAAAAATATGTTTCTAAGTCTAAGTGCCAAAAAAGGATATCACCTTCAACATTACATGAAGTAGACACTAAACAAATAAAAATAGAGTGTAGAAAAGAGAAAGAGGAATCAATAGTCAAGAAAGAATAAATAGTCAGTGCTCAAGCTTTGATGGTATCAGCTACAATAATATAGGAAGTTGAGGTCCCTGAGGATATAAGAGATGAAGTAGTAAGAATCCGAGAATTGTTTGCACCATTAAAAGTTTCAGTCACATATATTGGCAGGCAGCAAGTAGATGATTCAGAGATTGACTCAAACGAGTATGAATGGGGTCCTGACTATCTTTTAGACACATCCACTACAAAAACTTTAGAAGAATCTAGCGGTGTCGTAAATGATACTCAAGAGCTGATGCACATAAAACTAGAGAAAGAAATACAGAAAATTAGACAAAGGAGACAAGCAAATTATGAACAAGGATTGAAAGAAGGGAGAATACCAGAAAGCTTCTCATCTATGTACCCTTATCCTAAAATAGAACAAATCAGGTATAGCACTACACAAGAAGATTTGGAAGCTACAAAATAAGAACCAGTTATCAGTATAGAGGAAGCTAAATGGAGTAGACGACAACAAATCACAAAAACATCAAGATCATGTCAATAGGTGTGTCAGATACAAATGATAAATGAACCACAACATGAGGGAACTTGCAGTATTAAAGATGTTGGTGTTGATACCAGACATACACTTATTAAGTCACTTGAAGAAGACTTGGAAACTTCACTTGATGACTCTAATGATAGTCTTATTCAAGACAATATCTACTCAGCCTCAAATTATGAATCAACTGATACAAACAATGAAAATCTGTCTACTCATCTTATCACTATTAAACCACGATATGACGTCTAGTCTAGCATAGTGAACGACGTTACAAGTATGTCTATCGGATTAGATCAACTAAATATTAACGCGAACTTTAATAATCATGATCTGACTCTTCCTGGTCTCGAGACACTTACGCAAGATATTCTTCTGGAACTCAACTTTTCAATCCACCGCTGTGATAACAATACCGTGAATGCTCTTGAACCTAACCAAAATTCATCCTTACTACATCTCGAATTGATTGACCATACTTTACAAAACTAGCCCATGAATATACCTACTTTTACCAATGACTATATGTTAGCCTATTATCTCAATGCAATCGAACCTATAGACTCTTACACCAGTGAACATAGTGAAAATATGACTGAAGCGGATATCAAGTATCTTAGTCAAAAAAACAAGAGAAATAAAAATAAAAGATCTGATGGCGAAAACCACATTGTGGCGGTGTCAGAATCTAAAAATGAGAAAATAAAGGACGTACCTAAAGGTGAAAACCTCTCTAAGACGCTTGAAGGTGAGATACTTGATATACTGCCAAGTTATTTCTAGGAAAGGTCCTCCATATTGGTTGAGCCAACTCAGCCAGTGAACATTGGGAGTCAAGAGACACCACACATCATTCATATAGCTCAATCACTACCAGCAAAAGAATTGAAGGAGTTCACTCAGCTATTCTTAGAAAAGAAAATAAACTTTGCATGGACATACTCTGATATGCTAGGCTTGGATCCTGATCTCATTATGCACCATCTTTCAATTACACCAGGAGTAAAACAAGTTAAGCAAAAAATCCGTAAGATGCACCCACATGTAGCACTATTAGTCAAGGCTGAACTAGAAAAACTACTCAAAGATGGATTCATTAGAGCTATAGATTATGCCAAATGGATTTCAAACATAGTACCTGTGTCAAAGGCAGACAAGTCTATCAAAATTTGCATTGACTTCAGAGATCTTAACAAATCTTGTCCGAAGGACAACTTTCCATTGCCAAACATTGATATGATAGTCGAAATGACTACTGGGTATGAAATGTACTCACTAATAGACGGATTCTCTGGATACAATCAAATCAAAATATCTCCTAGAGATCAAGAAAAGACAACTTTCAGCTACGCATGGGGAACCTTTTGCTGGAACATTATGCCATTTGGGCTAAAGAACGCAGGAGCAACCTATCAAAGAGCAGTTACAACCATTTTTCATGATATGATGCATAAGAATATTGAAGATTATGTTGATGACACCTTAGTGAAGACTATGAAAAGATCAATGCATATTCAAGAGTTAGGTCCTATACTAGACAGAATGGAAAAGTTCAAACTCCGATTAAATCCAAAGAAGTGTGCATTCAGAGTGACATCTGGCAAACTACTTGGCTACATCATTTCAAAGAAGGGAATAGAGGTTGATCCTGAGAAGGTCCAAGCCATAATGGAAATGCTGCCTCCGAAGAACATCAGTCAAATGAGAAGTCTACAGGGACGTCTCCAATCCGTCAGATGATTCATTTCTCAGCTAGCAGACAAAGCTCAAACTTTCACAAAGGTATTGAGAAAAGGAGTAATTTACAACTGGGATCAGCAGTGCGAACAACATCTTTAGCAAATCAAAGAGTACCTGTCGAATCTACTAATATTGATGCCACCGATTCAGGGTAAACCACTAATCTTATATATATCAGCAACTGATTCTTCACTGGGGGCACTTCTGGCGCAACAAGATGATAACAAAAAGGAATGAGCTATTTATTACATTAGCAGGACATTGGTGTCTTATGAAATGAACTACACTATAATAGAAAAAGCATGCTTGGCATTAGTCTTTGCATCACAAAAAATGAGACACTACATGCTAGCACATTCAGTCAAGTTGGTGGCCAAAATTGATCCACTCAATTATCTTCTCAATAAGGCAACACTTACAGGAAGATTGGCGAAATGGGTCATGATCCTTACAGAGTTTGACATTGAATATGTGGAATGCAAAGCCATAAAAGGATAGGTAATTGCTGATCAACTTGCTGAAGCTCCGCTTGAAGACTCTCAACCATTACACATAGAGTTTCCAGATGAATCTATAATGCACCTTACTCAACAACCTTGGAAAATGTTCTTTGATGGGTCCTTTACTCAAAATGGTTTAGGTGCTGGCATATTATTCAGTACTCCTCAGAAGTATTCAATCCCAATGTCTTCTAAGATTCTATTCCCTTGCACAAACAACATTGCAGAATATGAAGCTTTGGTGAATGGGATAGAACTAGCTATTGAATGGAAGGTTGCAAAATTGTATATCTATGGAGATTCTCAGTTGGTGGTTAATCAAATCAACGATACATATCAGACTCGAGATGAGAAATTGATGCCTTACAAGAGGATGGTTGATGATCTTAAGAAGTATTTTGCTTTTGTATCATTCCAACAGATTTCTAGATCCACAAACAGAGTAGCAGATGCTATGGCCACCTTGGCATCTATACCTGAGTTAAAAGAGTCCAATTTTTTTCTTTGATTTTCTGGTGGAAGAGTTATATTACCCCGCCTATGATTCTCCTGAGACCCAAATAGTCTATACTATTATTGGACATGACTCATCTTGATACAGCCACATCTATTCCTATCTACGTGACCAAATTATCCTTGGAAATCTTACCTGAAATGAGAAAAGAAGCTTAACCCAAAATGCTTCACGGTATGTTATCATAGCTAACGATTTATTTAGATGAGGTTTGGACGATACATTGCTTAGATGTCTAGAAACTGAAGAATCTAAATATGCATTATCAGAAGTTCATGAAGGTATTTGTGGATCTCATTCGAATGGCCTTACTTTAGCTCAGAAACTACTACAGGCTGGCTACTACTAGCCAGACATGGAAAAAGACACCATAAAATTTGCTAAGACTTGTGAGAAATGTTAGCTTCATGGAAATCTCATACATGCCCCAGCAAGGGACCTCATACCATTTATTACACATTGGCCTTTTTAGCAATGGGCCTTTGATCTCATTGGTCAGATATATCTTCAATCATCCAACGGACATAAATTCATCATAACGACCACTGAGGTTTTCACCAAGTGGGTAGAGGCAGTTCCGCTCATCAAAGCAGCCGGTAAACAACTCACCTTGTTCATCCTAAACTATATCATTTGCAGGTATGAGTTACCTTCATCCATTGTGATTGATAATGGAGGACAGTTTAAGAATAAAGATCTGGACGAGCCGAGCTTTGTGAGAAATTCAGAATAAATCAACACTGGTCATCAGTGTATTACCCTCAAGGTAACGGACAAGCTGAGGTGTCTAAAAAAAACCTATTGACTATCTTGCATAGAACAGTGAACAAATCCGGGAAGGATTGGCATCTGCAGCTCAATCTTGCACTATGGGCTTACAAAACAAGTATCAAAACACCTACTAGGGCTACACCTTTCTCTTTGGTGTATGGGTCCAAAGCAGTACTACATATTGAAGTAGAAATACCATCTCTAAGAGTTTCTTTGCAAGGTCTTTTTACTGATGAAGATCATAGAATATCTAGATTGCAAGAACTCGAATTGCTGGATGAGCGTCGACAAGTGGCGTTTGATCATCTCAGAGTGTATTAGAAGAGAATGTCCAGAGGATATAACCAGAAAGTTTGACAAAGAGAATTTCAGGTTGGTGACCTAGTTTTGAGAGAAAATCCAAAAAATCAACAGTTTCGCGACAATAAAGGGAAGTTTGAACCCAACTGGCTGGGTTCCTACATTGTTATTGCAACATTTGGCTCTGGTGCCTTTCAACTCTCAAATTTGGAAGGAGAACAACTCCATGAACTGATTAACACCATCCACTTGAAGAAATTCTTCGCTTAGCATTCTCTGTGCCACCAACTTATATAGCTGAAAAAGTCCTTAAAAAAATAAAAATAAAATCAGAAAATCATAAAATACAAAAAAAAGAGAAAAAGAAAGAAAAATAAAAAAAATATAAAGAGAGAAAATGCCCTGGTGAAAACCTGGTAAATAGGCACCTTGGTAAAAAAATAAAATGAATCTCTGCCAAGTAGGTGAAAACCTGGCAAACAGGTGCCTCTTGTACTCAAGCACTCCATCTATCAATGCAACGTTGGCATTTCCCGCTTTCATGCATCTTTTTCTTTCACTTGTACATATTTTTCAGTCACTTTCGTGACTTCCTGGTTTGTTGGAACCCTCATGACTTGAAACTAATCAACATCCTAGTCTTAGGTTACTCAACAGAGCACATTACATATCCTAAGCAGTGCCAACCAAGTCATCTTTCTGTCAGTGAAACCTCGTCATCCACTCTGAGTCAGTCACCTATCTCCTAACTACCAAAGAGTTTTTATCACTGAGTAAACAAGCAAAACAACATAACGGAAAAAAATCACTAAACATTTTGAGATATGAATGAAATTTTTCTTTGTGTGCTGTCTTTTATATTGGTTTTCAATTATTATCCCTCTGAGTAACTCGGGGAAGTCTATTGTGACTAAGAGGAGCAAGGATTGGGGGCATAATATTTTCTTTGTTTTTAGCTTGTAGGAATGATCCCAATGATCTGGAAACATATAAATTAGCTGGGTGTCTATGATAAGAGCCTTCACAACAAGGTGAAATCGCCTCACATACCTCGACTCTGTTGTATGCTACAAGGAGGTCCATATTATTTCTTTGTTTGTTTTGAGAGAATTTCTTAATGATGCAATTTGGGTCCCTGCAAAATTTGTCCAAGGATATGAACGAAAGGGTCATTGCGTACAAGATAATTAATATTGCACATTGAAAAAGAAAGGAACTCTAACCTGCCTGTTGTGTTTGTTATGCTCAGTGATGAATCTTAAGTATTTTAAATCCAGTGACTAGGTTTAGGCTGCATTTCGCATATCATTGTGCATATCATTGTGCATTTTTGTGAATTTAGAGTGATTTTGGTATGGTAATAATCACTTTATCTTCTGAATGAGAGCTGAAAGCATCATCATTTCTTATGCTAAATGGTCTATTTATCATCATTTCTTCGATTGAGTACTTGTGTTTTGAGATGTTTTAGCTACATACATAACATTTAATATAGATTCATACATTTCATTATTCACTCATCTACATTCATCTTATTGCATAGAAAAATGAATTTTTTTGTTGTTGCATTATTCATTACTTAGTTGCACATTCATTTAATTGCATATGAAAAGACACAAAAATAGACATCCATAATCATTTGCATTACATACATTCATATTGAAAAGAAATGCATACATATAGAATAAAGCATATAAAAGACATCTCATAAATGAATCAACATAAGTATGATGAAGTCAAATCGGATCTCGTATATATATATATATATATATATATATATATATCATGTCAAGTCTAAAGGTACAAAATGATGTCGAATGACATATACAAACTCCCATCGGAGCAAGAATCATATAGGCTACACAAAAATGGGTGTGTCTACAAATAATATATCTGAGCTACAAAAAGAATATCTAGCTTTGAGCCTCTCCTCCATCACCTGGTGGAGGAGGATGAGCCTGATGACCAAGATCCTATCGAGGTGCCTGAGCTCCCTCAGAACATGCCATATACTGAGAATAAGGAATCACCTGCTGTGCTACTAGAACTGCCATGCTATATGATATGACATAGTAGGCTACCCTATTGTTCTGATGCAAAACCTCCTGTTGGAGGGTGTCTCGCTTCGCTCTCATTTCCGCGACCTGACGATCACGCTTTGCTCTCAGCTCCGTAAGCTGACGATCTCGCTTTTCCAGTTGAGTCTGAGCCACTATCAACTGCGACTGCAGCTCTGCAAGACGTGCTCTTATCGACCATCCTGCATCTGTCCCCTTCTCTCTCGCCAGCTCTCCACCCCCATCTCCACCTCCAGTACCACCCTGCTCCTCTCACTGCTACCAGACCTGTCTTGGAGCTGCTTGCTCCTCCTCAGCTTCACCCAATCTCACTCCTACTCTCCCAAGGGATCCGTCCTCACCCCTTTGCTATCCACCCTCAGCTGGAACCCTGCTGCTACTAGCACCAAGATCACCACCTGTCCGCCTCAGAGCCTCGACTCTCTATCCCTATCCTTGTCTCTTGCCTTGTCCCTGTACCTATGCGGGAGCATCATCCTCAATATCCTCAATGCACGACACCTGCTCACCTGGATCAGTAAACCTAGGAAAAGGATGCTACTGGAACCACTCTTTGTACTGGGGCAAAACCCTTGCATTTGCTACATCATTCATATAATCCCATCTGAGGTGATGTAGACCAGTAAGCTCCTGCATGGCTAAGGCATAAGATAACCATGGAGACCATCCCTGTCTCTCGTCATCCATGTAATGCGCATACGCTGTAAACTCCTGCGAGATCCCCTGAGGCCGGCCATACTGCCTCATCACTCAAGAAACGATGAACTGCTCCACAATAGTTTGTGATCTCCCAATAATTAGGCACATGACAAAAAGGTCCCTGCAGACTAGCCACCAGTCATCCCATGGCTCCAAACCTCTATACGGTCTCCACACTACGACTATCAAATCATCTAACTATCACCGCCAAAAATCTGTCTTGCCCAGATGGGGCTGCGTAATATAACTGGCATACCTGTATATAATCGGCTGCCCGAGCTCTCTACTATCATCTATAATAGGCTGACAAATGGGAAGATGCTCCCAAGCCCAAACCTGTAAAATATATACACCTAAAACCATGCTCCGACCATCTCTATATACGATCTCATGCATCTCACGATACATGTGAGCCAACAAGAAAGAACCCCAGCCAAGCCTTTGAGGGGTCTCCATCAATCTCATCAACATCCTACCCCAGCCACACTGGAAACCCTACTACCCTCTATCTGGCATCAGAAAATAGCCTATAAATCCTGCTAGAACACACGCTAGAGGAAACTCCTTGTTGTATCTGCTCATCAATATGTCCCAACTAATGGAACGGGTCAAAATGTCAGGATCTCTGAAGACATGCCTCACTACCTGTAATCCTGGAAGATGCCTTGAATCGTAATCCATCTTATCCCCAACAAAAGGGATATAGAGGATCCTATATACATCCTCGGGAGTGATAGTCAACTCCCCCACCGAAAAATGAAACATGTTATTCTCTAAATGGAAACACTCTACCAACACTGTGAGCATATCGTGATTCACACAGATATCTGGTAAACCAAGAAGATGAGTCAAACCACATACATCAATATGAGCCTGCTCAACCTCAGATAAATGTTGAACTAATGCTATAGTAGGAGGATAAACGCATCTAAAGAGCATAGGAGGTAATTGAACCTACAAAAAAAAACCCAACAACGAAGCATCAGAAAACATTCCAAATGAGCCTACAAGAGAAGTAAAACATCAAGCAAATTCAACTAAGTCAAATGCAAAATAAAATTTTCACATTTAGACCTTCAAAAATGCTCACTGTCTCCAAAACGACAAAACACATAGAAGCAGTATTTCGTACGAGTCAAGAATAGATGTCGTACGATAAAATAACCCAAAACGACAAATAATTGGACTTCGCATGACAAAATGGTCTTTTTACAGACCTGTCGTATGATACAAGGGTGCGTCTCGAATGATAATTCTAATGAACTTAAACGACAAAAGAAATTTTAACAGTTACTCGTACGAGACAGAATCCTGTCTCGCACGATAAAATGTCAAACCCGACCCCACACGCGAAAAACTTGAAAAATGAGCAAAAAAATATTCAAAATTGAAAACATAAAGAGGCTTAAGATCGATCACTTACCGCTAGCTCATAGTTTCGGGGTCGATTATGACGTCTCTAGCACTTGAATCGATGCTGACGAGTAGGGACCACCATTTTCTTTGCACAAGGCTTTTTGAATTTTTAAACTTGGAGGGTTAAAATGATTTGAAAACGACACTTTCGTCTCATATATAGCCAAAAACCTAATTTTTCAACTTGCTCCGATGGACATGAAAATTGTACCCTTAGCTAATTCGCCCGCTCTGATTCCATTTTCGGGATCGAAATCAAAATTGGAGATCATTTTGCTAGCCAATTTCACAATTTGGACCACTTAGCGCTCTTTTCATCAAATGCTCATTTTTTCTTCCAATTCCACTCAATTTCAATGCTGAATCCAAATATCAATTTCAATTCATCTTCAAAAAATTCCTTAGGATCAATTTGTGCTCAAATAACTTATTATCGCAAATAATTGCCTATCATGTACCCTCACTATTTTTTGATTTCTCTCCCGAGGGGGCATACTCATGACCTTATGGCTTCACATCTCACAGGTCGAGAAATTTTTTCAAGTCTTCATCAAAAGTCGAGCAAAATCTTCTAAAGAAAATCAATCAATTCTTATTGCTAAGGGGCATCTCAGCTTCATTGCTTCACATCAAGTTAAGATCTCTTGATCATCTGAATCGAATCAATCGCTAGGGGCATATCAGTTTCATTGTTTCAAATCAAGCTGATATTTGTCTTTCATCTGAATCAATCTCTTAACGTTAATCAGTTTCATTGCTTTACATCAAGCTGATTATTCGTTTAAACTCAATCAAAAGTTTAAAGAGTATCTTTGATCACACTCAATCTGAGTAGGTGTTCAGTATTCATTTCTTGATCAAGCTGGACAATTTATCTTCATCGTATCTTGATCAATCAAAGTCAAGATTGATTTTTATCATCACTCATTGTGTCTAGATCAATCAAGTTCTAGATCAGTAAGATCCGCTTCTTGATCAATCAAGTTCAAGTTCAATATCTTTTGTTTCTATTGTTCCTTAGTTCAATCAAGTTCGAGGTCGGTATCACTTTAATCAGACTTCATTCAACTTTGTTGCTTTGAATCAAACTAAACACCTTGCTCTTCATCTAGTTCGTGATCATTCAAGTTTAGAACTGGCATCTCCTAGACATCACACATTCTTTGAACCAACGCACTGATCACACATTAATTCAAAGAGGGGCAAATATAATACCCTAAAAATGGTCATCTAAACCATGGGCCCCTAATCTTGACAACATCACCAAGGTCCTAACCAAAGGCAATTAAATCAATCTTGAGCACATTATTAATTCTTTAATCATCAAATATCACATGGCAAATCAATTACTCAATATTAATTAAATATTTATTTAATTAATTGAATCATTTCCAAGAATATCATTTTGATCAATCATCTTATTTAATTTATTAAAAATCCTTGCATATTTAATTAATTAATAAATTTGCCATTTAATCATGCAAAAGGAATTAATTTATTACAAAAGAAGAATTAATTACAAAGCAAGAATTGAATTGAAAGAGAAAGCAAACTTGAGATATTATTTCTTTTTCTAAATTTAGAACTTGAAATCAAAAAAAGCAATTAAATTGAATTGTTGAACTATTTTCTAAAATTGGAACTCAAAGCTTTTCAGAAAAAGAAGTTCAGTTGCATTGAAAAGACTCTTTTCTTGAATAAATAAAAGAATTATCTATTTTTATCACAAATGCATGGAATTAATTTATTATTATTTTCAATGCAACTTGGACTTTTAATTTAAATGCATTTCAATTAAACTATAATTGGAATCTATCTCAAGGTTAACTAAACCTGATTTCTCAATTATTTTCAATTAATTCTAAATTGAGCTTTTCTCTTGTAATTCTCTATAAATTCAGTCTTCAGCTCTCATTTCAATTCACACTAGAGATTTTTGAGAACACGCTTGGAGATTATTATCACACTAATTTCGCTCTGGAGTCATTGAAGATCATTGTGCTTTTTAGATTATTTGCATCCATTATTGCTTGAATTGATTATTTTCTTGAATTATTCATCCATTTTGCATCCATATAGTTAATATCATATAGATTAAATCCTTCGTCTTGGTGTAGTCTAGTCACTGGTATTGCTTATAAAAATATGAGAGCAATCTTATACTTGCATCTTTTAGAAGGCAATTAGTTGCTTTGTTATGGTTTATTATTGATTGATTATTATTTACTAACCATACATGTAATGACTTAATTGAAGTGTTGTGCTTGTAGCTGCAGAACCTTTTTCACACACACATCTGCATCAAACACCTTCAAGACTAGGACACCTAGCCACATAGTCCAACACTTTTAGGATCAATTATAGACACAGGTTCCTTTCTGATCTTATTTTTAGATATGTTCTTAGAGTCTACATATCCATTATGTAGCTTACTATTTATGCCAATTACTATCAATTTTACATCTTTAGACCTAGTTCTTACATTATATCATTCTATCTTATCAATTAATATCAAAGCACAACAAGGAAATAATTCAAGCGTTATGCCCAACTCTCCCAAGGGTTTGTAATTAGGCCTATTGATTATTTCCCCAATGTATATGTGAATGGGTTTGATTTATAGTTTGCATTTTTAGACTAGTGAATCCCATTTTCACCTAGCTTATAATATGTAGTTTTAATTTACTTCAAAAGCGCAAGTCATAACTATAAACCACAACATAATGCAAAACCAAACACCATGACAATGAGACTAAGTACACATACTATTTTTGAATAACAAACCTCAAAAACATACCAGAAATACGTAAAGTCAACCATACATGTGATATATAATTAGAAGTTACAAAAACAGAAGCATAATGATAACAATAAGAGATATATTAATAATAGCTTGTAACAATCATTTTGAAAATCAAATTCTTAGACATTTCATGTTAGAAGTGACTAAAATTGTTGTATCTTAGAAAAAAGAAGTGATGCATAATTACATTTAATTCTCATCAATTTGCTAACTCCTTTGACATTAATGACAACACTTTATTTAGTAGAATATGCCTTCAAAATTTTGATTTGTGTATAGTACACAAAAGAAGAATGAGAATGTGACATTATCCCAAAATATAAAGACTCAAATAATTTGGAGCATCACGTTCAAGTTTGTATTACCACATGGAAGAGATATAGAGAATATTATCATCGCCTATACATTCAACTTTTTATTGGAGCCTAATACTGGTTACAAAAATGGTATATCAATTAGGAAAGAAGGATAGATACCAAGACTAGGATGAACTTCAAAATGACTTCATCCATATATTCTCTTTTTAGGATGAGAATAAACACGTATCAACAAAATTAAGGAAAATCAAGGAAATAATCTTCAGACTAGCTCTAAAAATGAATACTACACCAAATCAAATTCTACCACCCCAAAGTCAAGGTATAACAAAACTAATTGAATGGTTGGACAAATAAACACACTTCATGGAAAATAGATGCTACACAATATTATTAGATGAAGAGGATACAAACCCTACGATTGACATGGAAGTAGAAGAAGATGAACATGAAATCCAAATCCAAAAAGATTTTGAAGACTAGTATTATAAAACTTAGACAAGAAAACATAGCCTTCATTGACAATCCAAAATTGGTGATAATTGGAGATTACTGAGATGATTAGGTGGTTGAAGTAGTCATTAGACTATTATATAAGTCTAAAACCTATCTCAAAAAATCACAAAAATGAGTGGAATCGAATAAAAAGTGGGTGTAATGAAGATACAATTAAAAGAAGGTAGTAAACTATAGAAGAAAATGCATTACTGCCTTAATCCTTACATGAACAAGAGAGTGAAGAGAGAATTAGATAAAATGTTAAGTACAAGAATTATAAAAATAGTTGAGGACTTTAAATGGACTAGTATGATGGTAGTTCAAAATAAGAAGACAATAAAAATAAGGATTTGTTTACATTTTTTACTGCTTAATGAATCCTACATTCATGATCCTTTCCCTACGTCTTTTATAGAAGAAATTTTGGAATCTATTGTAGGATGAGAGATCTATTTATTTACTAATGGTCTCTTTAGTTACCATCAATTCTAGATTGAAGAGGAAGACTAGCCAGAAACTATATTTTCCATCGAATGAAGATGTTTTATGTACACAGACATGCCCTTCAAACTAAAAAATATTGTGGTAATAGTCAGTAGGATTATGGTGAATAGATTTAGAGAATTTAAATTCATAATTTCCTAGAGATATATTAAGATGAATAGATGGTATATGTATTGGTCAAAAATCACATTTAATCTCCCCGAGTAATGTTAGAAAAATGTAGAAGTATGCAAATATCCCTCAATATCAAGAAATGCATATTTGTGGTGCTCATTGGCATACTCATAGATCATATAATACGCAAGGAAATAATCATGGTGGACCTAAAAAATATTGACCTAATCATGACACTACCACCACACAAGATAGCTTATTTAAGATCAAAACATTTTTAGGTTACATATGCTACCATAGGAAGTCTATTAAGGGATATGCAACTCTAGCAACCTTCTAGAAGAACATAGGATTATTGTTTTAACAATATCAAACATAATATATTAGAAGTACCTATCATTATATTTTTAGATTGGACAGTCCCCTTCTATGCCCACGTCGATGCTTCCAAAATATATACAGGAGTAGTCCTTTCATAACCTCATGGTAATAAAAATCACCCCATTGCCTCTGCTAGCCAAGATGTTTTCCTAGTATAATAAAATTATACAACCACCAAAAGGGACGCCTTGTCTATAATCTACACACTACATAAATTCCACCACTACCTACTATCTACACTCTTCACATTCTACACAAATCGGGAACCTTTGAATTTTCTTTTAAATAAAGAATTAAGTCAAGGAAGAATCTATTGATGTCCTTACTACTATTTTAGGACCTCAATTTCTAAACCATAGTGAAACCAAGGAGAAATAGACAAGTTCTAGATTACCTCTCTTATATTGACATAGATGAAGAATTATATGAGGTCAAGGATGACCCATTCAGAACCCACTTATGTATAAGAACAATGTTATTGAAGGAGTTTTATGACATGGACACACTACTTTATATTACTGAATATCATATTGATATGTCATTATATGATAAACAAAGTTAAATACAAAATTTGTTTCCTTTCACAATGATTGAAAGAGTATTTTATAAAAAAGGAAGAGATGAAACTATCCAGAGAGTGTTATATGGACATGAATGAGAAGAAATACTAAGAGAAGCACATGAAGGTATTGTTAATGGCACAACTGTGGAGACACCACTACTTGGAAGGTATTACTAGTTGGGATGTGGTGTCTTAATCTATATAAATATGCTAAGAATTACACCAAAAATTGTGACATACATCAATGCATGGGATGACCATTACCAAAGGTGGAATGGCCCTCCATCCAATTCTAGCACAAGTTCTATTTGAAAAATGGGCTTTTGACTTCATCGAACCCATAGACTCTCCAATTTTTTTTTGTTAAAGCTATATTCATCATTAGATCACCATTGATTATTTGAACAAAACAGACTAAAGTTGAACCAACCAAAGATTGTACCACTCTTACCACTTGTAGGCTAATAGGGCCAGTGAAGCACTAAACACAATTGATGGAACCACATTAACTAAGATGCGTGATGCTAATATAATAGACTGGGATGTCAAGATATCTATGGTACTCTTGGCTTACCACACTACCTACAAAATGGTCTATCAAGTTTACCCCCTTTAAAATATTTTATGGGCTATAATCTGGCTCACCTATCAATTTCATTGTCCACAATCTATGGACATAACTCTCCTTAAGGATCATAAAATATAATTTTATCAAGAAATGACTAGAAGAATTAGACAAATTGGGCAAGACAAGACAAATTATAGAATATCATCTATTTATAGGAAAAAGGCAACAAAAAGAGTGGCATGACCACAATCTAAAATCAAAATAATTCTAGATAATGACATGGTACTCCTATATGGCAATAAGCTTAAGATAAAAGATAAATTTAAGGTTCTTCTACTTCTACCCTATCAAATCAATGATATTTTAGATTTAAAAATAATCTAAATAAGGAAAGTAGATGCAAAAATATACAATGCTATGTTAATGGCGCCCAACTTAAACATAATCGTACCAACCCACAATAGAGTTATCTTGAGGAATAACCAACATTTTGAAAGGGGGATGATGTTAACATAAAAGTAGCCTATGTAGATGTCACCAAAGAACCTACCTCATTTCATTGCAAAGAGCTTATGGAACTTCATATTGAAAATGCATCATCTACACTAGTAGTAGAATAAATGGGGAAAAGGAGAGAGAGAGAGAGAGAGAGAGAGAGAGAGAGAGAGAGAGAGAGAGAGAGAGAGAGAGAGAGAGAATCAGATAAGGAGAGGGGGTGAGAGAGAGAGTAGGGGGAGAGGGGGTAAGAGAGAGAATATGGTATAGGAAGAGAGGGAGATAATAGGATAAGGAGAGGGGGAGGGAGAGAGAGGGGGATAGAGCGGATATTGGGAGAGATGGAGAGGGAGAGAGAGGGCAGCGATGGGGAGAATAGGAGAGAGAGAGAGAGAGAGAGAGAGAGAGAGAGAGAGAGAGAGAGAGAGAGAGAGAGAGAGAGAGAGAGAGAGAGAGAGAGAATAGGATAAGATAACAAGAGGGGGAAGGGGAAGGAGAGGGGGGAGAAGGAGAGGGAGGGGGAGAGAAAGAGAGAGAAGGGGGTGAGGGTGATAATAGGATAGGATAACGAGAGAGAAAAGGAGGGAGAGAGAGAGAGAATGGGATAGGGAGAGAGAGTAGGAGAAGGAGGAATATCATAACTTTCTTTCCACTCATTGTGGCGACAAACCATTAGGGTGAGCACATCTGGGTGGCTGGGTTTAATTTAGGTATGCTCTTTGTTTGCTCCCCAAGTCGCCCAGTCATTTCGATCCACACTTTATCGATGCTTTCCCTTGAGCGCTCAAAGTGAGAAAACCATCAAAATTTGATGTCACGTATCTTAGAGCTCATGGCACATATAGATGATCCATTTGAACTTAAAGGGTCATGTGGTGAAAAACTACAAAAACCTCTCCCGCTTTCAGACAACTCAATTTCATTTGCTCGTAGTCACACTTTTTATGTCGCATCAAAAACCTTCAAATGCATTTAGTGCAAGGTAGCGAAATAGCATAAGTTTCGTTCTTCTCTTCGTGGCAACAAACCATTAGTGTGAGAATGTCTGGATGGCCAGGTTTATGATATGTATGCCCTTGGTCCTCTCCCCAAGTCACCTAATCATTCTGAGCCACACCTTAGCGATGCTTTGCCTTGAGCACTCAAAGTGTGAAAATCGTCAAACTTTGACGTCATGTATCTCGGAGCCCGTGACACATATGGGTGAACCATTTGAACCTATGGGGTCTTGTGGTGGAAAAATACAAAAACCTCTCTCTCTTTTGGACAACTCAATTTCATTTGCTCGTGGTCACACTTTTTCTGTTGCATAAAAAACCGTCAAATGCATTCGGTGCAAGGTGGCAAAATAGCATAACTTTCCTTCTGCTTATCATGGCAACAAATTGTCAGTGCGAGAACATTTGGGTGGCTGGGTTTAAACTATGTATGCCCTTGGTTAGCTCGCCAAGTCACCCGATCATTCTGAGCCACATCTTAGCAAAGCTTTGCCTTGAGCGCTAAAAGTGTGAAACCATCAAACTTTGATGTCGCGTATCTCGGAGCTCGTGGCATGTATGGATGAACCATCTAAACCAACAAGGTTGTGTGGTGGATTAATGCAAAAACCTCACTCTTTCCAACAAATCAATTTCATTTTCTCGTGGTCGCACTTTTTCCGTTGCATAAAAAACAGTCAAATGCATTTAGTGCAAGTTGGCAAAATAGCATAACTTTCATTCCGCTCATCATGGAAACAAACCGTCAGGGTGAGTCCATTTGGATGGCCGAGTTTACACTAGGTATGCCCTTGGTTTTCTTCCCAATTCACCCAATCATTCCGAGCCACACCTTAGCGACGCTTTCACTTGAGCATTCAAAGTGTGAAAACCATCAAACTTTGATGTCGCGTATCTTGGAGCTCATGGAATGTATTGAAAAACTATCTAAACCTATGGGGTTGTGTGGCAAATTACTACAAAAACCTCTCCCTCTTTTGGACAATTCAATTTTATTTGCTTGTGGTCACACTTTTTCTGTCGCATAAAAAACCATCAAATGCATTCAGTGCAAGGTGGCAAAATAACATAAATTTTGTTCTACTCGTTGTGGAAACAAACTGTCAGTGCGAGTGCATTTGGGTGGCCTGCTTTAATTTAGGTATACTCTTTTTTTTCTCCCCAAGTCATCCGATCATTCCGAGCCACACCTCAGCGACGCTTTCCCTTGAGCGCTCAAAGTGTGAAAGCTGTCAAACTTTGACGTTGCATATCTCTGAGCTCATGGAATGTATGGAAAAACTATCTGAACCTACAGGGTCATGTGGTGGATGAATACAAAAACCTCTCCCTCTTTCGCACAACTCAATTTCATTTGCTCGTGGTCACAATTTTTCTGTTGCAAAAAAACCGTCAAATGCATTAAGTGCAAGGTGGCAAATTAGCATAGCTTTTGTTCCGCTCTTTGTGGTGATGAAATGTCAACATGAGCATGTCTGGGTGGCTAGGTTTACTTTAGGTATTCTCTTTGTTTTCTCCCCAAGTCGCTCGATCATTCCAAGCCACAGCTTAGCGACGTTTTCCCTTGAGCGCTCAAAATGTGAAAACCATCAAAATTTGACTTCGCATATCTCGGAGCTCATGGTACGTATGGATGATCCATTTGAATCTATAGGGTCGTGTGGTGGATGACTACAAAAACCTCTCCTTCTTTCAGACAACTCAATTTCACTTGCTCGTAGTCACACTTTTTTTGTCGCATAAAAAATCATCAAATGCATTCAGTGCAAGGTGGCAAAATAGCATAACTTTCATCCCGCTCATCGTGGCAACTAACCGTCAGTGTGAGAACATCTAGTTGGTTGGGCTTATTCTAGGTATTCCCTTGGTTTGCTTCCCAAGTCACGTGATCATTCTAAGCCACACCTTAGCGACGTTTTCCCTTGAGCGCTCAAAGTGTGAAAATCGTCAAACTTTGATGTTGTGTATCTTAGAACCCATGACACGTATGGGTGAACCATCTGAACCTACAGGGTTGTGTACTAGATGAACAAAAAAACCTCTCCCTCTTTTGGACAACTCAATTTCATTTGCTCGTGGTCACACTTTTTCTGTCGCATAAAAAACTGTCAAATGCATTCAGTGCAAGGTGGCAAAATAGCATAACTTTCATTCCGTTCCTCATGGAAATGAACCATCAATGCGAGCACATCCAGGTGGCTGGGTTTAAACTAGGTATTCCCTTGGTTAGCTCGCGAAGTCGCTCGATCATTCTGAGCCACAACTTAGCGACGCTTTCCCTTGAGCGCTCAAAGTGTGAAAACCGTCAAAATTTGATGTCACGTATCTCAGAGCTCATGGCATGTATGGACAAACCGTTTGAACTAACAGGGTCACATAGTGGACTACTACCAAAAATTCTCCCTCTTTTTGACAACTCAATTTCATTTGCTCGTGGTCACACTTTTTCTGTCACATCAAAAACCGTCAAATTCATTTAGTGCAAGGTGGCAAAATAGCATAACTTTCGTTCCACTTGTCATGTTAACAAACCATCAGTGTGAGTGCATCTGGGTGGCCAGGTTTATGCTATCTATGGCCTTTTTTCACTCCCCATGTCTCTCGATCATTCTTAGCCACACCTTAGCGACACTTTCCCTTGAGCACTCAAAGTGTGAAAACCATCAAACTTTGACGTCGCATATCTCGGAGCTCGTTTCATGTATGGACAAACCATGTGAACCTATAGGGTTGTGTGGTCAATGACTACAAAAACCTCTCCCTCTTTCAGGAAAATCAGTTTCATGTGCTCATAGTCACACTTTTTCTGTCGCATAAAAAACTGTCAAATGCATTCAGTGCAAGGTGGCAAAATAGCATAAATTTTGTTCCGCTCATCATGGCAACAAAACATCAGTATGAGTGCATCTGGGTAGCCAGGTTTATGCTACGTATCCCCTTGGTTTACTCCCCAAGTCACACGATCATTCCGAGCCACACCTTAGCGACGCTTTCCCTTGAGCGCTCAAAGTGTGAAAACCGTCAAACTTAGATGTCGCGTATCTCAGAGTCCGTGGCACATGTGGATGAACCAGATAAACCTATAGGGTTTTTTGTTGGACAAATACATAAACCTCTCCCGATTTCAGATAACGCAATTTCATTTTCTCATGGTCACACTTTTTCTGTCACATAAAAAATTATCAAATGCATTCAGTGCAAGGTGGAAAAATAGCATAACTTTCATTCCTCTCCTCGTGGCAATGAACCATCAGTGTGAGAGTGTTTAGGTGACCGGGTATAAACTAGGTATGCCCTTGGTTAGATCGCCAAGTCGCCCGATCATTTTGAGCCACACCTTAGCAACGCTTTCCCTTGAGCACTCAAAGTGTGAAAACCGTCAAACTTTGACATCGCGTATCTTAGAGCTCATGGAATGTATGACAAGCCATCTGAACCAACAGGATCATGTGGTGGACTACTACAAAAACCTCTCCCACTTTTCGACAACTCAATTTCATTTGCTCGTGGCCACACTTTTTCTATCGCATAAAAAACTGTCAAAATGCATTTAGTGCAAGGTGGCAAAATAGATTAACTTTCGTTCCACTCTTTGTGGCAACAAACCATTAGTGCGAGCGCATCTGAGTGTTAGGGTTTACGCTAGGTATGCCCTTTGTTTTCTCCCCAAGTCACCCAATCATTCCGAGCCACACCTTAGCGACGCTTTCCCTTGAGCGCTCAAAGTGTGAAAACTGTCAAACTTTGATATCGCGTATCTCGGATCCCATGGAATGTATTAATGAACCGTCTAAACATACAGGGCCATGTGGTGTATTAATACAAAAATCTCTCTCATTTTTGGACAACTCAATTTCATTTGCTCATGGTCACACTTTTTCTGTCGCATCAAAAACCATCAAATGCATTCAATGCAAGGTGGCAAAATAGCATAACTTTCATTCCACTCATCGTGGCAACAAACCGTCAGTGTGAGAACTTTCGGGTGGCCGGATTTACACTAGCTATGCCCTTGGTTCACTCCCTACATCACCCGATCATTCTGAGCCACCCTTAGCGACACTTTTCCATGAGCACTCAAAGTGTGAAAATCGTAAAACTTTGATGTCGCATATCTCGGATTTGGTGGCATGTATGGATGAACTATTTGAACTTACGGGGTCATGTGTTTGACGAATACAAAAACCTCTCCCACTTTTAGACAACTTAATTTCATTTTCTCGTGGTCACACTTTTTCTGTCGCATAAAAAACAATCAAATTCATTCAGTGACAAAATAGCATAACATTCATTTCACTTGTCGTGGAAATGAAATGTCAGTGTGAGCATGTCTGGGTGGGCAGGTTTATGATAGGTATTCCCTTGGTTCACTCCCGAAGTGGCTCGATCATTCTGAGCCACACCTTAATGATGCTTTCCCTTGAGTGCTCAAAGTGTGAAAACTGTCAAACTTTGATGTTGCGTATCTCGGATCTCATGGAAAGTATGGACAAACTATCTAAACCTATGGGGTCGTGTGGTGGACAAATACAAAAACCTCTCACACTTTAAGACAACTCAATATCATTTTCTCGTGGTCACACTTTTTCTGTCACATAAAAAACCGTCAAATGCATTTACTGAAAGGTGGCAAAATAGGATAACTTTTATTCCTCTCATCGTGCCAATGAACCGTTGGTGCGAGCGCTTCTGGGTGTCTGGGTTTACGCTAGGTATTCCCTTGGTTTTTTCCCAAAGTTGCCCGATCATTCTGAGCCACACCTTAGCGACGCTTTCCCTTGAGCGCTCAAAGTGTGAAAACCATCAAACTTTGATGTTGCGTATCTCGGAGCTCGTGGCACATATGGACAAACCTTTTGAACCTACAATGTCATGTGGTGGATAAATACAAAAACCTCTCCCTCTTTTGGACAACTCAATTTTATTTTCTTGTGGTCACACTTTTTCTGTCGCATCAAAAATCGTCAAATGCATTCAGTGCAAGGTGGCGAAATAGCGTAACTTTTGTTCCGCTCGTTTTGGCAATGAATTGTTAGTGCGAGAGAATTTGGGTGGCTTGGTTTAATTTAGGTATGCTCTTTGTTTTCTTCCCAATTCGCTCGATCATTCCGAGCCACACCTTAGGGACGCTTTCTCTCGAGCACTCAAAGTGTGAAAACCATCAAAATTTGATGTCGTGTATCTCGAAGCTCATGGCACATATGGATGATCTATTTAAACCAACATGTTCATGTGGTGGACGACTACAAAAACCCCTCCCTCTTTCAGACAACTCAATTTCATTTGCTCGTGGTCACACTTTTTCCTTTCGCATCAAAAACTGTCAAATGCATTTAGTGCAAGGAGGCAAATTAGCATAACTTTCATTTTGCTTATTATGGCGACAAACCGTCAGTGTGAGTGCATATAGGTGGCCGGGTTTAATCTAGTTATTCTCTTCATTTGCTCCCCAAATCGCCCGATCATTCTGAGCCACACCTTAGCGACGCTTTCCCTTGATCGCTCAAAGTGTGAAAACCATCAAAATTTGATGTCACATATCTCAGATCTCATGGAACATATGGACAATCCATTTGAACCTACAGGGTCATGTGGTGGATGAATAAAAAAACCTCTCTCGCTTTCAGACAACTCAATTTCATTTTCTCGTAGTCACACTTTTTATGTCGCATAAAAAACCTTCAAATGCATTCAGTGCAAGGTGGAAAAATAGCATAACTTTCGTTCTGCTCGTTGTGGCAATGAATCATCAGCGCGAGTGTGTCTGGGTGTTCGGGTTTACGTATGCCCTTGTTTTTTTCCCCAAGTCACCTGATCATTCTGAGCCACACCTTAGCAATGCATTCCCTTGAGCGCTCAAAGTGTGAAAACCATCAAACTTTGACATCACGTATCTCAGAGCCCATGACACGTATGGGTGAACTGTCTAAACCTACGGGGTCATGTGGTGGACGAATACAAAAACCTCTCTCTCTTTTGCACAACTCAATTTAATTTTCTCGTGGTCACACTTTTTCTGTCGCATAAACAATCGTCAAATGCATTCAATGCACGGTGGCAAAATAGCATAAATTTCATTCTGATCCTCGTAGCAACAAACCGTCAGCGCAAGTGCATCTAGTTGGTCGGGTTTAAACTAGGTATGCCCTTGGTTAGCTCGCCAAGTCACCCGATCATTCCGAGCCACACCTTAGCGACACTTTCCCTTGAGCGCTCAAAGTGTGAAAACAGTCACTTTGATGTCGCGTATCTCGGAGCTCATGGCATGTATGGACAAACTGTTTGAACCAACATGGTCATTTAAATCAATTAATATCAAAGCACAACAAGAAAATATTTCAAGCATTATGCCCAACTCTCCCAAGGGTTTGTAATTAGGCCTATTGGTTATTTCCCTAATGTATATGTGAACGGGTTTGATTCATAGTTTGCATTTTTAGGCTAGTGAATCCCATTTTCACCTAGCTTACAATATGAAGTTTTTATTTACTTTGAAATCACAAGTCATAACTATAAACCACAACATAATGCAAAACCAAACACCATGACAATGAGACTAAGTACACATACTATTTTTGAATAACAAACCTTAGAAGCATACCACAAATACTTAAATTCAACCACACATGTGATATATAATTAGAAGTTACAAAAACTGAAGCATAATGATAACAATAAGAGATATATTAACAATAGCTTGTCACAATCATTTTGAAAATCAAATTCTTAGACATTTCATGTTAGAAGTAACTAAAATTGTTGTAGCTTAGACAAAATAAGTGATGTACAATTACATTTAATTCTCATCAATCTGCTAACTCCTTTGACATTAATGGCAACACTTTTTTTAGTAGAATATGCCTTCAAAATTTTGATTTGTGTATAGTACACAAAAGAAGAAGGAGAATGTGACATTATCCCAAAATATAAAGGGTCAAATAATTTAGAGAATCACCTTCAAGTTTGTATTACCACATGGAAGAGATATAGAGAATATTATCATCGCCTATACATTCAAATTTTTATTGGAGCCTAATACTACTTACAAAGATGGTATATCAATTAGGAAATAATGATAGATACCAAGGACTAGGATGAACTTCAAAAGGACTTCATCCATACATTCTATTTTTAGGATGAGAATAAACATGTATCAACAACATTAAGGAGAATCAAGGAAATACTCTTCAGATTAGCTCTAAAAGTGAATACTACACCAACTCAAATTCTACCACCCCAAAGTCAAGGTATATCAAAACTAATTGAATGGTTGGAGAAATAAACACACTTGATGGAAAATAGATGCTACACAATATTATAAGATGAAGAGGATACAAACCCTAGGATTGACATGGAAGTAGAAGAATAGGAACATGAATTGCAAATCCATAAAGATTTTGAAGATCAGTATTATAAAACTTAGACAAGAAAACATAGCCTTCATTGACAATCCAAAATTGGTGATGATTGGAGACTACTGAGATGATTAGGTGGTTGAAGTATTCATTAGACTATTATAGAAGTCTAAGACCTATCTCAGAAAATCACAAAAATGAGCAGAATTGAATAAGAAGTGGGTGTAATGAAGATACAATTAAAAGAAGGTAGTATACTATAGAAGAAAATGCATTACTGGCTTAATCCTTACATGAACAAGAGAACGAAGAAAGAACTAGATAAAATGTTAACTACAAGAATTATAAAAGTAGTTGAGGACTTTAAATGGAATAGTACAATGGTAGTTCAAAATAAGAAGACAATAAAAATAAGGATTTGTTTACATTTTTGATTGCTCAATGAATCCTACATTCATGATCCTTTCCCTACGTCTTTTATGGAAGAAATTTTGGAATTTGTTGTAGGATGAGAGATCTATTTATTTACTAATGGTTTCTTTAGTTACCATCAATTCTAGATTGAAGAGGAAGAATAGCCAGAAACTATATTTTTCATCGAATGAGGATCTTTTATGTACACAGTCATGCCCTTAAAACTAAAAAATAATGTAGTAATACTCAGTAGGATTATGGTGAACACATTTAAAGAATTTAAATTCATGATTTCCCAGAGATATATTTAGATGAATAGATGGTATATGTATTGTTCAAAAATCACATTTAATCTCCCCACGTAATGTTAGAAAAATGTAGAAGTATGCAAATATCCCTCAATATCAAGAAATGCATATTTGTGGTGCCCATTGACATACTCATAGATCATATAATATGCAAGGAAAGAATCATGGTGGACCTAATGAATATTGACCTAATCATGACACTACCACCACACAAGATAGCTCATTTAAGGTCAAAACATTTTTAGGTTACATATGCTACTATAGGAAGTCTATTAAGGGATATGCGACTCTAGCAACCCTTCTAGAAGAACATAGGAGTATTGTTTTAACAATCTCAAACAAAATATTGTAGAAGTAACTATCATTATATTTTTAGATTGGACAGTCCCCTTTTATGCCCATGTAGATGCCTCCAAAATATCTATAGGAGCAGTCCTTTCATAACCTCATGGTAATAAATATCACCCCATTGCCTTTGCTAGCCAAGATGTTTTCCTAGTAGAATTAAATTATACAACCACCAATAGGGATGCCTTGTCTATAATATACACACTACATAAATTCCTCCACTACCTACTATCTACAGTCTTCATATTCTACACAAATCATGAACCTTTGAATTTTCTTTTAAATAAAGAAATAAGTCAAGGAAGAATCTATTGATGTCCTTACTACTATTTTAGGAGCTTAATTTCTAAACCATAGTGAAACCATGGAGAAGTAAACAAGTTTTAGATTACCTCTCTCATATTGACATAGGAGAAGAATTAGATGAGGTCAAGGATGACCTATTTGGCACCTACTTATGTAGAAGAACAATGTTATTAAAGGAGTTTTATGACATGGCCACACTACTTTATATTAGTGAATATCATACTAATATGTCATTATATGATAAACAAAGTTAAATACAAAATTCATTTCCTTTCATAATGATTGAAAGAGTATCGTATAAAAAAGGAAGAGATGAAACTATCCAAAGAGTGTTATATGGACACAAATGAGAAGAAATACTAAGAGAAGCACATGAAGGTATCGTTAATGGCACAACTGTGGAGACAACACTAATTGGAAGGTATTACTAGTTGGGATGTGATGTCTTAATCTATATAAATATGCTAAGAATTACACCAAAAATTGTGACATCCATCAATGCATAGGATGACCATTACCAAAGGTGGAATGCCCCTCCATCCAATTCTAGCACAAGTTCTATTTGAAAAATGGGCTTTTGACTTCATCAGACCCATAGACTCTCCAATTTTTTTTTTCTAAAGCTATATTAATCATTAGATCAGCATTGATTATTTGAACAAAATAGACTGGAGTTGAACCAACCAAAGATTTTACCACTTTTACCACTTGCAAGATAATAGGGCCAGTGAAGCACTAAACACAATTGAACTAAGATGTGTGATGCTAATATAATAGACTAGGATATCAAGATATCTATGGTACTCTTGGCTTACCACACTACCTACGAAATGGTCTATCAAGTTTACCCCCTTTAAAATATTCTATGGGCTATAGTCTGGTTCACCTATCAATTTCATTGTCCATAATCTATGGACATCACTCTCTTAAGGATCATAAAATATAATTTTATCAAGAAATGACTAGAAGAATTAGACAAATTGGGCAAGACAAGACAAATTATAGAATATCATCTATTTATAGGACAAAGGAAACAAAACGAGTGACATGACCACAATCTAAAATCAAAATAATTTTAGGTAATGACATGGTACTCCTATATGACAATAAGCTTAAGATAAAAGATAAATTTAAGGTTCTTCTACTTGTACCCTATCAAATCAATTATATTTTAGATTCATAAACAATCTAAATAAGGAAAGTAGATGCAAAAATATACAATGCTATGTTAATGGTGCCCAACTTAAACACAATCGTACCAACCCACAATAGAGTTATCTTGAGGAATAACCAACATTTTGAAAGGGGCTGATGTTAGCAGAAAAGTAGCAAGTGTAGATGTCACCAAAGGAGCTACCTCATTTCATTGCAAAGAGCTTATGGAACTTCATATCGAAAATGCATCATCTAGACTAGTAGTAGAATAAATGGGCCACATCCTATCAGCTAGATATTTGTATAGGAAAATATGTCTATAACAAAGAATGAGGAGAAATAGGATAAACTTGAAATAGAGATATAATAAGATGTAATAAAGAGATATATGGACAAGATAAATTTCTATGATTGATCTTTGATAATATAAATATAGTAGAGGTTTATATATAATATGTTATGTTTTATGCTTTAATTTTTGTCAAGTAGTTAAGAACTCTGTTCGAATTAACTCCTTACACTATCTTTGTATAAATTAGTATAGGGTATAAATACCACACAAAATTACTCGGGGCTCAAAAATTTAGTTTGTGTTCTCCATTTTTTTTCTAACATATCTTCTAGAATAATTATTAAAGATATCAATAACATTTGAGTATGCGTTGACATCTACATCACAAATCTATTTATGTCCAAGATTGTTGTGAGAATTATTGTGAGAGATACAAACTAGTTCCATAATTTTGATAAAGGAGAGTATTCTTATAAAGATTATTAATGAAGCAATCTATAAGTATATAATTATAATACCTTGCAACATGTTTGGATTATAGTGGTAAAAAATATATTATTTTATATTTGTTTTGATTTCTATTTTTTATGCCTTTAAAATTCTATACCATGATGTTAAATTCATAAAAAATAGATGTATATTATGAAATTTCTATTGCTGTTATGATCTTATTTCATCGTACCATGGAGGTGGACCATTACATTAAAGTGTTTTTAGAAAGATTTTTGAAGTTTGGAATGAAGATATAGAAGATGAATAAAGGTAAACTAAAAAGGAATAAAATATTTGAAGGATATGTAAAGATGATTATTCATTAGGGAATATGAGAGATTCGCTTAAAGGTATTTCAAGGAGGAGGTGAAAGGTTTCTCTTTTATCAATATTTTTTCTACAAGAGCTCAAACACTTTTTTCTTTTGGTAAGTTATAACATGAGACATGCTTTTTGAAATAGTATAGATTATTTTATTTTAACAAATTAGAGATAAAAATATTTAAGAATTGGGATTATAGATGAAAATGATACAGAGATAATTTGACAAAAAACACTATGTAGCCGAAGCTAAAAAGCCAATATTACCAATATTTATTCTCAAAAATTAGGATTAATGTTAAATTTAGGGGTTGAGAGATATGAGAAGGGAATATCTGTGTCATTGTGGAATGCACAATTTTGTATTTGTTTAAATAAAAAGAAACAAATTTGTTAAGATTTTAATATTTTGTTTTTGTATCAAATTTTGTAAATTGGATAGTAGATCCCAACATGTATCTTTACAATTGAAGGTTACCTAAGATGTATACAATGAGAAGAGATGAAGGTTAATAAGATAATTTGATTCTTTCTACTTGTGTCCAATAAATTTCCAAGGTAACAAACAATGCTTGTTGTAATCTTTTTAAATATATCAATTTTAAGTTTTTTGTTGCTAAAGATATAAAAGTATTTCTAAACTTATTATAAAAATATTATTTTCAAAAGGTTGAATTAACTTGAGAAACTATAATTTATGGACAATAATTGTACATAGAGTTGGTTCATTAACATGATAGACAAATAAAAATGAATCTAAATTTGTTATGACAAGGATGAGACATATAACCAATCATTCTAGGGTGATTATGAAATCTCTTATAGACATTTCCATGCTTTTTTATAATATAATCAAAACAAACCAACTCCACATGATCACCTTTTTTGATCTTATATTATTTTGTAATGTTTAAAACTTTAATTCTCCACAATTATTGTAATTGCCTAGTTTATGATTTTATTTCAATTCTCATTTAGTTTTGTGTCTATGCTAATAGAAAACAAGACCTACCATGGTAGGGTTAAATCAATTTAATTAGGAAGGTGCTTCAATAGAAAAAAAAACACATCAAATACTTTCATTTAAAATAGTAAATTCTTTGTGGACTTTCATTACTATCTCCATAGTGTTTCTAATGCCAAATAACTAATTTCAGTGTGCTACAATAATCATGAATTTCTTCTTTTTCTCTTTTTAGTATGTTCATATACTTTTAGTAGCCTAAAAACTATTACTTATATGATGCCATGTTAAAAAATAATGTATATTACATCATTATTTTTAGTTTTCACCAAACAAAACACTAATATATTACATAGACTCTTTTTCATAAAAGTTTTCATGAAAATAAATTATTATTACGATATTTCTATCATGATTCAATTTCATAGATTTTGAGTCAAATTGATTGACCCATATCTTATGAGTAGTGATTCACATGAACTTTAGAATGAATGATCCACTTAACATGTATTATTTCTAAATAAGGCTCATAACAAATCCTACATATAACAAAAATGTTGATTTTAAATTTATTTTAAGACTAATTTACATATTTTTTTATTGTTCAAGAAGGTTAAAAAAGTTAAAAAAGGTAAGTTACTCATCATTGAAAAAGCGCAAGCTATCGATGCATCTAATCATGCTTCAAATAATTATTGCTGCTTCGCATGGGAATTATCTGAAACAGCTGAAATTCTAAGAAAACTATATCGTATAAAAGGCAGATTCGGGCGGACCAATGTGAAACTGTCGCTAAAAATTTCGTTCGACTGTCAACCCTGTTACTCATAATTGCCATTTTGCAGGAATCTCGATAGATTTGGAAAATTGCATCTTACCTTTGGAAAAAGTAGCAGCCAATTATTTAAGAGTTCCTTACCTTTAAAATATTTTTCTTCATACCAAGTTGATCGAGATCGTAGAAACGTGAAAGGCATGGTGGGTACTCACAAACCTATGAGCATGGTCTCCTTTATTATATTTAGATTCCTCATTAGAAAAAGAAAGACCAGTCTCCATTATAGGGCAACTTTTTCCAGTATTAACAATCAATCAAGAAGAGAGGGGACCTGTTTGGTATAAATTAGTCACATCTTTACCTAAACCTTTTATTGCATCACAGGATTGGTTGCGCTCAAATTGGTCAATTTTTTTCTTCCAGGATGCGTTTTAGATTGGCCGAACTGATTACTGCTGTAGTGCGAACCAGTTGTATTTGAGATAAGATTTCTGATCTTTTGCTCTTCTTTTGGGCTTGTATAACACTATACTTCTTAAAGCATTGTGACCCACCAATGCTAGTCAATTAAATTCTGCATAAAATGTACGTTTGAAATGAACCACAGTTGTCTCTATCAGCAAGCAACAGGGCAACTTAGTTTCTTGTCAGGCCGAAAGCATATTTTTGCTTTAGAAATTCCTAGGTAAGACAGGCAAGGAATTTGGAAAGTATTTCTTGCTCCTGATGACAATTAATACTTCAATTGTAACAGACATAGCAGTGTGGAAAAGTTGGTTGTAAGAATTACATAGCATTCCGTTGAAAGTCTTGCTTTTGTTTAATGCAATGGCAGATGTGGGTAATGTCATCCCTGCTGCTGTCCGTGCTGCTGTTCCAGAAATCATAAAGCTAGTAACCATGTCATTGGGGCTCTGTTATTTTATTTATCTCATCTTGACAGATATATGGGCGGCACTTTGGGGTAAGCCACGTACACAGTGGATTCGAGGTAAGGCTTTGATTCTCAGTGCTTTGAGCATCCAAGTTCTTAGTTATCTGGATTATAGGAATATCAGGTTTTCAGATGAGCCTACTTATAGAGATGTAGCCAAATTACTTGGCAACCAGCTGGTGATAGATAGTGGAAGAGTTGTGATATGCGTGTTCATTGGGTATTTGCTACCAGGAATGGCTAATCGTGGATCTGCTGAAGCCTCTTCAGATATTGTAGCCCTGGTAGTCAGTTTATTCACTGCTATTGTCTCTGAGCTTTACTATGTACGCAAGGCTGGAAATATACTTAGTAGGGTGGACTATGATTATGCTTATGACTTCCTTGTAAACTATAATCATAAGCCAACGGTAAAATTATGGTTCATTGTATCCAGTGTTATCTTTCTAACTGCAATTATATGCCTCATCTTGTTCTTAGTCTCTGCAATTATAGCTGGCAAAACTGTCCGTTGTATGCTCAAACAGAGGATTAGCTCTGTGATTAAGCAAAGTAGACAAAAAGATGAGTCCAAGACCAGGAATAAGATAGAAGTTGAAGTATTGAAGTCATGGCTTGTGTGTCGTGCTGCTCAGCCCGAATATGTGATTTCCAGATCAGTATTGATATCCTCAACTGGACTGGTGGTTACAACTTGCGTTGTATTGTTGGTGGCAAAGGCATTAAATCTGAGATCTTTCAATTTTCTGCATTATGGTGATGGTCTGGATTGGTTAAGACACATAACATTTGTGCTTCAGTGTGTCTTTGTCCTGCTTGGATGGTTCGTTATCTTCTACAGATGGTTGATGGCGGTTCTCTACTTTCCAAAATTCTTCACCAAGGGCCTCGGTTGTAGTCTTTGTGAGCGTCCGACGCAGTGTAGGTCAAGGTTTGGTGTGGAGGATTTCTGGACAAGAAGCATCTTTGAGTTAGTAGATATGTATAGCATACAAAAGTGCCGACGAAAGCTAAAGCCTAAAAGTGAAGGGATATCTAGTGGGTTCAGTATCAAAGTCCTTACAACTTCGAAATTACACTTGTCACTCTACTCTCTTCTGGTGCTGCAGTTTCTCATCGTTTGGTTTAGCAAATGTTGTTGGCTTTTCTCAGAGATGGTTTTTGGGTGCATGTGTATTCGTAGGGCTATACTAGGGAATGACAAGTGGTTGTTCTATGCTAAAAACCCATCAGATGACTATCAAGAATTTAAGAAATACAAGGAAGCATTGGAGCACGCATGCATGCCAGGAGAAAACTCGGGAAATTTATGGCTGGCCACTAAAGTTTCTTTCGGACAAGCTGAAAAACGTATGCAAGGTGGTCATGAAGAAGCCAGCAAATGCAAGGAGTTGATCACTTTGATTAACAAATGCCTTGAGAAACCTGACGGGGAGAAGACATTTGTAGATCAGCTTGAAAATTCGAGTTTGCAGCTTGTAACGGAGTATTTTCCTACACTCAATGAGAGTTGGTGGAGATGACAGCAGTATCATTTCTCAAAATCATCATCAAACTAGAAGCAGATGGCAGCAAGAAAGAAGACGCTATAAAAGCTTACAAGCAAGCTTGGGACTTGATGAGCTTTGTTGAAAGTTCGAATACAGAGCAACCCAACAGTATTGTGGTGACTCAAGTTTTCGACATTGAAGCGGACCTGGTAAGCATGGCTGCCGACAAGGAACTTGAAGAATTGGATAAAATACAGTATTCTTCACAGGTACTCACAATTGGTCATGCTACAAAAATCATTGACGACTTACTAAAAGAAGCTGAGGGGCACCTCAAAGAGGAGAAGCTGCTGGAGGATCCAAAAACTCATCAAGATGTGGAAAAATCAGATGTGCCTGTTTGCCATGAGCTACGAGATTCGAAGGACTGGAACATAATTGCACCGAGTTACAGTATGTATAGAGTATGCAAAGATCTCAACAGTCAGAGTCATAGTAATCTGAATGCATTAGTGGATTACTTGCACAGGTGCTTGGGGGATGTAATTGTTCATAGCCTCAAACAATTGTCTGATGTGCTTGAAAAGAGCTTAACAGAGTGGGCTATAGAATATGATACAGACAGTATTTGGGAGGCAATTTACATAGCTGGTAAGAACAGTCGTATCAGCCAAGAGTGTCCACTGTTGAATCATCCAAAAGAGTAAGCTGAAGATTGATGGAGTGACTCCAAAGGCACAAAAGTTACTGAGAAATTGAAGTCAATTGTGTTTGAGAGATGGTATCTTGCTTTGATTTTTGCATGTCGTAGGGACCTACCCAGATAAGATCGCTTTGGCCATGTTCATGTTTACAGTTGTAGCTTTTCTTTTCTATGTACATCTTACTTTAGCCAAAACTTTAACTCTGATTTTCAGGATGATGTGCAGACGTATGCCACAGTGTAATGAGTCAATATTTTAGTAATTGTACATAGTTTTTGTTTTAGTTTTAGTTTTTTCTGGATAGGTAATGGGCTGAAGTGAAGTGGATAAGGTGTACATACCTTATTTTTTTATGGGGATATGGATTCATGACCTCTATTTTAAGAGTATAAATTGTCTACCACTAGATCAACTCAAATTGTATAAATAATTATATTTACATAATTACCCAAAAAAATATTCTTGTATAATTACTCCACCGGAATCGTCATGTCCTACGTGGTTTCTTTCATCTCTACTAGTTTTTGTTTTTGGTAGTCGTTTTTTCTATCGATTCAATGACTATTTAAAAATAGCATGATGGTAACAATCCTAAATGAGTTTGTTTATTCTGCACGGCTAGTGTGCTCATCTTTTTTAATGCAATGGGTCCACTTGTAT
Organism: Cryptomeria japonica; assembly: GCF_030272615.1. NCBI lineage: Eukaryota > Viridiplantae > Streptophyta > Pinopsida > Cupressales > Cupressaceae > Cryptomeria > Cryptomeria japonica. The sequence goes on along the minus strand of NC_081405.1, from coordinate 313,648,523 downwards.
TAATTTATTTATTCTTTACTCCCATAGGAATGGGTACAAGTAACATTGTGTCACCTCCCACTTTTCTAGGCAACGCAGAATAAAGATGTGCAGGTTAAGTATTTCCACCTTGCCGATTTGACGTTTCTCCTCTTCCACGCAACTATAAGTAATGGCATGCAGGTCAGGCATGGAAACTGCTCTTCCCTTCAGCCAGACACGAATGTATGTGTATCTTCCACGATTTGGTAACACGAAAAATCTAGGGTTGTTCTTTTAATAAAATTATTGCTGTCGATATAACACAGGTTTGACTGGGGTTTGCGTTTCCAAAACTATTCAATAGAGATAAGGTGTAAAGAAGGCTTTGTTCTGTGCGAGTTTTTGTTTTTGGCTAGCATTTTTCTCGCTATGTTAAGGTTTTAATAAGCATATCTGCAAAGACCTTTGGTGAAGAATTGTAAAATAGTTCGAGAATGAAAATAACAAATATATAATAGCTAAAACAAGAATAATTAACACTTGCAGTAATACTATAGATCCAATTTACAAAGGTCTAAAAAACTGATTCTATGAACAACATTCACACTTTTATTATTTTGTAAAAATGGCACAATTACAAAGGAAACATAGCAGCTTATATAGAAGTCACGCTTAATACAACATTGACAACATTACACAAAAACAAAAATTAACTAATAAGAATTGATTTTAGTCCACCATTGGGAAATACTAAATCATACAAAATAGACTGTTCTATAAAAATAGAATCTTGCAATAAAAATTTGGCTGCAATCCAAAGTAGAATCTGGAAGATGTCGTAATGACCAAACAATTACTAAATAGAATTTGTGGATGTAGATGCTATTTGCCAACATATTCCCCCCTTGATGCAGAGAGGAGACACGATGATCTCGGAGCATCAAAAATTGACTCTTGGCAATTGCCTTTGTAAAAATATCAACAAGCTGTTCTGTAGTCTTTATGTACCTCAATTCAACTTCTTTCTTCTGCACCAAATCCCTAATAAAATGGTATTTCAGATCAAAGTGTTTAGTTCTACTATGATGTATGGGATTTTTGGCCGACTTTATGTTGCTCATATCACAATATATCTCCGTAGGTTGGACTTGTGTTTCACCTATCTCGTCAAGAACTTTCCTTAGCCACAATGTAAGAGTACCTACAGAGGTGATTGCAACATATTCTGCCTCCGTGGAAGAAAGAGAAACTATGTTTTGCTTCTTTGAACTCCAAGAAATCAAACCCAAACCAAAAGTAAAACAATTACCAAAAGTAGATTTTCGGTCATCCACACTATTTCCCCAGTTAGAATCATTAAAACCAACTAGATTAAATCTTTTAGTACTGTAGTAATAAACGCCAAAATTCATAGTTCCTTTCACATACCTCAAAATTATTTTTACAACCTTCATATGTAACTCTGAAAGTTCTGACATATACCTTGAAACAAGAGAGACAACATATGCAATATCAGGCCTAGAGTGAGTGAGAAACATCAAACTCCCAACTATACTTCTATAAGTTGTCCCATCAACTTTTTCAGCACCATCATCTCTACACAATACAACTTCTTGAGAAAGTGGGGTGGAGGTTGGTTTACAATTCATCATATCAAACTTTTTCAACATATCTTTGACATATTTTGTTTGACAAAGGAAAATTCCATCCAAGTACTTTGATAAACCTTCATGCCTAAAAAATATTACATTAGGCCTAAATCAGACATCTCAAATTCTTTCATCATAGAATATCTTAAGTTATCTTTCATCATAGAATTACTACCCATATACAACAAATCATCAATGTTCAGATTGACAATGAGAATGTCATTACCTTCTTTTTTATAGTATAGGGTAGGTTCACTCTTACTTCTAGTAAAGCCATTCTCTTGAAAATACCCATCAATCCTTGCATACCAAGCTCGCAGTGCTTGCTTAAGGCCATACAAGGCCTTCTTCAATTTGTAAACTTGATGCTCCTTACCTTGCACCTCAAAACCTTGTGGTTGCTCCACATAATTTTCTTCTTCCAAGTACCCATTCAAGAAGACACTTTTTACATCCATATGATTGATGGTCCATTTCTTTTTGGCTGCAAGTGAAATCAACATTCTAATAGTCTCTTGGCGTGCTACGGGTGCAAATGTTTCTTCATAATCTATGCTATACCATTGAGTGAATCCTTTAGCAACTACTCTTGCTTTGTGTCTTTCAACAGTTCCATCCCTATGGTACTTAGTCTTGTATACCCAATTAGAACCAATCTTTTTCTTATCATGTGGAAGCTCGATAAGCTCTCAAGTACCATTCTTGTTAATAGAATCCATCTCTTGCTGCTTTGATTTCACCCAAACTTCATTAGTACATGCATCTTCATAAAATGATGGTTCAAAATCAGCTTATGAAAATAAAGCAAAATGGACTATCTAACCTCTAGGATTTTCATCATGATCTTGAATTACACATCTTTCATAAATATCAGCTAAGCTTCAAATTTTCCTGTAAGGACTTGGGGTTGATGTTGGTGTTGCTCTTGAAACTAAAGAACTAGACGAGGGTTTGCTTGGTAGATGCATAGCACTTGGAATTAAAGTAGGAGATGGTTGTCCATGTTCAGTATCAACAAGAATACCACCATTCAAAATAGATTTAGACTTCTCAACATGGTCTTTTTGATGATCATAAACTCCCCCTTCATAAAAAAATATGTCTCTTGAGAAAAGAATGTTATTAGTGCAAGGGTTATACAACCTGTAAGCTTTACTATGCTCACTATGGCTAAGTGCACCAAGATGTTGAGCAAAAAAGTGACCACATGCAAAAAAAACAAAATTTTTCATAACCCGTGCATGTTTTATGAAATTCAAAAACGTGCTAGGCTTGGTAGCCAATAATAATAAAAAAATATGAAGATTTTCCCATAACCTGTATGGGTTATGCAAACCTAATGGGAACATTCACAATTTCTCATAACCTGTACGGGTTATGCAAAACTAGAAGGTTTGGCCTTTGTTTTGCATAATCTATATGGGTTATGGAGAACTAGGAACCAAAGAGGAACCGGGGAGAGAGATAGAGGGAGAGAGAGAGAGGGAAAGAAAGAGAAGGGAGAGTTGGTGAGAATAGGATTAAGAGAGAGAGAGAGAGAGAGAGAGAGAGAGAGAGAGAGAGAGAGAGAGAGAGAGAGAGAGAGAGAGAGAGAGAGAGAGAGAGAGAGAGAGAGAGAGAGAGAGAGAGAGAGAGAGAGAGAGAAGAGAGAGAGAGAGAGAGAGAGAGAGAGAGAGAGAGAGAGAGAGAATAGGATAAGGAGAGGGGGTGAGAGAGAGAGTTAGAGAGAGAGAGTATAGGGAGAGGGGGAGGGAGAGAGAGTTAGAGAGAGAGTAGGGGGTAGGAAGAGAGGGATATAATAGGATAAGGAGTTGGGGAGGGAGAGAGAGTTAGAGAGAGAATAGGATAAGGAGAGGGGGTGAGAGAGAGAGTAGGGGGTAAGACAGAGAACATGGTATAAGAAGAGAGGGAGAGAATAGGATAAGGAGAGAGGGAGGGAGGGAGAGAGGAGATTGGGAGAGAGAGAGAGAGAGAGAGAGAGAGAGAGAGAGAGAGAGAGAGAGAGAGAGAGAGAGAGATTGGGAAAAGGAGGGGTAGAGAGGGGGAGGGGGAGAGAGAGAATAGGATAAGATAACAAGAGGGGGAGGGGGAGGGAGAGGGGGGAGAGGGACAAGGAGGAGGAGAGAAAGAGAGATAAGGGGGAGAGGGTGAGAATAGTATAGGATAACGAGAGAGAGAAGGAGGGAGAGAGAGAGAATGGGATAGGGAGAGAGAGTAGGAGAAGGAGGAATAACATAACTTTCTTTCCGCTTGTTGTGGCGACAAACTGTCAGCGCGAGCACGTCTAGGTGCCCGAGCTTAATTTACATATGCTATTCTTTTTCTGCTCAAGTCGCCCGATCATTTTGATCCACACCTTAGCGACCCTTTCCCTTGAGCGCTCAACATGTGAAAACCATCAAAATTTGATGTCGCGTATCTCGGAGCTCATGGCACGTATGGATGATCCGTTTGAACCTACAGGGTCCTATGGTGGAAAACTACACAAACCTCTCCCTCTTTCAGACAACTCAATTTCATTTTCTCGTAGTCACACTTTTTTTGTCGCATCAAAAACCTTCAAATGCATTTAGTGCAAGGTAGCAAAATAGCATAACTTTCGTTTCGCTTGTCGTGGCAACAAACCGTTAGTGCGAGTGTGTCTGGGTGGCTTGGTTTATGCTATGTATGCCCTTGGTTCACTCCCCAAGTCACCCAATCATTCCAAGCCACACCTTAGCGACGCTTTGCCTCGAGCACTCAAAGTGTGAAAACCGTCAAACTCTGACGTCACATATCTCAGAGACCGTGGCACATATGGGTGAACCATTTGAACCTATGGGGTCATGTGGTGGACTAATACAAAATTTTTCCCACTTTCGGACAACTCAATTTTATTTGCTCGTGGTCACACTTTGTTTGTCGCATAAAAAACCGTCAAATGCATTCAGTGCAAGGTGGCAAAATAGCATAACTTTCATTTTGCTCGTCGTGCCAACAAATTATCAGTGCGAGAACATCCAAGTGGCTGGGTTTAAACTATTTATGCTCTTGGTTATCTCGCTAAGTTGCCCGATCATTCCGAGCCACATCTTAGCGACGCTTTCCCTTAAGCGCTAAAAGTGTGAAACCGTCAAACTTTGACATCACGTATCTTGGATCTTGTGGCATGTAGGGATGAACCGTCTGAACCAATAGGGCTGTGTGGTGGATTACTCCAAAAACCTCTCCCGCTTTCCGACAAATCAATTTCATTTGCTCGTGGTCACACTTTTTCTGTCGCATAAAAAATAGTCAAATGCATTCAATGCAAGGTGGTAAAATAGCATAACTTTTGTTCCACTCATTGTGGCAATGAACCTTCAGTGTGAGTGCATCTAGGTGGTTGGGTTTACACTAGGTATTCCCTTGGTTTTCTTCCCTAGTCACCTAATCATTCCGAGCCACACCTTAGCGACACTTTCACTTGAGCATTCAAAGTGTGAAAACCGTCAAACTTTGACGTCACGTATCTTAGAGCCCATGGAACGTATTGACAAACCATCTAAACCTACGGGTTCATGTGGTGGATTACTACAAAAACCTCTCCCTCTTTTGGACAATTCAATTTTATTTGGTCGTGGTCATACTTTTTTTGTCGCATAAAAAACCATCAAATGCATTCAGTGCAAGGTGGCAAAATAACATAACTTTCATTCTGCTCATTGTGGCGATGAACTGTCAGCATGAGCATGCCTAGGTAGCCTAGTTTACTTTAGCTATGCTCTTTTTTTTCTCCCCATGTCTCCCGATCATTCTGAGGCACACCTTAGCGACGCTTTCCCTTGAGCGCTCAAAGTGTGAAAGCCATCAAACTTTGATGTCGCGTATCTCGGAGCTTGTGGCATGTGTGGAAAAACCATCTAAAACTACAAGGTTGTGTGGTGGATAAATACAAAAACCTCTCCCTCTTTCGCACAAGTCAATTTCATTTGCTCGTGGTCACAGTTTTTCTATCGCATAAAAAACCGTCAAATGCATTAAGTGCAAGGTGGCAAAATAGCATAACTTTTGTTCTGTTTGTTGTGGTGATGAACTGTCAGCGCGAGCGCATCTGGGTGGTCGGGTTTACTTTAGGTATGCTCTTCATTTTTCTCCCCAAGTTGCCCGATTATTCTGAGCCACACCTTAGCAACGCTTTCCCTTGAGCGCTCAAAATGTGAAAACCATCAAAATTTGACATCGCGTATCTCGAAGCTCATGGCATGTATGGATGATCCGTTTGAATCTAAAAGGTCATGTGGTGGATGACTACAATAACCTCTCCAACTTTAAGACAACTCGATTTCACTTGCTCGTAGTCACACTTTTTCTGTCGCATCAAAAATCGTGAAATGCATTCAGTGCAAGGTGGCCAAATAGCATAACTTTTGTTCCTCTCGTCATGGTAAAAAATCATGCGTGAGTGCATCTAGTTGGCTGGGTTTATGCTACATATGCCCTTGGTTCACTCCCCAAGTCATCCGACCATTCCGAGCGACACCTTAGCGACGTTTTCCCTTGAGCGCTCAAAGTATGAAAATCGTCAAACTTTGACGTCGCGTATCTCGGAACCCATGGCACGTATGGGTGAACCATCTGAACCTACGGGGTCATGTGGTGGATGAACAAAAAAAACCTCTCCCGCTTTTGGACAACTCAATTTCATTTGCTCATGGTCACACTTTTTCTGTCGCATAAAAAACCATCACATGCATTCAGTGCAAGGTGGTAAAATAGCATAACTTTAGTTCTGCTCCTTGTGGAAATGAGCCATCAGCACGAGTGCATCTGGTTGGCCAGGTTTAAACTAGTTATGCCCTTGGTTAGCTTGTGAATTCGCCCGATCATTCCAAGCCACACCTTAGCGATGCTTTCCCTTGAGCGCTCAAAGTGTGAAAACCGTCAAAATTTGACGTCGTGTATCTCGAAGCTCGTGGCATGTAGGGAAAAACTATTTGAACCAACAAGGTCATGTTGTGGACTACTACAAAAACCTCTCCCTCTTGCGGACAACTCAATTTCATTTGCTTGTGGTCCCACTTTTTCTGTCACATCAAAAACCGTCAAATGTATTCAGTGCAAGGTGGCAAAATAGCATAACTTTCATTCCACTTGTCGTGGCAATGAACTATCAGTGTGAACATGTTTGGGTGGCCGGGTTTATGTTATCTATGGCCTTTTTTCACTGCCCAAGTCACCCGATCATTCTAAGCCATACCTTAGCGACACTTTCCCTTGAGCGCTCAAAGTGTGAAAACCATCAAACTTTGACGTCGCATATCTTGGAGCTCGTGGCATGTATGGATGAACTATTTGAACCTACGGGGTCATGTGGTCAATGAATACAAAAACCTCTCCCTCTTTTAGACAACTCAATTTCATGTGCTCGTAGTCACAGTTTTTCTGTTGCATCAAATACCGTCAAATGCATTCAGTGCAAGGTGGCGAAATAGCATAACTTTTCTTCCGCTCATCGTGGCAATGAATTGTCAGTGTGAGTGCATCTGGTTTGCTGGGTTTATACTATGTATGCCCTTGGTTCACTCCCCAAGTCACCCAATCATTCCAAGCGACACCTTAGTGACGTTTTCCCTTGAGCTCTCAAGGTATGAAAATTGTCAAACTTTGACGTCGCGTATCTTGGAACCCATGGTACATATGGGTGAACCGTCTGAACCTACGGGGTCGCGTAGTGGACGAACACAAAAACCTCTCCCGCTTTTGGACAACTCAATTTCATTTGCTCGTGGTCACACTTTTTTTGTCGCATAAAAAACCGTTAAATGCATTTAGTGCAAGGTGGCAAAATAGCATAATTTCGTTCCACTCCTTGTGGCAACGAACCATCAGCATGAGTGCATCTGGTTGTCTGGGTTTAAACTAGGTATGCCCTTGGTTAGCTCGCGAATTTGCCCGATCATTCCGAGCCACACCTTAGTGATGCTTTCCCTTGAGCGCTCAAAGTGTGAAAACCATCAAACTTTGACGTCACATATCTCGGAGCTTGTGGCATGTATGGACAAACTATATGAAACAATAGGGTCATGTTGTGGACTAATACAAAAACCTCTCCCTCTTGCGAACAACTCAATTTCATTTGCTTGTGGTCACACTTTTTCTGTCACATAAAAAACCGTCAAATGCATTCAGTGCAAGGTGGCAAAATTGCATAACTTTTGTTCCACTCATCATGGCAACGAACCGTTAGTACGAGAATGTCTGGGTGGCTGGGTTTATGTTATTTATGGCCTTGGTTCACTCCCCAAGTCATCCGATCATTCTGAGCCACACCTTAGCGACACTTTCGCTTGAGCGTTCAAAGTGTGAAAACCATCAAACTTTGACATCACGTATCTTGGAGCTCGTGGCATGTATGGATGAACCATTTGAACCTATGGGTTCGTGTGGTTGAGGAATACAAAAATCTCTCCCTCTTTCAGACAACTCAATTTCATGTGCTCGTAGTCACAGTTTTTCTATCGCATCAAATACCATCAAATGCATTCAGTGGAAGGTGGCAAAATAGCATAACTTTTGTTCCCCTCATCATGGCAATGAACCGTTAGCATGAGCATGTCTGGGTACCTGGGTTTATGCTATGTATCCCCTTGGTTCACTCCCCAAGTCACTCGATCATTCTGAGCCACACCTTAGTGATGCTTTCCCTTGAGTGCTCAAAGTGTGAAAACCGTCAAACTTTGCCGTTGCGTATCTCAGAGCCTGTGGCACGTATGGATGAACCATGTGAACCTATGGCATAGTTTGGTAGACAAATACAAAAACCTCTCCCTATTTCAAACAAATCAATTTTATTTTCTCGTGGTCACACTTTTTCTGTCGCATAAAAAACCGTCAAATGCATTCTGTGCAAGGTGGCAAAATAGCATAAATTTCATTCCGCTCCTTGTGGCAATGAACTGTTAGTGCAAGCATGTTTGGGTGGCCGAGTTTAAACTAGGTATGCCCTTGGTTAGATTGCCAAGTTGCCCGATCATTCCAAGCCACACCTTAGCAACACTTTCCCTTGAGCACTCAAAGTGTGAAAACCGTCAAACTTTGACGTCGCGTATCTCAAAGCTTATTGCATGTATGGACAAACCGTTTGAACCAATAGGGTCGTGTGGTGGACTACTACAAAAACCTCTCCCTCTTTTGGACAACTCAATTTCATTTGCTCGTGGTCACACTTTTTCTCTCGCATCAAAAACCGTCAAAATACATTTAGTGCAAAGTGGCAAAATAGATTAACTTTCATTCTGCTCATTGTGGCAATGATCCATTAGTGCGATCACATCTGGGTGGTAGGGTTTACAATAGGTATGCCCTTGGTTTTCTTCCCAAGTCACCCAATCATTCTGAGCCACACCTTAGCGACACTTTCCCTTGAGTGCTCAAAGTGTGAAAACCATCAAAATTTGATGTTATGTATCCCAGATCCCATGACATGTATTGAAAAACTGTCTAAACATACAGGGCCATGTGGTGGATTACTACAAAAACCTCTCTCATTTTTGGACAACTCAATTTGATTTGCTCATGGTCACACTTTTTCTGTCGCATCAAAAACAGTCAAATGCATTCAGTGCAAGGTGGCAAAATAGCATAACTTTCATTCCGCTCGTCATGGCAACAAACTGTTAGTGCAAGCATGTCTCGGGTTTATGCTAGCTATGCCCTTGGTTCACTCCCCAAATCACCTGATCATTCTGAGCCACACCTTAGCGACAGTTTTCCATTAGCGCTCAAAGTGTGAAAACCGTAAAAATTTGATGTCGCGTATCTCAGATCTCATGGCATGTATGGATGAACTGTTTGAACCTATGGGGTCATGTGGTTGATGAATACAAATACCTCTCCCTCTTTCAGACAACTCAATTTCATTTTTTTGTGGTCACACTTTTTCTGTCGCATCAAAAACCATCAAATGCATTCAGTGCAAAGTGACAAAATAGCATAACATTCATTTCGCTTGTCGTGGAAATGAACTGTCAGTGGGAGCATGTCTAGGTGGCTAATTTTATGCTAGGTATGCCCTTGGTTTTCTCCTAAAGTGGCTCGATCATTCCGAGCCACACCTTAGCGATGCTTTCCCTTAAGTGCTCAAAGTGTGAAAACCGTCAAACTTTGACATCGCGTATCTTGGAGCTCGTGGCATGTATGGATGAACTATTTAACCTACGGGGTTGTGTGGTAGATGACTACAAAAACCTCTCATGCTTTAAGAGAACTCAATATCATTTTCTCGTGGTCACACTTTTTCTATTGCATAAAAAATCGTCAAATGCATTCAGTGTAAGGTGGCAAAATAGCATAACTTTTGTTCCGCTCATTCTGGCAACAAACCGTCAGCATGAGCACGTCTAGGTGGCTGGGTTTACGCTAGGTATGCCCTTGGTTTTCTCCCAAAATTGCTCGATCATTCTGAGCCACACCTTAGCGATGCTTTCCCTTGAGCGCTCAAAGTGTGAAAACCATCAAACTTTGACATTGCGTATCTCGGAGCTCGTGGAATGTATGGACAAATTGTCTGAACCTAAGTGTCATGTGGTGGATGAATACAAAAACCTCTCCTGCTTTCGGACAACTCAATTTCATTTTCTCGTGGTCACACTTTTTCTGTTGCATAAAAAAATGTCAAATGCATTTAGTGCAAGGTGGCAAAATAGCGTAACTTTCGTTCCGCTTATTTTGGTGATGAACCGTCAGTGCAAGCGCATTTGGGTGGCTAGGTTTACTTTAGGTATGCTCTTCATTTTCTCACCAAGTCACCTGATCATTCTGAGCCACACCTTAGCGATGCTTTCTCTTGAGCATTCAAAGTGTGAAAACCATCAAAATTTGACGTTGCTTATCTTAGAGCTCATGGCACATATGGATGATCTATTTGAACCAACATGGTCATGTGGTGGACGACTACAAAAAACCCTCCCTCTTTCAGACAACTCAATTTCATTTTCTTATGGTTACACTTTTTCTGTCGCATCAAAAACTGTCAAATGCATTCAGTGCAAGGTGGCAAAATAGAATAACTTTCATTTTGCTTGTTGTGGCGATGAACCGCCAACACGAGCGCGTCTAGGTGGCCGGGTTTACTTTAGGTGGCCTCCCAAAATCCCCAATCATTCCTAGCCACACCTTAGCGATGCTTTCCCTTGATCGATCAAAGTGTGAAAACCATCAAAATTTGATGTCGCATATCTCGGAGCTCATAGAATGTATGGATGATCCATTTGATCCTACAGGGTCATGTGGTGGATTACTACAAAAACCTCTCCCTCTTTCATACAACTCAATTTCATTTTCTCGTAGTCACACTTTTTATGTGGCATAAAAAACCTTCAAATGCATACAGTACAAGGTGGCAAAATAGCATAGCTTTCATTCCACTCATTGTGGAAATGAACCATCAGCGCGAGCCCGTTTGGGTAGCTGGGTTTATGCTATATATTCTCTTGGTTTTGTCCCCAAGTCACCCGATCATTCCAAGCCACACCTTAGCGATGCTTTCCCTTGAGTGCTCAAAGTGTGAAAATCATCAAACTTTGACGTCGAGTATCTTGGAGCCCATGACATGTATGGGTGAACTATCTGAACCTATGGGGTCGTGTGGTGGACAAATACAAAAACCTCTCCCTCTTTTGAACAACTCAATTTCATTTTCTCGTGGTCACACTTTTTCTGTCGTATAAAAAATCATCAAATGCATTCAGTGCACAGTGGCAAAATAGCATAATTTTTGTTCCACTGCTTGTAGCAACGAACTGTCACCACGAGCGCGTTTGGTTGGATGAGTTTAAAATAGGTATGCCCTTGGTTAGCTCTCCAAGTCACCCGATCATTCCAAGCCACACCTTAGCGACGCTTTCCCTTGAGTGCTCAAAGTGTGAAAACTGTCAAACTTTGACGTCGCATATCTCGGAGCTGGTGGAATGTATGGAAAAACTATCTAAACCAACAGGGTCATGTAGTGGACTACTACAAAAACCTATCCCTCTTTCGGACAACTCAATTTCATTTGCTCGTGGTCACACTTTTTTTGTCGCATAAAAAATCGTCAAATGCATTAGTGCAAGGTGGCAGAATTGCTTAAATTTTGTTATGCTTGTTGTGGCAACAAACCATCAGCGTGAGTGCGTCTGGGTGGTCAGGTTTATGTTAGCTATGCTCTTGGTTCACTCCCCAAGTCACTCGATCATTCCGAGCCATACCTTAGCGACACTTTCCCTTCAGCGGTTAAAGTGTAAAAAATCGTCAAACTTTGACGTCATGTATCTCAGAGCTTATGGCAAGTATGGATGAACCATTTGAACCTACAGGGTTGTGTGGTTGATGAATGTAAAAACCTCTCCCTCTTTTTGACAACTCAATTTCATTTGCTCGTAGTCACACTTTTTCTGTCGCATCAAAAACCGTCAAATGCATTCAGTGCAAGGTGGCAAAATAGTATAACTTTCATTTTGCTCATCATGGCAACGAACCATCAGTGCGAGCACATCTGGGTGGTCGGGTTTATGCTATGTATGCTATTGGTTTTCTCCCCAAGTCACTCGATTATTTTGAGCCACACCTTAGCGACGCTTTCCCTTGAGCGTTCAAAGTGTGAAAACCATCAAACTTTGACGTCACGTATCTCGTAGCTCATGTCACATATGGGTGAATCGTTTGAACCTATGGGGTCATGTGGTGGATGAATACAAAAATCTCTCCCTCTTTTGGACAACTCAATTTCATTTTCTCGTGGTCACACTTTTTTTGTCACATAAAAACCTATCAAATGCATTCAGTGCAAGGTGGCAAAATAGCATAACTTTCGTTCCCTTCCTCGTGGCAACAAATCATCAACATGAGTGCATTTGGGTGGTCAGTTTTAAACTAGGTATGCCCTTGGTTATCTCTCTAAGTCTCCTGATCATTCCGAGCCACACCTTAGCAACGCTTTCCCTTGAGCGCTCAAAGTGTGAAAACCGTCAAACTTTGACGTCGCGTATCTCGGAGCTCGTGTTATGTATGGATGAACCATTTGAACGAAAAAGGTAGTATAGTGGACTACTACAAAACCCTCTCCCTCTTTTAGACAAATCAATTTTATTTGCTCGTGGTCACACTTTTTCTCTCGCATAAAAAATTGTCAAATGCATTCAGTGCAAGGTGGCAAAATAGCTTAACGTTTATTTCTCTCGTCATGGAAACAAATCATCAGTGTGAACACATCTAGGTGGCCGGGTTTACACTAAATATACTCTTGGTTCACTCCCCAAGTCACCCAATCATTCCGAGCCACACCTTAGTGACACTTTCCCTTGAGTGGTCAAAGTGTGAGAATCATCTAAAATTTGACGTCGCGTATCTTGGAGATTGTGGCATGTATGGACAAACCATATAAACCTATGGGGTTGTGTGGTCGACGACTACAAAAACCTCTCCCTCTTTCAGACAACTCAATTTTATTTGCTCGTAGTCACACTTTTTCTGTCGCATAAAAAAACGTCAAATGCATTCAGTGAGAGGTGACAAAATAGCATAACTTTCATTTCCCTCATCGTGGAAAAAAACCGTCAGTGCGAGTGCATCCAGGTGGTCGGGTTTATGCTATGTATGTGCTTGGTTCTCTTCTAAAGTGGCTCGTCATTCTGAGCCACACCTTAGCAATGCTTTCCCTCGAGTGCTCAAAGTGTGAAAACCATCAAATTTTTACATCGCGTATCTTGGAGCTCGTGGCATGTATGGATGAACTGTTTGAACCTATGAGGTCATTTGGTGGATGAATAGATAAACCTCTCACTCTTTCAGACAACTCAATTTCATTTTCTCGTGGTGACACTTTTTTTTGTCGCATTAAAAACCGTCAAATGCATTCAGTGCAAGGTGGCAAAATAGCATAACTTTTGTTCCGCTCGTCGTGGAAACAAAGCGTCAGTGCAAGTGTGTTTAGGTGGCTGGGTTTATGCTAGGAATTCCCTTGGTTTTCTACCGAAGTCGCCCGATCATTTCGAGCCACACCTTAGTGACGCTTTCCCTTTAGTGCTCAATGTTTAAAAATTGTCAAACTTGACGTCGCGTATCTTAGAGCTCGTGGCATGTATGGAAAAAATATCTAAACCTATAGAGTCATGTGGTGGATGAATACAAAAACCTCCCCCACTTTCAGACAACTCAATTTCATTTGCTCGTGGTCACACTTTTTTTGTTGCATCAAAAACCGTCAAATGCATTAAGTGCAAGGTGGCAAAATAGCATAAATTTCATTCCACTCGTTGTGGCGATGAGCCGTCAACGTGTACGCATCTGGGTGGCTGGGTTTACTTTTGGTATGCTCTTCTTTTTCTCCCCAAGTCACTCGATCATTCCGACCCACACCTTAGCAACGCTTTCCCTTGAGCACTCAAAGTGTGAAAACCATCAAAATTTGACGTTGGGTATCTCGGAGCTCATGGCATGTGTGGAAGGTCTGTTTGAACCTATAGGGTCATGTGGTGGATGACTACAAAAATCTCTCCCTCTTTCAGACAACTCAATTTCATTTTCTTGTAATCAAACTTTTTTTGTCACATCAAAAACTGACAAATGCATTCAGTGCAAGGTGGCAAAATAGCATAACTTTTGTTCTTCTTGTCATGGCAATGAACCGTCAGCATGAGTGCATCTGGGTGGCCAATTTTATTCTAGGTATTCCCTTGGTTCTCTCCCCAAGTCACCCGATCATTTCGAGCCACACCTTAGTGACGCTTTCTCTTGAGCGCTCAAAGTGTGAAAACCGTCAAACTTTGACATCATGTATCTTGAAGCCTATAAAACGTATGGATGAACCATTTGAACCTATGGGGTCATGTGGTGAGAGAATACAAAAACCTCTCCCACTTTCGCATAACTCATTTTCATTTGCTCGTGGTCACACTTTTTCTGTCACATAAAAAACAATCAAATGCATTCAGTGCAAGGTGGCAAAATAGCATAACTTTCGTTCCGCTCCTCGTGGCAAAAAACCATTAGCACATCTGCATGGTTAGGTTTAAACTAGGTATTCCCTTGGTTATCTCGCCAAGTCGCTCAATCATTCTGAGCCACACCTTAGAGATGCTTTTCCTTGAGCGCTCAAAGTGTGAAAACCGTCAAACTTTGACGTCGCGTATCTCGGAGCTCGTGGCTTATATGGATGAACCATTTGAACCAACAAGTTTGTGTGGTGGACTAATACAAAAACCTTTCCCTCTTTCTAACAACTCAATTTCGTTTGCTTGTTGTCATACTTTTTCTGTCGCATCAAAAACTTTCAAATGCATTTAGTGCAAGGTGGCAAAATAGCATAACTTTTGTTCCGCTCATCGTGGCAACGAACTGTCAATGCAAGCACATCTGGGTGGCCAGGTTTACATTAGGTAAGCCCTTGGTTCTCTCCCAAATTCTCTCGATCATTTTGAGCCACACCTTAGCAACACTTTCCCTTGAGTGCTCAAACTATGAAAACCATCAAACTTTGACATTGCGTATCTTGGAGCCCTTGACACGTATTGGCAAACCATATGAACCTACAGGGTCATGTGGTGGATGAATAGAAAAACCTCTTCCTCTTTCGGACAACTCAATTTCATTTGGTCGTGGTCACACTTTTTCTGTCGCATCAAAAATTGTCAAATACATTTAGTGCAAGGTGGCAAAATAGCATAATTTTTGTTTCGCTCCTCGTGGCAACGAACCGTTAGTGCAAGTGCATTTGGGTGGCTTGGTTTGTGCTAGGTATGCCCTTGGTTTTCTCCCCAAGTAACCAGATTATTTAGAGCCACACCTTAGCAATGCTTTCCCTTCTGCGCTCAAAGTGTGAAAACTGTCAAACTTTGATGTCTCGTATCTTAGAGCTCGTGACACATATGGATGAATTGTTTGAACCTACGGGGTCATGTGGTGGATGAATACAAAAACCTCTCCTGCTTTCAAACAACTCAATTTTATTTGCTCATGGTCACACTTTTTCTGTCGCATAAAAAACCGTCAAATGCATTTAGTGCAAGGTGGCAAAATAACATAACTTTGGTTTTGCTCCTCATGGCAATGAAGTGTTAGCTCAAGCACATCTGGGTGGTTGGGTTTAAACTATGTATACCCTTGGTTATCTTGACAATTTGCCCAATCATTTCGAGCCACACCTTAGTGATGCTTTCCCTTGAGCGCTCAAAGTGTGAAAACCGTCAAACTTTGATGTCGCGTATATCAAACCTTGTGGCATGTATGGATGAACCGTCTAAACCTACGGGTTTGTGTTGTGGATGACTACAAAGACCACTTCCTCTTTTGGACAACTCAATTTCATTTTCTCATGGTCACTTTTTCTGTTGCATAAAAACCCGTCAAATGCATTCAGTGCAAGGTGGCAAAATGGCATAACTTTCGTTCCAATTCTCATGGCAACAAACCATCAATGCGAGCGCATCTAGGTGGCCGGTTTTATGCTAGTTATGCCCTTGGTTTGATCTCCAAGTCACCCAATCATTCTGAGCCACACCTTAGTGACGCTTTCACTTGAGCACTCAAAGTGTGAAAACCTTGAAACTTTGACGTCATGTATCTCGGAGCTCATGGCATGTATTGAAAAACCCTTTGAACCTACTACGTTGTGTGGTGGATTAATACAAAAATCTCTCCCACTTTTAGACAATTCAATTTTAGTTTCTCATGGTCACGCTTTTTCTATCGCATCAAAAATCGTCAAATGTATTTAGTGCAAGGTGGCAAAATAGTATAACTTTGGTTCCGCTCGTTGTGGCAATGAACTGTCAATGCAAGAATGTCCAGGTGGATAGGTTTGTGGTAGCTATGCCCTTGGTTCATTCCCCAAGTCATTTGATCATTCTGAGCCACACCTTAGGGACACTTTTCCTTGAGTGCTCAAAGTGTGAAAACTGTCAAACTTTGACGTCGCATATCTCAAGGATTGTGGCATGTATGGATGAATTGTTTGAACCTACGAGGTTGTGTGGTGGATGAATACAAAAACCTCTCCCTCTTTTAGACAACTCAATTTCATTTTCTCGTGGTCACACTTTTTTTGTTGCATCAAAAACCGTCGAATGCACTCAATGCAAGGTGACAAAATAGCATAACTTTCATTCCGCATGTCATGGCAATGAACCATCAGTGCAAGCGCATTTGGGTGGCTGAGTTTACACTAGGTATGCCCTTGGTTTTCTCTTGAAGTGGCCCAATCATTCTAAGCCACACCTTAGCAATTCTTTCCCTTGAGTGCTCAAAGTGTGAAAATCTTCAAACTTTGAGGTTGCGTATCTTGGAGCTTATGGTACGTATGGATGAACTGTCTAAACCTATGGGGTTGTGTGGTGGACGAATACAAAAACCTTTCCTGCATAAAAAACCATCAAATGCATTCAGTGCAAGGTGGCAAAATAGCATAACTTTTTTTCCGCTCATCTTGGCAATGAACCATTAGCGCGAGTGTGTCTAGGTGGCTAGATTTATGCTAGGTATGCCCTTGGTTCACTCTTGAAGTCGGCCGACCATTCCGAGCCACACCTTAGTGATGCTTTCCCTTGAGTGCTGAAAGTTTGAAAACCATCAAAATTTGATGTCGCATATCTCAGAGATCATGGAACGTATGGACAAACTATTTGAACCAATAGGGTCATGTGGTGGATGAATACAAAAACCTCTCCCTCTTTCGGACAACTCAATTTCATTTTCTCGTGGTCACACTTTTTTTGTTGCATCAAAAACTATCAAAAGAATTGAGTGCAAGGTGGCAAAATAACATAACTTTTGTTTCGCTCATTATGGCCATGAACCATCGATGTGAGTGCATCTAGGTGGTCGGGTTTATGCTAGGCATTCTCTTGTTATGCTCCCCAAGTCGCCCGATCATTCCGAGCCACACCTTAGCGACACTTTCCGTTGAGTGCTCAAAGTGTGAAAACCATCAAACTTTGACGTCCTATATCTCGGAGCTTGTGGCACGTATGCATGAGCCATTTGAACCAACGGGGTCATGTGGTGGATGAATACAAAAACCTCTCCTTCTTTCGGAAAACTCAATTTCATTTTCCCATGCCTAGATTTTTTCATTTGCATAAAAAACATTCAAATTCATCCAATGAAAGGTGGCAACATAGTGCAAATTTAGATCTACTCATTGTGGCAATGAACCATCAACGTGAGCATGTTCTGGTGGTTGGGTTTATGCCACGTACCCCCTTGTGGTGCAGGAGCACCAAGGAAAACAAATTCAAATTTGAAGACCTTTGAGGCCAAGGAGGAGTGTCCAACATCAAATAGATTCAATAAAATCAATTATGAGATCCTAAAGCCAATAATAGCCTTTGAGGCACAAAAATGTAAAGAGTTGTCAATCTATCCTGAAAGTTGTAAAATGTTGTCAAATGTTGGATATTGGGTCAAAGCACCCAAAAATGGATTTAAGAGGGTTTAGAATCATCAAATTTTCCAATAAGGATTAAAATCCAATAATTTTAGGGTTTATTCAAAAGTTGTCAAGCATTTGCAAAAGATGTAAAATTCAAAATTTCAAGTTCCAACAGTTAGGAAGAATTATGAGGGAAAAGCAAGTTTTAATTGTTTTAGTGCTAAATAAACTTTGTAACAAACCATATGATGGTTGAACAAACTTGGAGAGGCTATTTAAAGCCATAAATATGCTTTATATGGAAGGGAATGCCTGGAGTGTACGGACTATTTTGGAAAACCAATAAAAAATCAGTTTCGAAGCACTTTTTCTGATATTTATGCTTGGGTGAAGACTCCTTTGAATCTAACTGATGTCATAGCTATTTAAGGACTTTGTTTTATCTTAAAACACTCCTGTACATGATTTGATTTTACTATTTTGTCAGAAATCTAACGTTTGGGCTGACTGTTACAAGTTTTTGCATCATTTTCCTTAACAGTTTTGAGGTTTTGTTACTCATGGGGTCATTCCATGAATGATATGAATCTAATTCTCATGGGATGAATATAAAATTACATGTACCATATTCTCTAATAACTAAATGTGCAAATAACATGGTTTAAGAGTGGTGATTACCATTGTTTGCTTGGAAAGCCTAGTGAAGAGGCTAGGTAGGGTGAGGGTTGGAGAGATCTACCCATTGGAGGGGTATATTTTATGATTTGTGTAGTTGTATGTTGGCTATCTAAAGGTGATACAACAACCAACTGATTCTAGAAGTGTGTGGAAGTGTGAGATTGGAGAAACCCTTGTTTTTAGGGGTTTGAGTGAAGAATTTAGGGCTTTTGGGGTTAGGGACCTCATACCTTGAAATTGATTGCAAATTCATTCATCATTTATCATGTGCTAAGAATTTTTTGAGGTTGGAAGTACCCATAAGTAATATTTCATGTAGTTGCTTTGTTAATCCACCATTCTAGTTGCTTGAAAACGAAGGATAGTCTAAAAACAACAGACACTTTCCAAAACAACTTTCTAAATTATCCAAGTTTGTTATAGAAAAGACAAAAGGGTATCCAAAAATCCAATTTTATTTGTCTAGTGTCTTGGAAGTTTGTAGAGTTATCATTAAATTTCTCTCGCTATAGGGCTAATAGGGGCTCTAGGGCTAGTAGGAGGAAATTGGGGTTTGAGCATTTGGATATTGAACAGAAGGCAAAAACTTGTTTGAAACTTTCATAATAGACCTAATTACAGCTTCTAAACCATAATTTTCATTTGGGAAGGTCTTGTTTCATAATTGGCCCATTTGAACCATTTGGGGTCTTTGTAGGCTTAAGGGGATCTATTATTTTCCTATCTTGTATTTCCTTTATATCTTACAAAGTCATCTATACCTATTTGGGCATTGTATTATACCACCATACCTCTGCCAGTTGTGCATCAAAGTGGTATCAGAGCAAGAAAAGGTCTGGGTAGGAAGTTGGAAGGAGTGATGGCACCTGCGAACCAGTTGGTTAAGGAAATTGAAGAGTTGAAAGAAACCTTGGAGATGAAAAGAGGAGAAAGAGAAAAGAGAAAGGCAAGAGAGGAAAGAGAATGGAGAAGAGAGAAAGAGAGTATGTAAGCAAGGATAGAACAATATGAGAAAGAAAGAATGGACAATAGGAGGGAAGAACCTAATTGGGAAGAACAAAATGGAGATGATGGAGAAGAGCAACCAGAAAGACCAGAGCGTAGGAGGGTTGAAGATGAAGTGGACCCTGAGGAGAGGAGGTTGGTTATACTTTTGAAGGTAGTACAAAACAATGTAGGGAAAGGACATGTGGATGTACCTATCTATCAGGGAAAGATGGATAGTGAGGAAGTGTTGGGTTGGCTTGATGCCTTGGAGAACTAATTTGAGTATGAATAAATGGAGGATGATAAGAGGGTAAGGTTTGAAAAAACAAAACTCAGAAGTACTGCTTTGACTTGGTGGACAAGTTTACAAAATGATAGAATGTCTAGGGGTTTGACAAGAATCACACAGTGGGCAAGGATGAAGAATCTGATCAAAGAACAATTCTTGCCTTCAGATTATAGCATACATGTAAAGAGGATGAGACAAAACTTGAAACAAAAAGACATGGATTTAATGTCCTATACTGAACAATTTCATAAATTGAGTATTAGAGGAGGATATGAGGAAGAAGATGAGAAGGTATCCAGATATGTCAATGGCTTGAAGTATCATTTGTAAGATGAGATTGGTCTACAAGTGCCAAGGACCATTGGTGAATGTTTTCAATTGGCTATTAGAGCAGAAGAAAAGGTGAAGAGGAGACAAGAAAAGTCGGGAAGAGGAGGTAACTCAAATAGAGGAAGAGGTGGAAGAGGTCAAGTACTAAGCAATGAGGACAAGGGCAAGGAATCATTTTCAGAATCAAGGGGTGGATACAATCAAAGAGGAGGAAGAGGATTAGGTAAAGGAAGAGGCACATTTAGGTGTTATAATTGTAATGAACCAGGGCACCCATCATTCAAATAGCCTAAATGGAATGAGGATAAGAAGGAAAGGAGGGTTAATTTGACACTAGAAGACAAAAAGGAAGAACAAGAAGAAGAAATCATGATACCACCATCGGAAGGAGAGTTGTTACTCATGGGGAAAGTACAACCACCATAGAAAGAAAATATCTTCAGGACAAATTGTAAGATCCATGGCAAGGTATGCAATTTGATTGTTGATCCAGGGGCTTTTCACAATTTGGTTGCTTATGAAGTAGTCAAAAAGTTAAATTTAGAAACCCTTGCACACCCTAATCCATATTTTTCTACATGGGGCAGTGAAGGTCAGAATATGTTGGTAAAGGATCAGGTAGTCATTAATTTCTCCATTGGTCAATATGTTGATAGTATTTTGTGTGATGTAATGGATATGAGTTGTGGTCATTTGATTTTGGGCAGACCTTGGCAATACTCTAGAATGATTATACATGATGGGTATCAAAACACCTATGTGGTTCATAAGGGTGGAAGGAAGTACAAATTGAGCCCATTGATGGGGAAGGAAAGAGACAACACTATAATGTGTTTTGGCAATGAGTTTTCAGTCAAAGAGCAAGGTAAGAAAAGTGCAGATTTGCAACACTATGACAATCCATTTCATAAAGGACTTTGGAATCTTGATCATGTACAAGTTGGTATAGTCAAGTGTCCTATCATCAGACAAAGGAAGGACAAAAATTTGGAGGAAATGCAGATGCCTCAAGATAGAGGAAAAGGGGCAGCCATGAAGCAAATATCAGCCATGAGTACCATTGGTTTGGGGCAGCCAAATCATAAAAAATTTGTTTCTAATGATTGATGTATGAATGAAAGTGCTCATAGGAGGAAACAAGTCACATATGGGGACTATCTAGTTCCTAAGAATCAGATGCAAGCAAGCAAACATGAAGGCAAGGCATGGATGACTTCTTGGGACAAGAAGACTTTCATTCACGGGGAGTATGGTGCAGGAGCACCAAGGCAAAAAAATTCACATTTTAAGACCTTTGAGGCCAAGGAGGAGTGTCCAACATCAAATGAATTCAATAAAATCAATTATGAGATCCTAAAGCCAATAATGGCCTTTGAGGCACAAAAATGTAAAAAGTTGTCAATCTATCTTGAAAGTTGTAAAATGTTGTCAAATGTTGGATATTGGGTCAAAACACCCAAAAATGGATTTAGGAGGGTTTAGATTCATCAAATGTTCCAATAAGGATGAAAATCCAATAATTATAGGGTTTATTCGAAAGTTGTCAAGCATTTGCAAAAGATGTAAAATTCAAATTTTCAAGTTCCAACGGTTAGGAAGAATTAGGAGGGAAAAGCAAGTTTTAATTGTTTTAGTGCTAAATAAAATTTGTAACCAACCATATGGTGGTTGAAAAAACTTGGAGAGGCTATTTTAAGCCATAAATATGCTTTGTATAGAAGGGAATGCCTGGAGTGTACGGACTGTTTTGGAAAACTAGTAAAAACTCAGTTTGGAAGCATTTTTTTTGATTTTTATGCTTGAGTGAAGACTCCTTTGAATCTAACTGATGTCATAGCTATTTAAGGACTTTGTGTTATCTTCAAACACTCCTGTACATGATTTGATTTTACTGTTTTGTTAGAAATCTAACGTTTGGGCTGATTGTTACAAGTTTTTGCATAATTTTCCTTAACAATTTTGAGGTTTTGTTACTCATGGGGTCATTCCATGAATGATATGAATCTGATTCTCATGGGATGACTATAAAATGACATGTACCATATTCTCTAACAACTAAATATGCAGATAACAGGGTTTAAGAGAGGTGATCACCATTTTTTGCTTGGAAAGCCTAGTGAAGAGGCTAGGTAGGGCGAGGGTTGGAGAGATCTACCCACTGGAGGGCTATATTTTATGATTTGTGTAGTTGTATGTTGGATATTTTAAACGTGAGACAACAAACAATTGATTCCAGAAGTGTGTGGAAGTGTGAGATTGGAGAAACCCTTGTTTTTAGGGGTTTGAGTGAAGAATTTAGGGCTTTTGGGGTTAGGGACCTCATACCTTGAAATTGATTGCAAATTACTTCATCATTTATCATGTGCTAAGACTTTTTTGAGGTTATAAGTACCCAAAAGTAATATTTCTTGTAGTTGCTTTGTTAATCCACCATTTTAGTTGCTTGAAAAGGAAAGACAGTCTAAAAACAACAGATACTTTCCAAAACAACTTGTTAAATTATCTGAGTATGTTATAGAAAAGCCAAAAGAGTCCAAAAATCCATTTTATTTGTCTAGTGTCTTGGAAGTTTGTGGAGTTATCATTAAATTTCTCTCACTATAGGGCTAATAGGGGCTTTATGGCTAGTAGGAGGAAATTGGGGTTTGAGCATTTGGGTATTGAATAGAAGGCCAAAAATAGTTTGAACCTTTTATAATAGACCTAATTACACCTTATAAACCATCATTTTCATTTGGGAAGGTCTTGTTTCATAATTGGCCCATTTGAACCATTTGGGGTGTTTGTAGGCTTAAGGGGATCTATCATTTTCCTACCTTGTATTTCCCTTATATCTTACAAAGTCATCTATACCTATTTGGGCATTGTCTTATACCATCATACCCATGCCAATCTTGCATCACCTTGTTTCACTCTCCTAGTCGCTCGATCATTTCAAGCCACACCTTAGTGATGATTTCTATTGAGTGCTCAAAGTGTGAAAATAGTCAAACTTTGACGTCACATATTTTTGAGCCCAGAGCATGTAATGATGAACTGTCTGAACCTAGGGGTTGTGTGATGGGTGCCTACAAAAACCTCTCTCACTTTTTGTGAAATCATTTCCATTTTTTGATGCCTAGAATTTTTTTGTCACATAAAAAACTGTTAGATGCATTCAATGAAAGATGGCAACATAGTGCAGCTTTAGTTCTTCTTGTCATGGCAATGAACCATCAGCATGAGTGCATCCGGGTGGCCGGGATTACACTAGGTATGCCCTTGTTTCGCTCCCAAAGTCACTCGATCATTCCAAGCTACACCTTAGCGATGCTTTCTCTTGAGCGCTAAAAGTGTGAAAACTGTCAAACTTTCATGTTGCATATCTTGAAGCTCATGACACATATGGACAAGCCATCTAAACCTATGGAGTCGTGTGGTGGGAACCTACAAAAACCTCTCTCTCTTTTGGACAAATCAATTCCATTTTCTCTTGGTCAGACTTTTTCTGTCACATAAAAAATCATCAAATGCATTCAGTGAAAGGTAGCAACATAGCGCCACTTTCATTTTGGTCATTGTGGGCACAGACCGTCAATGCGAGTGGATATAGGAGGCTAGGTATTGAATTCTTTCAGTTGCTAAGTCACCCAATCATGATTTTAATTTTTTTAAAATATGATGTGATCATTTTGTTTTTAGTGTGAATGGGTATAAATACAAATTATTTGAAAGTAGTTTATAGGGTCCAAATTTAATGTAAGAGTTGACATCTAGCTTGTACTTAAAAGAAAAGGAAAAATCTAATTAAAAGAGTAATTTCTTTCTTAAGCATATATGTAGACTAGTGTAAAATAAGACTTTCTAACTTAGTTTAACACTAATTTAAACTCTATCTTTTTTGCTCCCTTAACACGGGGATTAAGGATGCCATTTCCAATCCCCACATTAACCCAACAATGCATGAAGGCTTGATGGTGATTCTATATAATCACATCAAGAACATGACTATCCAGAGGAATATTGCAGAGATTTTTGACTTTGATGAAGATTTTGATGAGTCAGAAGAGGAAGAAGGTGACGGCTATGATACGAAAGCAGAGATTGAAGATGACCCCCAAATGGTCGGAACAAGTAGACAGAAGAAAAAATCAGAATAGGGGAGACAAGACAAAGGATTTGCTAAAAATAAATAGAGAGAGGAGGATGATAGTTGGAATGAGGAGGAGAAAGGTACTGACAATGACACGGACACTGAAAGCAAGAAGGCTCAAACCCAGGTGAGCCTGAAACAAAAAAAGAAGAATTCAAAAGGTAGGGAGGTGGAAGAAAGGTCGCCTCTCAGGTCTGATTTGAAGCAGAAGAGTGTCATGGAAGAGGAAAGGGCAACGAAAGATGATCAAAACACTGAGGGTAGAGAGGTTAGTCTGGAGGTCAATTTTAATACCATGGATGTCAAGAACCAGGAAGAGCATCAAGTGGACATAGGCCTTTGTATAAATAACGGGACGAAGAACTTCAAACAAGCACTCAACTAGATTCAAAAGGAAATCGAGGGCATAAAAGAAAAGGAAATCGAGGGCATAAAAGTCAAGCAAGCCGATGAAGCTGGGAAATCAAAATCTTACAGGCCCTAGGTTCTAGAAAATTCAACTCCCTCCCAGATTGTTTTAGTGAGCTAACCAAGGCAATTCACAATGCAAAGGAGATTATAAATGCCAACCGCAATAGTTTTACTTGCCTGGAAAACAGAGCAGATGCTATTGATCAAAGACTGGATGGTATTGAAAACACACTTTAAAAAATTGGGGAGCAGAGCCATAGGATCCTGAAGGCTTCCTCAGTGAGCATGAAAAACCTCATTCGCAAGCTGGAGAGCTACCAAGGGGATAAGGCTGCAGAGGGTATTATTGACGTCAAAGACGATACCCCTGAGGATAAGGAAACTGGGCTCAGAAGAAGAACCAGAGCTAGTACTAAAAGGATGCAGAACTAGAGCAAAGAAATAGAGGACATCAAGCGGGCTGTGGAAACTATGGATCAGTTCAAGCTGGAAGTGGCAGAGATGCTTCAAAATTTGACCTAAGTCTAGGCTTCTGTCGGTCATTTTTGGTTTTTAGTCTATTCTGATCTTTTGCTTGCTGGTGTTTTGTATGCCAGCTGTCTTTTCTTTAGCTGTTGTCTTTTGTTTAGCTGTGTGTTAATGTTTATCTTTTGATCTTCCTGTAGTGTCCTAAAATTGTGACACTTGCAATTTCGACTGCATTTCGGTCTTCACGATGGTGACGCAACACGCAACCTGAATAGAGACCCCGAAACCTGATTATGACACTGAAAACTGCATTTTCTTGCACCCTGGCCTGAACCTCCTTTGCACCCTGCTGTCCCGGGAGGTGGGACCAGAGCGCCCAGCACCCTGGTCCTTCAGGACCAGGGTGCCCAGCGCCCTGGTCCCCCAGGACCATGGCGCCCAGCGCCCTGGTCCCTGGGTCCTATTTTGGGCCCGGTCTCTTTCGGACTTCGGGTCTTTATGTTTGCAAATTGGAAAATTATCTTTCCTGGTCGGCCTAAGGTCGGGAAAATTAGTCTATCAGCCCTAATTGACAAGTATATAAACTACATTTTCCTCTCTCATTTGGACATATACATACATGATGAAAAAGTCGTGGAAACTATACTCAAGCATTCAAGCATTCAAGCATTCCTTCAAGCAATTGATCATTCTAAGTCTCCATTCAAGGCTAAGTGTTGCATTCAAGACAAGGATTCAACCATTGAAGAGGAGATCACTTACAACACATTACATGCTACAAAATACAACATACAACAAACAACAACATCTATACCTTCGCACATAAGGATACAAACATCCTTACAACAAGGTATTAGTACTTGTTTTACATTACATTTACAGCATTTCTCATTTCTTGGTTAATTCCAAAACTGGGGTTTGACCTAAAGGCAAACCCCTAATCCCTAACCCCCCAATCGTCTTTGCTTTTCTGTGTGTAGGTTGCAGGTACGTGGCTGAAATTGAAGATCTGGAATCCTTGTGCAGAGACGAACATATCCCCCTTCGTTTCGCGGATTTTTCGGAGGACCGTGTGCACGCCGGGCGCCATCATCCCGACAACTTTTGCTCAAATTTGCAGGACAGCATCGTATTGACATTTTACTACTAATTCCAGGTCCGCAGCTTCATCCTATATCCCTATCTCAGTTTATAAGCGAATCTTTGTCACTTTCTATGCATTCCTAGCTTAATTCTTCTATCAACATTCTTTACAAAAGAGGGTTGCCTTGCTTTCTTAACCCTTGAAACACATTTAGCATCCAATCTTGCATTGTGTGGGATTGGATCTTGTGGGTTTCAACCCCTCTTTTGAATGTAAAGTCTCTCCCCTAAGTGAAAACCATCAACCCTAGTGAATCTCCCTTCTCTCTCCTTGGAGTTGGAAGAGGGGAGAGCAACTAGGGTTCGATCGCGATTTTCCGCTTTACATTTTGGTGAACCCGACGTGAACATCCTTTCTGATTATTCATAGTTAGATCTGAAAATTGGATTCCTTGATTACATTTCCATGTTTGATCTTTTGCAAAATTTTAAGAGGTTAATTGCATAAAAACCCTAAATTTTCTTTTTAAGTAATTAAACTTGCGAAATGTTTAATTGTTGATGCTTGTTTCAGATCTGCCCTTCTATTACAAATTATCAATTCATATTTGTTCTTTAATTTTGAAAATTAAGTGGTTAAGTGTCAAAACCCTAATTTTTGAAACCCTCTTGATTCCACCTTTGTCTGACAATTTCACTGATCAAAACATCTCCAAATCAGCTGTAACTTTGGATTCCGCAATAAAATCATAATATCTTTCATCCCTGAAAATTTGAAAAAAAGTTGCGAGGACCGTGTGCACTCCGAGCGCCATCGTCCCTGACATTTTTTCTGAAATTTCGGGAGCGAGATCTTACTGTATTTTCCTGCTAAAATCCAGAATTTTGGCTGATTTTATCAATTTTAACACCTTCAAAATTACAGTCAAAGTTGGTCTTGTGATTGCTTGGTTTAGGGCTTCTAATCATTCAAAAATCATTGAAATTGATATTTTGTGTCAAAATTGTGTTCTTACTGTCCTAAATCTGAAAAGTGTGTTATCATTCATTCGAAATTTCAGTGATTTATCCAAATTTTTTGCAATTTGTGACTTTTGAAATTAAGTGCTTAATTACAACAACTTTGGTTTCCGCTTTCAAAATTGAATTTTGCGTGAAATTGAGTCAACTTTTGAATTTCAAAACTTGCATTGCTCTTAACATTCCCTCTAAAATCATAAAATTCAAAATTTCAGTTTCCCTCTCTTTTTCAAAATTCAAATTTTGCATTTTTCGACAATCTTGGTAGGGTTCAATTTTGAGATTGCAACTTTAATTTGGCCTATCTACAGATCATAAAATCACTCAATTTTTTCAGGTTAGCTGTAAAATCATCATAACTTTCATCCCTGCAAATTTCGAAAAAAGTTGCGAGGACCGTGTGCACTCCGAGCACCACGGTCTCGGACATTTTTTCCGAAATTTCGGGAGATTGTCCTAATTGTATTTAACAGCTTAAATCTAGAAGATTGGCTGATTTTACTGAAATTTGCTACCTCTAAAATTCAAAATCTTCTCTCTTTCTTTGGTGCATGAGTTTTACAATAATAAGCCCTACTTACACTATTCCCGTTAGACGAAGCCGTAGAATTAAGTCCTTCCAAGGTTTAATTACTGAGGAGATGGAACCTAATTTGAATGGCCTTTTTAACGAGGACATGGGTAATTCCTCTAATCCTCTTAATGATGAAGAAGCTCTCCATGAGGTTTCTGTAGAACAACTTTCAAAATTGGATAACCAATTTGACGATTTTCGACAGTGGATGTCTCAAGAATACCCTGATAGTCAAGCTCTTCCTTTAATTGAGGGTCTAAAACATATGCTTCAAAGTGATAAGAATGGAATTGATATTTTGCGTGGTATTGCACACATTGTGGATTCGAATGTGATGCCTATGAAGAGTTGTGCCGAAACCTTAGGTTATACACAACCTCCTACTCAAGACAATCATTCTATTCCTTTGACGACTCCTATTGCTAGTATACCTACTTTTACATCAAACATAATGACTACTTCAATACAAGATATTCCTCCTATGATCACTAGTCATGGGGGCAATCCTTCTTCTTCAATTAACCATCTTCCTTCAATCAATCCAACTTCTTCATTCGTTCCTTCAATGAGTGTTCCTCTTATATCTCCACAAATGAACATGACGCAAGGGGGCCATTCATTTAACCATTCCATTCCTCCTTGTAGTGTTCCTCCTGTCCAATCATCTCCTATGACTAACTATCATAGTGTCCCACCACCTTACTCTCTACCTTCTTTCAATAACATAACACCTCCATCACAATCTAACACGTCTAATATGAATTCTTCGACTGAAGCGACCATTAATAATCTTGCACAAACTGTCTCTTCTTTATAGCAACAAATTGCCTCTATGAATCAATCTAAGTTTAGTGTGCCCACATTTGATGTTGCGAGCCCACTTTCTCTTGACATTGTTCGAGCTATCCCTCCTAAACATGTTGAAATTCCACATTTGGAGCTTTATAATGGTAAAGGTGATCCTCTAACACATGTTAAGACTTTTCAAACAATATGTACTGATTTTGCTTATGACCAAAGGTTGCTTGCAAAACTGTTTACTAGAACATTAAGAGACAAAGCCCTACAATGGTATTTCTCGTTGCCTTCCTATTCTATTACTTCTTTTGAACAACTTGCAAATGCTTTCATTCAACAATTTCAAAACAATATAAGTCTTAAAGTTACTTTGATTGATTTAATGCATTGCAAACAAGGTGTTAAAGAAAAAGTGACTGATTTCATTGGTAGATATAAGCATTTGTATGCTCAAATTTCTTTTCCAGTGCCTGACAATGATATTCAAAGAATCTTTATTTCTAATTTACAAAAAGACATTTGAGACAAACTTCTGTTTTCTGAGTTTACTTCTTTCCAACAGTTGTGTGCAACTCTTCACAATTATCAACTGACTGTGAGTCAAATGGAACAATCACATCCTATGACTCCGAGTGATAAGGGTGATAGTAGTCAACAACCATTTGGGAAGTTTAAACCGAACAGAGAGTCCATTAAATTCAATGAAAACATCATCAACAACAATGTGAATGCAGCATCAGGTGTGCCTCCTATTTCTAAGTTTTTCAAGAAAGAAAGAAAGTATACTCCTTTGAATGAATCATTGCATAGTATTATGAATAAATTATTGGAACAAAATGTGCTTACTCTTCCTCCTATAAGGCAAATTGATCCTGCAAAGATTACTTCACCTTATTTTGATAACAAATCTTTTTGTCAATTTCATCGTCAACCTGGGCATGATATTGAAAAATGTTTTGCTTTAAAGGGTAAAATTCAAGATTTGATTGATAATAATACTATCTCAGTTTCTGGAGTGCATGATAAAGGTAACACATCTGTAGTTCCTCCTAACCAAAATCTTCAGATTTTTACTGATCCATTACCTTCTCATACTTCTAATGCGATTGAGGCTAATGATTCCTCTCTCTCATCTGATGGTCTTGTGTCTATGACTCCAAATGTGATTAACTTTGTAGAGCAGCAAGAAATCCCTAAAGAACCTTCCATCACATTTGATTCTAGTGAAACCATTAGGGCACCTGATGGTCCTTTATACATAGTTGCAAAAGTCAAGAATACACCTTGCCGTGGAGTGCTTATTGATCCTTGTGCATGGTTAATGTTATTACTAAAGAATTTCTTTTTACTTTGCAATTGAATCAAGTGATCTATGACAAAACAGATGTGGTTGTGAAATTATTTGATGCATTTTCTTCTCCTGCAATTGGTTCTATTACATTACCTATTGAGGTCCGTAACAAATCCCTTGATGTGGACTTTGCTATTATTCCATCTTCCGAACAATTTCGTGTGAAGCTTGGCTATCCTTGGCTATCTTCCATGAAAGCTATTGCTTCTCCTATCCACAAGTGTTTTAAATTTCCCCATAATGGTGAAGTTGTTACTGTCAAT
Source organism: Cryptomeria japonica (assembly GCF_030272615.1). Lineage (NCBI taxonomy): Eukaryota > Viridiplantae > Streptophyta > Pinopsida > Cupressales > Cupressaceae > Cryptomeria > Cryptomeria japonica. Next base: position 313,618,163 of record NC_081405.1, on the reverse strand, counting down.
CATAGTCTCTTTAAACCAGCTGAAAGAACTTCTAGCATTCCTATTGATTACTTTTGGCCTAAACAATTCCAATCTCTTCCTCCGCGAAGTGATCATCTTTTCAAATCTTATCAAAAGTGGAAAAAAGATATGATCCTTTCTCTAAGTGAACCTAGAACACCCAAACTTGACATTCCTATCATTCTTGAGAAGGAAGTTCTTCCTTTGAAAGATAAAACTAATGTCTTTCCTCAAGAAGATTCCCAACCCATCCCTATGGATGTGATTATGCCTATGATTAATAAACTTCCTAAAAGTAGACCTATCCCTCCTCATCATGATGGACTTGGTCTCCTTCCAAAACAAAATATTCCTCCTTTATATGGAGCAGTTCCTCCTCCTTCCTCTTATAGAGAGAAGAGACCTTCCTCTTCTCCTATTATCCAGCCTAAGAGACCACAACCTAAACACCCAAGTGATAAGGATGAGAACATTCCTCCTCCTCAATCTTCTCAACTTCCTACTAAGACTAGATGAAATCATTCTGCACGTGAACGCTGACGAAAGCGTCGTCTTAGAGCTCAGGCAGCTGCTTCTCAAACTTTGCGATCCCCAAAAACACCTTCAACAAGCAGTATTCCATTTTCTCCTCAGCCGGAAATTGAGCCTAAATCTCCTAAACATAAGATGCATGATGGTCTTGATCATGTGCGAGTTAAACATCCTATTTTTATAAATCTTGATGATGATCTAGATGAAAATGTTATTCATGATGCAAATGTTACTCCTGTTCATTTTGATAGTGAATATGAACTTGTTGATATTGATAACCATCTATCTAACGAATTTTCTAAAGCACTTATCCTAGCTCCTAGACAAGAACACCGCGGCTTGGGATATGAACATAGCCCTTGTTTGGATCTTGTGATAGCTCCATCTGCTGTGTTGGATGTTCCTCCTCTAGCATGTTCCCTGCCTTCCCAAAAAATTGATCAGCAAGATCGGGGGGTAGATGACATGCTAGACTAGTTCATTAGCATAGCAGATTCTCTCCTCCTCTCTTTCGTTACTTCTTCTATGTGTTGTTCTCATTCTTCTATTTGTTGTCCTTAGTGTTGTCTGCTTGAGGATGATGCAAAGCATTGAGATCTCTCGATCTCTCTTATGTTGACTCAAAAGACACATGTGTTCCCTTCTTCTAGGTGACCTTCCTTGATTGGGGAATGAAGAACAATTATGCATACATACATATGATATACATGAATAATCATACAGCATACTGACCCCGAGGAAAGTGAAGTCACCTTGTGCTTTGTGTTTTGTGTCTATTATCCTTGGGCTTATCTCACACTTGGGGGCTAAATCCTTGTGATAACGTGCTCCTTTCTCATTTCTTATATGTATCACTACCTTAAAGCAATCACCCCCAGTGAGGCATGTGCGATCGCTTTAACGTAGGGGGGCATACATCCCGTTCATATCTTTTCAAGATACTTGAAAATTTCTTGACAAATTTAGCTTTGCCTTGAAAATTTTTGATATCTTTCTTGCATGACTCATAGTGAGGGAACCTTACTACTGACAGTCATGGTTATCCCTCGTGATCTTCCCTTTTACTGTGTCAATTGAAGTTGTAAGATCCTTAGTCCACTGGGGGCTTGGTGTATCTTGTCTCCTTGACGTGGTGAAAGTCTTTCAATGTTGTTTCCTTTTACTTTACCGGAAGTATGAGCATACGCTTATACTCCCGCTAAAGTGGGGGCTAAATGTAGTGTCCTAAAATTGCGACACTTGCAATTTTGACTGCATTTCGGTCTTCACGATGGTGACGCAACACGCAACCTGAATGGAGACCCCGAAACCTGATTATGACATTGAAAACTGCATTTTCTTGCACCCTGGCCTGAACCTCCTTTGCACCCTGCTGTCCCGGGAGGTGGGACCAGAGCGCCCAGCGCCCTAGTCCCCCAGGACCATGGCGCCCAGCGCCCTGGTCCCTGGGTCCTATTTTGGGCCCAGTCTCTTTCGGACTTCGGGTCTTTATGTTTGCAAATTGGAAAATTATCTTTCCTGGTCGGCCTAAGGTCAGGAAAATCAGTCTATCAGCCCTAATTGACAAGTATATAAACTACATTTTCCTCTCTCATTTGGACATATACATACATGATGAAAAAGCCGTGGAAACTATACTCAAGCATTCAAGCATTCAAGCATTCCTTCAAGCAATTGATCATTCTAAGTCTCCATTCAAGGCTAAGTGTTGCATTCAAGACAAGGATTCAACCATTGAAGAGGAGATCACTTACAACACATTACATGCTACAACATACAACCATCGCACATAAGGATACAAACATCCTTACAACAAGGTATTAGTACTTGTTTTACATTACATACATTTACATTTACAGCAATTTCTCATTTCTTGGTTAATTCCAAAACCGGGGTTTGACCTAAAGGCAAACCCCTAATCCCTAACCCCCCAATCGTCTTCGCTTTTCTGTGTGTAGGTTGCAGGTACGCGGCTGAAATTGAAGATCTGGAATCCTTGTGCAAAGATGAACAGATCCCCCTTCGTTTCGTGAATTTTTCGGAGGACCGTGTGCACGCCGGGCGCCATCGTCCCGACAACTTTTGCTCAAATTTGCAGGACAGCACCGTATCGACATTTTACTGCTAATTCCAGGTCCGCAGCTTCATCCTATATCCCTATCTCAGTTTATAAGTGATTCTTTGTCACTTTCTATGCATTCCTAGCTTAATTCTTCTATCAACATTCTTTACAAAAGAGGGTCGCCTTGCTTTCTTAACCCTTGAAACACATTTAGCATCCAATCTTGCATTGTGTGGGATTGGATCTTGTGGGTTTCAACCCCTCTTTTGAATGTAAAGTCTCTCCCCTAAGTGAAAACCATCAACCCTAGTGAATCTCCCTTCTCTCTCCTTGGAGTTGGAAGAAGGGAGAGCAACTAGGGTTCGATCGCGATTTTCCGCTTTACACTTCCTTATGTATTGGGTTTTAGGGACCCATCCAAACCCGTTTTCCCTTAATCAAAAACACTAATTTAAACTAACTCTAACTAAAGTGAAGAGACTAGTTATTGAAACTAAAAATGTAACTAGGATATATGTTACTACAGTTTGTATCCATGGTCTACGAAAAAATAGAAATTCTAGGCATGGAAATAAATATATTTACTAGTTACCAAGTTATGAAGTTGAATTATCGAACAAGAATTGATTTCAATTAAAAATGTAATAATAATTGTAGAAAACACCTTTATAATATATAATAGTTCACATACAAAAATGTTTCTAAAATTAGAGAACCTCAATTTCAATAATCAAATTTATATATGTGATTTTGCATAATAGTTGTAATATGATTTGCATTAACCAAAAAATTCATAAAGTCATAAAATGTTTCATGTCAATAAGATTATAGCATATATATCCAATACAGTGATACGAGCTTGCCAAAAGCCATATGGCGATAAAATGTCACATATACATAATAAAAAACATATGCTAAAAAATGACATTTAGGCATACAATAAAGGCCCCTAGTCTATTCATTTCCCACTAGCACCAAGAAATAGATCACGAGCAGACTTTGACTATTGAGGGGATGGAGATATATGCGATGGTGGTGTCTTTCAAATGTGCTCACTAGTCCTCCTTTCTAGACTTCTCTGGAGTTCCAATTGATACAGTCAAAACTATAGACATCAATATATAATATATATAAAAAATTAATTGTAGAATGACAAATAATAGAATAATTACTTACTAAAAACATATAATCACTCTATTCATCCACAATGGGGGGATGATCATGCTCAAGAGTGACAAGGCCCTACAACAAGCATTATGATAGAAATTAAATTACATACAAGTATCATTACAATTTTCAATATAGACAATTAAAAGAGCAATTGAAATGTACTAATTTGTCGCATACCTCTGTCAAAGCTTCTGAACTTGCTACTATTGTAACAACACCACAATCCAATGCAGCTCAAACATCAAGATGAGTATTTGATGTCAACAACTGAAAATGAAACAATAACTATTATTCAATTATCAAAGCTACTAAACTTGTTTTACCATACCATTCATGAATAAAGGTTACCTCGGTGTAAATGCCTTGATGAACTTCACTGTGAGGTGTTGATGTTGAAGCTCCAACACCAAACTATTTGACATCCAAAGTGACTTATGAGAAAACCATTCATCTAATGTTGACTATTCACATGTAATAGTTGAATTATTTACTGGATACATACTTGATCACTTGATGGTGTTGTGTAAAATGTGGTTGGGGGAATGTCATAGGTAGTAAAAACACTTTGACCCTACATTTTTATCGTAATCATTGTACTAATTTAGTTATTCTAACACTTCAAAATAAAATTTAATAGACAAAATTAAATGAAGTTGCAAAAATTTACCTGTGTATCAATGTCGAATGTCTCACTCAGTAGAGACTTTGTCATGACCATATTCTCTGTAGTAGATGGTTGTTGTGTAGGTGCATGCTAACTACTATTAGGGTGATAAGTGCAAAGGGCCCCACATGATTGACAGTAGTGAGATGGAACTTGAGGCCTATAAGATTCATTTGCATGAACATGATAACTCAATGATGAATGAATAGTACCAAACCGATACTGAGAGGGGGGGGGTGAATCAGTACAGACAAAAATACAGTCCAAAACTGGTTTGACAACAAATACTCCAAATGACTAGCAAACAGTGATACTGGTTGAAACATAGAGCAACCGGTAAGACCAAGAACAACTAAAACAATCATAAACTAGTTAAACTCTTATCTTTCCTCTTAGCTCAATACTATAGTACCATTACACCCTCATGCATTAATAGGTAAACTATCATTAGATCTTCACAATAGTTAGTTCAATATGTTTTATAGACAGGCATAAAACACTAAACCATCATAAGCTTAACAGGCAATAACAAAGCATCACAAGATAAGAGCATCACAAATGACACACATATTTTCACGTGGAAACCCAACTGGGAAAAACCACGGTGGGGATGAATACCCACAAGCTACTTTTGAACTCTTTAGAAGTCCACTCTGTTAGGATCCTTGTCCGGTTAAAGACATTACAATAGGTTTTGCTAGGAACCGATCCTGTTAGGGATCACCCGGTTAAGGGATGGCTACAATACCTGATTAAGGGTTAAACCCAGTTAGGGTTACCTTGTTAGAGGATTTCAAGAACTCAATAGCTAAAGGATCTCCAAAGCTCTATAGCTTCCCAGAACTCAATAACTTCAAGCTACCCTATTAAGGGATTTGTATCAAGCCGGTTAAAGCTACCCTGTTAAGGGATTTCACAACTATTGAAGTGGTTAAAGATCAACAGGAATTACAATGATCTAGTAACAACACTCAATGCTTATGTAGATCCATTTTGGCTCCTCTTCACCTTCTACAAATTCACTTTGCAGGTATCTCTTCTCTCCTTTGGTCTGGCAAGAATCATGTATCACTTCCCTTGGATACACACATACAAATTTTGCCAACAACCTTAGAAAGAAACACAACATCGACCTTATAGGAAACAGACAGGTCAGTAGTAGAAACCCTAAACCCTAAACCTGTTAGCTTAAGCAATTCAAGCGGTTCAATCCTGACTGTTGAATCATACTGCATCAAATGCAACAATCTTGAATCGATCTCAAGACATTCTCCATCGTCCATTATCCACCAATTTCATGGCGACTGATAACCCATCACGCGTTATCACCGTTTGACAAACTTCGCACATTCCCAAGGTGGATAGGGATAGTCTTCTTCATGCAAGATCCTTCATGTGCATAGGGCTTATGTGGCAACACGATCTATTCTCTGTTATACTGCTAACTCATCACACAGAGATCACCGATTGAGTCACACAGGCTTGAGGTACTCCAACCAGAAACCCTAAAGTGGAAACTACCTACCAACCGGTAGTCATACAATGCTTCCATGTGCCAGTTCCCATAACTACATGCCGGTTCACCTTGAGCAAATATACCACTTCACTTTGGCATATATACCGGTTCACACATATGCCGGTTCTCTCTTCTCACATATCACAATATGCCGGTTCACTTCATATCACATATTGACATCAATGACAACATACAATATCATTATGTCCTCATACCGGTTCACATAATGCCAACAATCTCTCCCTTTGGCATTGATGGCAATATACAAAGATATCTCTCCGCTTCATAATTTCTCTCCCATTTTCTACAGATATCTTTTCCGCTTCACTCCTTCTCCCCCTTTGACAACAATGCCAAAGTGGAGGCACAAGCATCCCTGTTCCATTATGCTGCTCCCCCTGAGGAGTAGCATCCTTCAACACATCAATCAACAAAAATTTGACTATGCAATACCTGACTGATGTGGAGCAAATACTTTTAGTTCACCTCCTGAAGGGGCAGTACCCCCAATTCACCTCTTAAATGCACAAATGTAGTCTTTGGGAGAGGCTTGGTGAATATGTTTGCTAACTACTCCTTACTGGAAATATTTTCCAGTGCAATATCTTTATTCTTTGAAATAATGATACTTAAGCTCAAAATGCTTGGTTCTAGAATGTAAAACTAGATTCTTTGAAATATTGATAGCACTTGTGTTATCACAGAATATACTTACCAGTTCAGATATAGGGATTTTGAAGCCATTTAAGACATGCTTCATCCTGATTGTCTGAGTGTAGTTCATGAAAGCTGCAACATACTTCACTTCCACTATAGACTGAGAGATACAACTCTACCTTTTACTCATCCATGAGACCAGTCTACCACCGAGAAAGAATGCACCACCGGTTGTGCTTTTCCAGTCATCCACATTACCTGCCCAATCAGCGTTTGTGAATACTTTCAGAATGAAATCATTGCTGTATGGGTACCACAATCCATAGTCAACTATTCCCTTCAGATACCTAAGAATCCGCTTGATTGCAACCAAGTGGGACTCTCTTGGACTTTTCTGGAACCTTGCAGTTATGCCAACTACATGTGCAATATCCCATCTGCTATGCACTATATAATGCAACTTACCAATAATTGATTGGTATTCCTTCTCATCAACCAGTATAGAATCATCCTCTTTTGTCAATTGGCAATTGGTCACCATCGGTGTACCAACCGGTTTGCTATCTTCCATGCCAAAGGTCTTCAACACCTCTTTGACATATTTGGACTAAGTGATAAAGATTCCATCTTTCATCTGCTGGATCTATAGTCCAATGAAGAACTTAATCTCCCCTATGAGTGACATCTCAAACTCTTTCTTCATCTCATCAGCAAACTCATGACTCATCTTGTCATCTCCACCAAAGATAATATCATCAACAAAAACCTCAAAGATCAGGATTTGATCTCCTTCAGACTTCAAGTAGATATTGCTATATTCACTTGTTCTCTCAAATCCAATCTTCACAAGATGGGAATGTAGGCGCTCATACCATGCCCTAGGTGCTTGCTTTAGACCATATAAGGCTTTATGTAGCCTACATACCATGTCACTATCTTCAGATAGGGAAAATCCATTTGGTTGCTCAATATACACCTCCTCTTCAAGTACACCATTTAGGAATGCAGTTTTTACATCCATTTGATATACTTTGAAGCCTTTAAAAGCTGCATATGCAAGAAGCATACGAACTCCTTCCAATCTGGCTACAGGAGAAAAGGTTTTTCCATAGTCTTCTCCTTCTTCTTGAGCATATCCTTTGCACACCAATCTGGCTTTATTCCTAATCACTGTGCCATCCTCATTCAACTTGTTTCTGAACACCCATTTAGTGCCAATGACATTTTCATGCTCTGGTCTGGGTACCAAGGACCATGTACCATTTTTCTCTATCTGTTCAAGTTCCTCTTCCATAGCCTTGATCCAATCTTCATCTTTATGAGCCTCTTTGAATGATTTAGGCTCAAATTCAGAAATCATACATGAGTTTTCTCTGATCTTTCTGCTTGTAAGGATTCCTGCATCCTTATCTCCTATGATCTACTTAGGATCATGATTCAGCTTGACATACCAAGGAATGGCCTTGATAGGTTCATCTTGCTTTTCCTCTTCATCCTTATCTTCATCAGTATCAGCATTCACCGGTTCAGGAACACTATTACTGGTACTTGGTTGACTGACAACCGATTCCTAGAAGGTTGCAACCAGCTCATTTACAACTTTCTCACTACTGGTTTCCTCCGGTTTCTTAGAGGTTTCATCAACTCTCACATTGATACTTTCCATAATTCTCCCAGTCCTATTGTTGAAACACTTGAGAGCTTTACTCTTGGTGGAATATCCTAGGAATATTCCCTCATCACATTTTACATCAATTTTGCTCTGGTGTTCACTCCTCTTGATGTAGCATTTGCTACCAAACACTCTAAAGTAGCTAACCACAGGTGTCTTACCGGTCCAGTACTCATAAGGAGTTTTATTCTTACTTTTCTTGATGAGTACCCGGTTCATTATGTAGACTGCAGTGCTCACCGCTTCTCTCCAAAAGGTGTGAGCTACCTTTCCTTGAATCAACATGGTTCTAGCTGCTTCAACCATAGTCCAGTTATTCCTCTCTGCTAGGCCATTCTGCTGTGGAGTCCGGGGGGTAGGCAGTTGCCTCTTGATGCCAAATTCTTCACAATACTTGTTGAATTCACTGGAAGTGAATTCCCCTCCTTGATCAGTTCTGAGACACTTGATCCTTTTGCTGCTTTCCTTCTCCACTAATGCTCTGAAAGCTTTGAATTTCACAAAGGCTTTAGACTTGTCTTTCAAGAATGTGACCCACATCATTCTTGAGTAGTCATTAGTGAGAATCATGAAGTACCTATCACCCTGCACACTTCTAGTTTTCATAGGACCACATAAATCAGTATGCACAAGATCAAGCAAGTTGTCAGCAGTGAAAGATTTACCTTTAAAGGTTGAGGAAGACATTTTCCCCAATTGACACTCTCTGCATAAGGTATTATCCAGTTTGCTTAGCACTGGCAACCCTCTAACTGCCTTGATCTTACTAGCCTTCACAATGTTATCAAAGTTTACATGGCAGAGTCTCCTATGCCATATCCAGCTATCATCAAGCTTAGCCATAAGACATGTACTTATATTTGCATTCAGATGAAATAGGTTACCTTTGGTCTGCATGCCAGTGGCCACCAATTCACCATCTTTTCCTTTGATTTTGCAAACTCCATTCTTGAATTCCAGAGTGAGGCCACTGTCATTTAGCTGGGCAACACTTAGAAGGTTGTGTCTGAGACCATCAACCTAGTACACATTGTCAGCACTGCTCTTTCCATTCAGAGAGATGGACCCTCTGCCTTTGACCATGCATGGTGCATCATTGCCAAAGAGAACCACACCACCATCATACTCCTCCAAGGATAGAAAATTGCTCTAGTCACCTGTCATATGGTGAGAACAACCATTGTCAATGATCCACTAATTGGAATTATCAAACTGGGAGACAAGAGCCTTCTTGTGTGCCACATCTTCCTTTACAACAACAAACACAATGTCTTCATTCTCTTCATCTTCTGATTCATCATCTGTGACACCTTCATCAACTGCCACAAAATAGTTTCTCTGGTTTCCTCCTTTGAATTTTCTGAACATTTCTGGTTTGTCCTTGTTATCACCATTAGGACAGTTTATAGCAATATGTCCTATCCGGTTGCAAGAAAAGCATTTCAAAGGTAGCTTACCTTTATATTTACCGGTTCCTTTAGGAAGCTTCCTGGCAAAGAGAGCTTCAAATGCCATCAGAATCTCCTCATCATTCATTTCTTTGCTCTGACTAGGTTCACCACTAGTGCTAGCATCTTTTCCTTTTCTGGATGGTAAAGCAGAGGCTTTAAATGTTGATTCAGTCTTTTGAACACTGCCATCATGTCATGCCCAACTTTAGGGCACGAGCGGAATTTTTTTTTAAAAAATATTTAACTAATTAACGACCTACTTAACTAATATAATCTACTAAGTGCGATATTCTTAAATAAAATAATGCATTAGGGTTGGGTCTTAACTGTTTTTATGTAAATCGGGTAATTAAACCCAAATGGAAAAACATGGTTTACCAAGTCGTCTACGAGCTAAAATCTCTCCCAAATGGGTTAACACTAATCTTCATAAATTATTAATTAGAAATCTCAAGTATAGTGTTTACTCCCGAGTTAAACTCTCTTTATGAAATTTGTCTAATCATTCCTATCCTCCTAGGATTTCTAAATTTATTTATCCTGGTAATTTAAAACCCCTTAATTAATTGAAGCCCCCATAGCCTAAAATCACTTTATTAGATTTAGACCCCCATAATTTTAAACTACGTTATAATCATTTACTAAATTTGGCCCTCTTGGCCCTACAAGGAAATTAGAGATTACATCTCTTTATTCTTTTAATTTATATATATATTTTAAAAAAAAATCTAATCCACTAAAAAAAAAAAACAAAAAAAAAACTTCTATCTAGTCTCCTCTACTCATGCCCAAATTTAACAAAAGCATTCGAAATTTAACTTTACATCTAACAGTTTTATTACAAATTAAATTTCAATTTAATCTTACTTATATATATATATATATATATATATATATATATATATATATATATATATATATATATATATATATATATGTATATTTATATATATATATATATATATAAATATATATGTATATTTATATATATATATATATATTTTACATAAATATCTATATACTAACTTATGAGTTTGTAAAAAATAAGTTTAAAATAAAACGGGTTTGGAGGGAAGCACGTTTTAAAAAAAAGGGGGACTCATTTTATCCCTCTCTTTCTTGGAATGAAATTATAAACTTATTTTTTACAAACTCATAAGTTAGTATATAGATATTTATGTAAAATATATATATATATATATAAATATACATATATATATATATATATATATATATATATATATATATGTATATTTATATATATATATATATATATAAATATATATGTATATTTATATATATATATATATATTTTACATAAATATCTATATACTAACTTATGAGTTTGTAAAAAATAAGTTTATAATTTCATTCCAAGAAAGAGAGGGATAAAATGAGTCCCCCTTTTTTTTAAAACGTGCTTCCCTCCAAACCCGTTTTATTTTAAAAAGAACAAGTGGGTGTTTGCCCTAACCCGAACTAGGGTTAGGGCGGAATGTGATAATATCTTTTATGTATTTGTTTTTCTTTTTCATTTTGCTGTGTGTCGCGCACAGGGTGTGTAGGGAAGGGTCGGCGGCCGAGCAAACAGCACGCAGGGCGGGTTGAGCCAAACCCTCACCCCCCCGTTTATTTTTTTTGGGCGCGTTAGTGCTAGTGATCGCAGTGGAGGAGGGGACGAACGGTGAAAACCCACACTCCCCGCGGCGTTTTTGCTTTATTTTCCCTGCTTACTTGTACCCTCGGAGTGTGGAGAGGCGAGGGCGTGGCGAGGAAAGGGAGGGAAGACGGGGTGCGGAAGGCACTGCAGCGCGGGGCACCGCCGCTGCGGACGGCGCCGCCGCAGGCTGCGGCGTCGCCGCCCGCAGACTGCGGGGCGCCGCAGGCTGCGGCCGCCGCCGCCCGGCGCTGCAGCCCGCGTTAACCGAGCGCCTACTTGCTGTTTAGAAGTTTATTTTCGCAGGGTTTCAAACGGGTTTAAACCCCTCGACACTTGATGTGATTTAGCATGGTTTGTTTTAAATAAAAGAAACAATATATATATATATATATATATATATATATATACACAGGTTTAAATAATTTCAGTTACAGAGTCTCAGTTTGGCAGATTCTTAATTAATATATATATATATATATATATACATACATGTATGGATGTATATATATATATATATAAATATATATATGTATTTATATATATTGGTGTAGTTTTATGTTTTAAATGACTTGTATATCAGGCCTCTGTTTTCTGTAATGTAATATTAACAGTGCTGTGAAATTTTTATTTCAAAAGGAATAAAACAGAAATATATATATATATATATATATATTCCTTTATCATATTAACAGTTTTCTCCATTTCTTGAAATATTAAATTCTGTAACAAAACTATGTTATTTTTGTTATAATTGATTTGAAGAACAGTAAATAATATATATATATATATATATACATATATATATCTATATATATATATATATATACATATATATATATATGTTTTATATTTTACCATTTAAGTTACTTGAAAATCCCTTTTTAAAATGCCTAAGAACCATTCATTTATTCATAGCAGATTGCTTAATGAGAAAAGATCCTATATGTATTTATATATATATATATTTTTTTCCTCTCCCTTTTGCAAGAAATAAACTAATTTAATAAACTTCTTTTCTGCAATAGCCAGGAAATAAAGGACTGTTTCCATTTAAATTTACAACAACCTAGTTTCATCTATTTGCAGCATATATGTAAAATAAATGCATCTATTTTTCCTTCTTGTTAAACATAAAAATTCCCATACAATCCAATACACTATTTCTCTCATTTGCAGCTAACTAAAATAGTGAAAACATCATGTATTTCTTTAACAGATTTGAATACCATGAGCATGCTTACAAAGAAGTTTGAAGTTTAAAACAACTACATTTCCCTTTTTAAGATAATAGAAATACATTGCTACATTATTTTTTTTTGAAAATAAAAACAAAATGTCCATCTCTTTCTTTTACAAGCTAATGATGCATACAAACATCCTTCTTCACATGTAAATAAACACTATCTAGCCCTCCTTTTTTTTTTTTGAAAGTAAATACTACACATGCTCTCTTTTCTCTTTTTATACACACTTCTACTTTGAATCAATCTCCCTTTTTGAAACACCTTTCTGCAATACAAAAAAAATCAGCCACATAGCTCTTTATTTCATCTTTTCCCATTCCCTTGCAACCTGCAAATAAACACATTTTGACCATGGGAAGCTCACCTCCCAGCCTAGGCTTACTAGAAGCCACCCCTGAGCTTGGAGAACCAAGCACTAGACGGGCTACAAACATACAAACTCTACACAAACATAGGAAAACACTTACATTCAAATTTCCCTTCCCAAGCTTCACATTCACCACTTTCATGGTGACTCTTCCATGGGTGGAAGTGGACCAAGTACCTATGGGGAGAATGCATGCCAAAACAATACAACATAAGCCACCTCATGGCAACACAAATGCAACCAAAAATACTTCCTCATTCCTTATGCCCCCCCAAAAGGCTCATGGCCATATTTACTCCCCTTATGACCCCCAAATGCATACACAAGGCTATGCATCAAGGGTCACCAAGGACACCCTTGAGAACACTCTCCACAAGGAGAGCCTCTCACCCATGGCTGTCATACTCCTTCCACCCCAAGATCTTCCTACCCTCCCAAGAGTAGGAGATCTTGGACACTCCCAAAACAATAAGAACACAAACAAAATACAAAGAAGAGAACTACACATTTTACTTCAACAATAAAAACTTCATAATACACATTCTTACAAACAACTCTTTTCTTTCACAAAACAACACAAACTAACATTTACAACATAACAAGAGAAAGAAGGGAGTAACCAACCTTATTCTGCCAAAAGGTTTGCTAACTTTAGTTGGGGATGAGCTGCCCAATTCCACACTAACTTTCTCCAAAATTCCACTAAAAATGTCAAACTCCTACTAACTTTCTCAAACAAGCAAAATCTCCCAGAAAGGAGAGTGGGTGATTACTCACTAAGTTTGCAAATTCTTGCCTAAGAAGGCCTCTCACACACTTCCCAACCCCTTGGGTGAGGTGTGAGTTCCCATTGGTTGCCCTTCCCAAACTCTTGCACATTACTCAAATTGGAAAGGGAAAAGGTGGAAGAGGATGGGGAAGAGAGTTTAACTCCTAAAGGGAAGGTTCTCTATCCTAGGGAGAACTTTCTAAGTTCAATTTTCGTGCATCTTGAAAACACCACTTTTTGAAGTGACTTCATAGTCACATGGGAGAAGCCACATGTTTCAAAACACCCCTAACCCATAGGTATACCCTTTGGACCTTAGGAAAAGCCTAAAAACTCACCCTAGGAGTCCATTAAACCCTTTGGAAACCCCACTGAAGTTTACCTACGGGTCAAGCTTGAGTTGACCACTCCCATGACTCCCTACCCAAGACAAATTTGGGACCACACTCATGTTTTTGAATGGCTTGGGTAGAAACAAAACTCCCTCCAAGAGACAAGTCAACATCAATGACACTTAATCAGCACATGTGTCAAGTGACACAACAAAAATACAATATAAAAATTACACATGGAAAATTGGTCTCTTGAAGGATTACACAATTACATATAAATTAAATTTTACATTCAAGCATTATACACATCACAAATAAAATACATTACAAGGGGAGGGGTGTTGTCTCTCCAAATAGACAACTCCCGGCTTAACAAACGCACATTGGTCTAGGCTTGGTTCTCCATTAAATTCCATGGTCACATGGATAATTTTCCTGCGCATCTCAATTAACACATTAGTAACTCCAAATAATCACAATTATTCATAATCAAATACATGGATTCCATTGCAAATCAAACACTCATACATTAGGCAACAATAATTCAATTTCTCATTTGTTTTCACATTCAGTTTCACCTAAGCAATCAACATAATTTCCCAAAAATGAACCATTCATAATATGCATCATTTTTCTTTCATCAAAATAAAATCCTGCAAATGACATTCTCCATCATAATGTAATTCTATTCTAGTAACATGTCTAAGGTTTCATAATCATCATGCATGAAATCAAACATCAACAAATGTCAGTGTGATCCAAATCATGGAATCATATAAGTTCTAAGTCCATAATGCATAAAATAAAGCATCCATAATAGTCTCAATATGCAAATAACTGAAAATGTCAAACTGAATTGGGGTAGGGCCTCACACATCAAAACTATTTAGCTCATAGGCTGTCAGCTTGGCTATGATGGAGTCCAAGGATACCTTAGTCTTGTCTATTGATCTCAGCTCCTGAATAGCTGCAACCCTTATTGCATAGACCAACAACAGGGATCTGAGGACTTTGCTTACCACAGTGGAATCTTCTATTTTACCACCTGAACTTTTGATTTCTCCAACCATTGTTTTGATTCTTATTCCATATTGCTGAATGGTATCACCTTCAACCATCCACATATCTTCAAACTTCCCTCTCAGGCTTTCTTCCTTAGCCTGTTTTACATGTTCATCACCACCATAGATATTTTCAAGAGCATCCCATACCTCTTTGGGATTTACCTTGTCCTGAACATCAATAAACTCAATGTCAGATAGACTACTAATAAGGGCTTCCATGACTTGCCCATTTTCTTGTATCTCTCTCTTTTGGTCATTAGTAAGAGTATTGGTAGGGACAACATAGACATTCTCAACATAACTCCAGTGTTGAGCACCCATGCTTCTGATGAATATCTTCATCCTATCTTTCCATATACCGAAATTTTCCCTATTAAACTTTAGACCTTCCCTCTTCATCATTTGACTAGGATCTTTACCTCAAGCGGTTAAGCTTACAACACAGAGGACCTAGAGTGCTCTCATACCATTTGATAACTCAATGATAAATGAATAGTACCAAACCGGTACTGAGAGGGGGGGGTGAATCAGTACAGACAAAAACACAGTCCAAAACTAGTTTGACAACAAATACTCCAAATGATTGGCAAATAGTGATACTGGTTGAAACAGAGAGCAACTGATAAGACCAAGAATAACTAAAACAATCATAAACTGGTTACACTCTTAGCTTTCCTCCTAGCTCAATACTATAGTACCATTACACCCTCATGCATGAATAGGTAAACTATCATCAGATCTTCACAATAGTTAGTTCAATATGTTTTATAGACAGGCATAAAACACTGAACCATCATAAGCTTAACAGACAATAACAAAGCATCACAAGATAAGAGCATCACACATGACACACATATTTTCACGTAGAAACCCAACTGGGACAAACCACGGTGGGGATGAATACCCACAAGCTACTTTTTGAACTCTTTAGAAGTCCGCTCTGTTAGGAGCCTTGTCTAGTTAAAGACATTACAATAGGTTCTTTTAGGAATCGATCCTGTTAGGGATCACCTGGTTAAGGGATGGCTACAATACCTGGTTAAGGGTTAAACCCGGTTAGGGTTACCTTGTTAGAGGATTTCAAGAACTCAATAGCTAAAGGATCTCCAGAGCTCTCACTAATACATTTGGGCAAATTCCGACGGAGGTTTCCGATAGACAAGGAGCATTGTGTGAAAATTTGATTTTTAAAAAAAAAAATGCCCGTGTTCGCTGGAATTCCGATGACCTCGAGCATTATATTGAAAAAAAAAACACAACGCATTTTCATTTTGAAAACAAACCGAAGCCGCTGCCCCCCCCACTGGAGCGATCTTTGCACTACAAGCAAGGTAAGGTTTTTGGCTCACTTTTGTCCAGGTGAATTTTCTATCAAGGTATTGATTGTGGCAGCATTTAGAAGGACCTTTTCAAGATTTGATTTGATCGGCCATTTAAACTTGCTTTGTAATCCTTAACATGATTGGCCATATTAGGTTCCTTTGCAATTTTTCACTTGGGCAGATTTTGAATGTTTCTTTTGTGCAAGCAATTCGGTGTTTCCTCGTTCTTTTGTGTAAACAAATCTGTATTTTGATCTTCTTTGTTTGATGAGTTCACTATTATGAACTTGTTTAAGACAATTGGACCTCCTTGTTTTTTCTTCCTTCACTAATATTGGCATTGATGACAAATGCGTAGCCTCCCTCATCTACTTATCTATTTCTATATCTATATATCTAGATATAAGCATGCAGCTTCTTCTTACTCCTAGTTAACCGGGGGGCACCTAGGAAAAACTACACTCACAATCGGCTTCCAAACCATAATCAGATACACGGATTTACAGTCAGCTTTCGAACCACAGGCAGAGCAGAGCTTGTTCCCTTGGTGTTTGCAATTTCAATTGCATCTAGATTTTGACTTTGTGGTATTCCTCAATTCAATCGATCATTTCCCTTTCATTGGTATCACAAGGTCTTGATGCTTTTTCTTATTCATTTGTATAAACAAATCTGCCCCTCATCATTCATTCACATTGCATCAAGTCGGTCTTAGGTTCTCCATTTGTATTACCTCATCCTTATGTGAACAAAACCTTCACTCCCAAATCAATGATTAAAGTTCCATTTGCATAAGGTGATTTGGAAGATCAAGTTTTACTTGTCTTCACTTGTACAAACAAATGAACTTGATCAGATTTTGATCACTCATTTGTTTTGCTCTAATCTTTAATCTTGATTTCTAGAGTTATCTCTCAATCTGTACCTACACTGAATTAGACTGTTTGATGTTTGAAAAGAATGACCTATCCTCCCCTTCCTATCTTTTCATCATTACTTCAATTCAGAACTTGGTAATTCTCATTAATGCCCAATCTTTCCTAAACTTGGTGTTGTTGTTGTTACATGTCTAATAATGTAATAGAATTCCTTCAAAATCTGCCTCTTTGCTTTTACCTACAAGACAAACAAGAAGATATCAAACATCATAAAGTACATATTATCTTTACCTATCCTTCATCTCTTATGTGCTCTGATCTTATATGATCAAATGATGTTTTTAGTTCTGACAGGTCATTCTCTAGGTCTATTTCACTGTGCCTTGATGCATTGATCAGAACATTAATTGCTTGGATGATGTTTTGAAAATGAACGGGAATGCCTTCTTTATATGGGCATTGGATGTTAGGGGCCTTTTTCACTCTATCCTTATTTAAGTGGCATGTCTTTATTCAAAGGCTAGCTCCCTATCTTTCTTGGTGTCACACCTTGCATTATGCCTCATCGTGGCTTATGCTAGGGATATTAGGGGTCAAGGGAATGGTGAGGTGGTTGTTTCTTTTTTTTAAAAATAAATAAATAATATGCCTAAAAATTCTTTTACCTTCTTTAAAAGATTAAGTTTTGACCAAACTAATTCTTAAATATAAAAATGAAGAGTGTGGTTGGTTGGTGACTAATTACTCTTTTTAACATCATTTACAAGATCATATCTAAATCAAGTGTCTCAAGAATTAAGCTAATACTAAGAAGATAGTTTGCCTAGATCAAAAGGGTTTCTTGGGTGGCTATTTATTGTAGATAACTTAGTTCCTTCATGAGAATCAATCAATTTGGAACATGTATAACTCACATTTGTGACATGTCACTAATGCAATTCCTTAGTACTTGTTTGAGTACTATCTCCTCTATTGTTTTCTATCCACTTTTGTGTCCTTAGAACAAATAATAGATTAATGAGAAGGTGGAAAAGGTGGATTCACCTAAGAGGGAGTGGATTTTCCCAATAATATGTTAGATTCTCCCAAGGATGGATGGACTATACACTTGAAAGGTAGATGATTAAGGATGATGACAAGGTGAATTTTCCTTAGAATGATAGGGTTGATTTTCCTAAGGACAAGTAGATTCATGTAAACTAGAGGATACAAATTTGGACAAAATAATGGAAGGAGACTAAAACTAGATAGATTCACCTAAATGGGAGTGTAGTCATCTAAGGATAGGAAAAATTCACCATTTGCGTAAGAAAGATGGATAAGATAAATGATTTATGTAAAATAGATTCACCTAAGAGAAAGTAGATTCACATAAGGATAGGTGGATTTTCCTAAAGATGAAGGGATAAGACTTAACAAAAAGAGGACTTAGGATGATGACAAGGAGGATTCATTTAAGGATATGGCATATTCACCTAAGAGATAGTGTATTCTCCCAAGAATATGGAAAAATTATTGATTGGTGGAATGACATACTAGATCAAGGAATGATACAAGGGTAGATTCACCTAAATATAGGGTAAATTCAGCTAAAAGGGTACCCATGAGATTGTGGTACTGAGTACCTATCTATGGATGGTGTATTTGGATACAAGTATGATGAAACCATGCTGGTGTATGATGAAACAAAGTCTAGATCTCTATTATAGGTCCAACATAATCTCTATTATTTGAGACACCATTTTATTAGCATATCCAATTAGGGTAATTTATGGGTTTAATTATGGATCATGTTGTCTATTTCCATGCACTATTGAACTTATTTGGATGTATTGTGATTATTTTAATTTTGAAGTTATAAATAAATTATATTTGTACCTTAGAAAGGGTAACTCCAATTGATGTTTGGGCAGTTTATTTGAAAACTTATGGTGATTATTACCCTAGGTTATGTAATGGAGTTATTTTTACACTAAGTAATTAACTAGAAAAATGAATTTGTATTGTTGTACAAGTATGATACAATACAAGTATGATGAAACCATGCTTGTGTGTTTACATGTTTGTGCATCCTATTGAGAACCAACCTCGCTATTGAGGAACTCAATAAATGTGGTGTTAAGTAGAAGAATGGAAAACTCAAGAAGCTATGGTGACATATTGTGGCATTAGTAGGGATTATCTCTATTGACCACACCTTTCAAAGATAGTATCCCCTAGTTCTCCTCATAGAATGGACCATTGGATGGCTCATAGTGGTATCCTATCCTACATTTATCTTGATGGCATTGCCGATAGTTGGTATGTGGTTCTTGGTACGGGTTTCCTCTTACCCTATTATCTTATTTATATCTTTGTTCCAACATGTGGAGATTGATTTTTGTCATGCTATGATGATTTTCATGTTTGCATGTGTTTTGACATTATGCAAATAGATATGATGTCACACCATACTTATGTTTTGATATAGTGTAGGTGATGGTTACATGTTGTTGATGGTAGCGATTTGGGTTCAAAGACACAATTCCACACACACACACAAATATTTGAAGATGCATTTTATATTATTCCTTCTTAGTGGCGATTAGTGTTGGAAGATTTGCACACATGTAGAGAGGAACTCATGTTAGATACAATAGGTTGTGTTTGATAACATTTGAATGTGCCTCATGATGTATACATATAGCTTTGGTGTGTGACATGCATGCACATTTTTCCATAAGACACATTGCTATGTGGCATGTGTCCAATGCATGTCTTCTTTGTGAGGCACGTTGCTATGTGCAATGTGGCCCTAGGTGTGTCTTCTCTATGAGGTGTATTGCCATGATATGTTAGGATTTGTAGTGTGCAGGCCACAAATGCATGCATGAGGGACTATTATTATAGTCATGTTTTTTGGGCATGTAGCCTAGGCATGTCTTCTCCATTAGGTACATGGCCATGCCGTGTGGGAGTTTTTGTGTTCATGCCACAAATGCACACATGAGGGACTATTATTGGAGTCATGATGAATCTTCACTCTATTTAGTCACAATTTCTAGTTGTATAGTTATGTAATGTGCACTTTTAAGGATTGTGAAGTTTCCTTCAATTATTGATGATCTCTCATCTTTGTTGCATTGGCCAACAATTTTATTTTATCTTGTTTGAAGTAGTTTAATCACTATTGTGATTTTTCTCTATTGTGTAGTTATTGTGGCTATGTTTGATTTGCTATTGGAATTGAACACATTTATTTGACTTATTATTGTTACTATTTTTTCTTTCTTTCAATATTTATGATCTTTGGTAGTTTAGTGAAACTCTTGCTATTTTTAAATGTTGCCTTCTTTGTTGTCATGTGATTCCTCACCAAGATCGACATAGATAACCTTGGATGAATGTATATAAGGAATCAAACATTGGGAAAATTTGAGGATAGGGGTAAGTGTTTATTGTATGGGTAGCTACGATCCACTTGTACATTCTTAGTGATTATTGACGGCTATGTCTTGGAGTTGGCTAATCCCATTAAACAAACAAGGGGGAAGTCATACATAATCATATGGATCCTCCCTAGTTGTGTGTGGATTCAAGATGGCCATCATTTCATATGGTTCTTGGTTACTTTGTGAGACCATGGCATCCTCTTAGACCAATATGTGAGCCTTGTAATGTTATCCCTACAATGTGGATGAATAAGTGTATGTTTAAATAAATGCTTTGCTTAGAATACTCAAAAATGTCTCTCAGAAAGTCTGCAATAGGAAAACTTTTAGTAAGAATTTGCTGACACAATGCTCAAAAATTCACACAATCAGCTACATTAAATACGTTCTCTATTAAGTTCAATGGTTTTGGTTCGATTTACAATTTTTGTGAAGCTTTTGTACGGAAGTTTCCATAGCCTGATTTTTTCGCCTGTGAAGAAAGACCATGTCAAATAATATCAACGAAGAACAAAATAAGGAGACAATTGCTAGATTATGGTCTAACTTGAAAAGAAAAGGTGATGGGAAATGTTATTGTCCCTGCCAAATTTGTAAGGGCTTAGAGACTAGAAGACTTCTAATCAAAACAACTAAGAAACATTGTAGGCAACATGGTCACATTGAAGGGGGACATGATTATCATCCACTGGTAAGTTGTTCATTATATCATTTTAACAATTTATATACATAAGAAACCACTTGATAATGAGATCATGATCACAGTTTATTTATGTATATCAATTTTATATAGGTGGAGCACCCTAGAACACATGGTATGGATCAACAAAACCCTAAGAATATGGTTTTGGAAGTGGAGGAACATGGAGGTGTGAATATCAAAGCTGAAGATAATGATCCCATGGAAGATGACGATCATGCACCAGAAAACACAATTGAAGATGATGGTACAAGTACATTGATCCATGACACATTTAGTACTGGCACAACTGATCATGATGATCAGGATGACCTTGATGTTCATGATTTACCTCTTCTTGAGAAGGCGTATGAGCCCCTTTACAAAGGCTCCCAAACAACTCTTCTCTTTGCTGTATTGTTGTTGGTGAACTTGAAGGTTATGAATGGTTTATCCAACATAACAATCTCTCATATGTCAAGGTGTGTCATACATGTCATTACAGTTAATAAATGGTGAATCATGTACCATTAATATTCTTTATATTAACACCTCAAACTTTTTTTTTTGCTGTAGATTGATAGGTGAGTTTTTCTTACCACCATCAAATATTCTACCTCGCTCATACCGAGAATTATCTGCCATTATGAAAGATATTGGAATGGAGTATCAAACAATAGATGCTTGTCCCAATGATCATATTATATATCATAAACAACATGAATTTGGAACAGAATGCCTTGAATGTCATATTAGTAGATATCGAACAGATCAAATAACAAAAAAGGTGCCTCGCAAGGTTCTTCATTATATTCCCATTATTCCATGTATGCAACAATTATTCGAGTGCACTAGCTTGGCAGAATTTATGGATTACCATGCATGCAATAGAAGTCGAGATGATATTATTCGAATGCCTGCGGATGGTTCAACATTTATGGACATAGAGGAAAAGTGGCCACACTTTAAAGAAGAACCTCGTAATCTCAGGCTTTCATTGGCAGCGGATGGTGTCAATCCATTTGGAGAGTATAGATCTATTTACTCGGCATGGCCTATTTTTGTTATCAACAATAATATTCCTCCATGGATGTCAATAAAGAGGGAGCACATAATGTTGGCAATGATTGTTCCAGGTATTTTATCATTTAATAGTCATCTACATTTAATTATAAATATTGCAGTAAAATGGTCATAATAATTATGTAATGTTTTTGTTCATTCCACTAGGCAAGTACCAAGTTAAAGATATGAATGTATATATTGAGCCTCTTATCGACGAGTTGTTGGAGTTATGGAATGCTGTGACCATGTATGACATCTCTAAACCAATAGGACGAAGACAATTTCAATTCCATGCAATGCTTGTATGGACAATACATGATGCCCCAGGGCTAACACATTTTTGTGGTACGTTATAGTGTTCAAGTTGCGCATGATAATTATAATTATAAAAATTAACAGATTTAATAGAATTATACATTATCTTGTAGGTCTTCAAACAAAGGGAAAATTTGTATGTCTAGTTTGTGGTCCAAAGATGAAATCCCATCATTCAAAAAGTTTAGGAAAGCAGGTGTTTGATGAGTATAGGCACTTCCTTCACAAAAATCATCAGTACCAAAATACTGAAAAACATCTTTTCAATGGGAAAGAAGAGACTACATCAAAGCCACAAAGAATGACTCCTCATTTATGGAAGTTGGAATATAATAGAATTAATCGTCAAGGTAATGTCATTCCATCTAATGGTTTATATTTGGAATTTGAATTTTTCTATCATGTTTTGTTTACTGATGATGTAATTGATGATACTGAAGGTCATCAAGGCATGGATGGCCACCTTCCAAAGGGACTAAAAAGTTATCCCAGATAATTTAGTAGGTTGCCTTACTACGAGCAGCTACAAATTGTGCATTTGTTTGATACAATGCATATTGGAAAGAATATAACAGAGACATTATGGAAAATATTGGATGGAAGGCATGACAAAGAAAAAATTGTCAAAATTTGTAGTGACATTGTGGAATCCAATCATGCAATGAAAAATGTCATTCAATCAAATAGCAATGGAGATCAGATTAATATAAGTGCCCTTCCTTGGTTATTAATGGAGCAACAAAGCAATTCTATAAAAGAAGTCATATGAAAAAATCGATTTCCCATAGGATTTGTTGCGAACATAAACAATCTCATATCAAAGAAGAGTGAATTTGGGCCAGGGATGAAAATGCATGATTGGCATACCTTCATTAAGGTAATTCGCGTTCTTGTGTATTTACTATATATTTGTATACTATGCATGTACTTTTCATTGTATTATGTTAGAAAACAATGAAAAGATCATTTTATAATTGTTGCAATACGTTCTACCTCTATCTCTCCCAGACCACTTCGACAATAATATCAAGCAAGTCATATATGATCTTGGAAAATACATGAGCTAAGTAGTGATGTTTGTTCAATTTGTTGTATAGATATTATATTTGCCATTTGTTTTACTTGTTATGCAATATATTTGTATATTATTTTGTAAAGTCTCGTTTATATATTTTTGCGTCTTAAATCTCTTTAATTAGGTGGTTGTCATCTAAAGAAATCCACAAGGAAGATATAAAATATTGGAAGAGAAAAATCCCTCATCTAATGTGTGAAATGAAAAAGTGTCTACCTTCAACTTTTTTCAATGCACAAGAACACTACCTCATACACCAAGTTGAGGAGATCGAATTGTGTGGACCTGTACACACTAGGTCAATGTGGATGGTTGAGAGGCACTTGAAATTTTTGAAGGCTTTGGTTCGAAAAAGAGCACATCCTGAGGGTTCTATGGTGGAGGGATATATGGTATACCAAACTATGGTGTACATTACTAAATATCTTCCTAAGTTTGCAGCAAAAATCCACGTAGATCGCATTTGGGATCCCAACCCCATTAATAAATTCGAAGGGGAGCACTTGATGGGGAAAGGTAGATTGAAGAAAGTGAGAGGTAATTATAAGATGTTATTGTAGTAAATTAATTCTTCATCTTCTAAATAAATCAATTGTAAGTGGTCTATTAATTATTTGTATAGTTGGTTGGGAGTGGGATGCACTACATTTGTATATTGCAAACAATCTTGATTGGATGACGGTGTGGATTGAACGATGTCAACATTCTGGTCACACATTAACATGGGATGGTGTCGCTTCATTGGTTAAAGAAGCTCATCGTAATGAAGATTCCAATGTTACACAAAGGGAAATTGATTTAGCATATGGTTTAAAAGATCAACAGGTACATATAATTTTATTAATCACCCGTATGTTTATCAACTCATGATGCGATAATTTTAATATTTTAGACATATTGCAAGTCAAACACCACAAGGCTATGTGCTGCAATGGTCATAAATTTCACATCAAACAGTTGGATGACACAAAGAAAACTTGTGATTCTGGGATAACTGCAGTCTTTGAGGTGACCAATATTTCATCTAGAAACGACATACATCCTCAAGTGTCTCAAAATTGATACTATGGCATTTTGGATGATATACTTGAGTGTGACTTTAATTCCTTCAAATTAGTTCTATTCGTCGTCAAATGGTATAGACTACGACTGAATATAAATGATCCTGATAGAACTGTTATCGAACATGATAATGGATTTACAATGGTTAATACAAGGTCATTTGAACGAGTTGGGGATGAGCCCTATGTTCTTCCAAGTCAATGTGAGCAGGTATTTTACTCAGAGGTTCCACATAAACTGGGTTGGTCATTTGTTGTTAGACATGATCTAGGAGGAAGGCCGATAATGTATAATGTGATGGAAGAAGAAGATACTGAAGAAGTAGAAGATAATATAGATGATCACGATAGACAGTTACTCAATGATGTTCCTGATGGAAATGTACATGAAGAAGAAGTTGATGATGATGATGGTGCTGCTACTGATGATGATGGTGATGGTGATGGTGATGGTGTCGGTGATGGTGATGACGATGATGATGATGAAAACAATGACGATGATGATGACGATGACGACGATGATGAGGATGATGATGATGATGATGATGATGATGATGATGATGATGATGATGATGATGATGACGATGATGATGATGATGGTCATGATGATGAGTTGGATGAAGAAGAAGATCAATGACATGAATGAAAAGTATGAGATGCGATTATTATATTATCTATTTAATATTGATATCTTGATAGAAATTGATTTGACTTATATGGTTACATAAATAATTCATATGTTTTGAATTCTAATGCCATTACTTAATTAATTCATGATGCACCTCTAGCTATGTGATAGATGGTGATTTAAAATACATATGTGATGGATTACATGCTTATGATGATACATGTGACATTTTTTGAACTTTGTGTTTATTTATGGAATGTGGACTACTTATTAGCTATGTGATGGATGGTGATTTATGATACGTATGTGATGGATTACATGTTTATGATGACACATATGTGATTCTTATGATGCTCAATTACATATATGATGATACATATGTGATGCTTATGATGCTTATGATATTGCAGTATTTATTGTTTATCAAATTACAAATGTAATGCTTATGATGCTCAATTGTTGGTGCAGGAACCTGAACCCCTTTGACGAGGATCCTACACAGTCTCATGGATCGATAGGTATAAGTCAATACACCTTATAGAAATAATATATTTTTTAAAAATTACAAGAAAAACAAACTTCCTCAGTTTTTCAAACATCAACATTAGCAGCAAATCTAATACAGTTATCAACACTTGAGGCCCCAGTTGGACTTACTCAAATTTTAATCTCAACATCAACTTTATGGCCGACTTCTTCATCAATATTACCCTCATTTGCAAAATATCTCTCTCATTACCAACTAACTCTCTCATTTGATGGTGCATAGGTATCACCAAATAGGTATTTGTCAGATGTGTCTTCCTCGAGTGAGGGAAATGTAGGAATAGAAGAGGAAAGTGAGACATGTAGTAGATCTCAAATAGGGAGATCAACTAGAGGTCAAAAGATTAGAAGAAAATTCAATAAAAGCATGGAATTTTTTCTTGCTCAAGGGGGGTCATGTTCTTATGATGATGAGACCAAATGCGACATTGAGGTGCCCTTGAGGTACAAATATCTACTGAAACAATGTGTACCCAAGGAACTTCCTCCAATAAACATTGATCTTTGTGTTAATGAGAGGATATATCGCATAGCATCTTCGTCGTTACATGGTTTGGGCCTATTTTCCATGGACAACATAAAGGTCTGTTACAACAAAGTTACTGAATTGATGGAGTTTGTTGGACCTTGTTACAATTATAATGATTGGATGCAGATTGTTCGATATAAAAAAAGTATGCGTAGGTATGCATTGTCAGCCAATTATATACAACAAAAAGATAATGATCAAAGTAAACAAGTGGCTATATACATTGATGGAAGGCCAAAAGTAACAGGGAATATTGCAGGTTTTATAAATAGTACATGACCTGGGTCAACTAATAAGCAACCCAATTGCATATTTGAGGCACGTGAGAGAAATTGTGTGTTTGTATGTGCGATAAAATCAATAAGTGCAGGGGAAGAGCTGCTAATCGATTACAATTTGAATCATATAGATACAAACAAAATTACTATCATGGGGGTGGTACGTACTATATATATACCATTTAAGCCAACTTCCAATTAATGAATCCAATAAACCATTGTATTATTAAGTTTTTTTGCTAAGTCTATTGGTTTCATTTCACTAACGTTTTTATATTTTTTCTTTGTCACAGGGCCACATGGATCCACCACATAGCATAGATAGGGGTGTAGGTCCCGACACTTCTATGGAGTAGGTAAACCTCATTGTAATTGTACAAATTAGATAGAATCAAACTGTTACATTATGATCTTTTCTTGAGTGTTTTGAAGTAATTTTGATAGTGTTAATTATATTCTTGTCACAGACAGATGTTCGGGATAAGGGAAAGGAACCTGCAGTACCTCAGTACCTCCATAGGGATGTGGGGCACTCAACAGTGTTATGCATTGATGACATTGCACTTACCACAAAACCTATGCAATTGGTACAAAAGAATATTAGAAAAATTAGGCAAGAGATTCTTGATTTGGCAACCATAAGTCCTCAGACTGATGAGATAACAAAGAGGGTACAACTATTGTTGACGACAATGGAAAACTTGCAAGTAAGCAGTAATGAAAGTTTTAATCATAACAAAAGTTCAATAATGGTTTATATTTTTATCTCTTTTATGTCATTAACTAAAATATGTATGTGTTGTTTTTACTGAAATTTATAGGGCATCATCATCCTGGTGGGGATGATCAGGGTATTGTGAGTAGTTCAGGTGATGACCATGTTCTATATATTAAAATCACTCCTTTGGACTTGTGAACTTGCTTTTTTAATGTTTTAAATATTTAATGTATTACTCTTCAGGTGCTGACATGGGTCCGAGGTCGAGCCCAACTGTATTGCTGACTGCAATGTTGACAACACGTAGCATGCAGACATCATTTGTTGCACCGGCTCATGTTGACCCGCCCATTGGTGGTAGATCCCTCTTTTTCTCTCTCTTTCATTATGTGTTTATTACCCTTGAAGTGTTCTTTCTTGGAGGCATTTCATAGTGGATTCATTTACTATGGTAGGAGATGCACATGAGGATGCGCCAGAGGCGAGTACTGCTGATAACATACCATCATTTCCTGGATCTTCCCGTATTGCTAGTACGGGAACGTTGCAGGCCACATTGGCAGTGAGCGACGAAGAATTGATTCCCTTGAAGATACAAAAGGTTCCAAGTACTTTAAAAATATTATTATATATAGTCTAATTGTAATTTACTTACTGATCACTCATTTTGGATTAATGATCCCATGTTTTTTTTGCAGGAAATGATATTTTTTATAAAAATCTTAATGACATTTCATTGTAGATATTTGGGCCCACCATATGTAAAAGGTGGAACATCATACGTGAACTAAACCTTATCCACTATTTTGATTTCATATCATTACTCAAATAGTTTTCCTTTTATCCATTTCTTGAACTATATCAAAGGTAGCTTCAATTTCTTTCTAAATCTAACAGGTTTGTTTTTGCTTTAAAGGTGGAATGACCAAGAAAAAAAGTTAAAAGATGAACTCACAAACCGTATGGTAGGGTTGTTTGGAAATGACACATTCGACAAGACTAAGCTCCTAGAAAAAGCTGGCACATATCTGAAGTATGTGAGGGACCAATACAGGACACATTTAGAGAAGAACGTAAAGTATGAGTGTCCCCCCATGATTCCAGAGAGGGAGTGGAAGGACCTGATTTTGGATGCAAAGGAGAGAATTGAAAGGAAAAAAGGAAATACACCACCAGATGCCAGAAGAAGGTATGTGATACTATTAAGAATGTGAATATGTACTAATTATTCATTATATTTATATAATCTAACATATTTCAAACTTTTCATAGATTGAGTGACACGTCAAAGGCAACCAAGGCAAGACAAGAAAAGCATGGGCAACACAACCTCGGCTCTGGTGGTTATATGAAACTTGCCGCACGAATTGTAAGAATCAGTAAATTAAGTATCACATCAAAATATTTATAAATTGTAAACAATTTTTTTTTGATCAAACAATACAAGCAAAATTCACAATACTAAGTAAAAATGCAGGGCTCTGAATGCAATAGAGCTCCCATGAAAGATGACAAGAGAATTGGCTACCAGCAAGGCTATATAGCCGTGGCTGAATGGCTACGAGAATTGAGTGGGCAAACACGAGATTCTGATGCATCTGTCACAACGGTAATTAAGCTGAATGAAAATTATTTCAAATTGAATACTTAACTAGTAATCTATTTGATGTTAAGTTTCAACATAAAGTGACTATATTTTTTTTGAATAAGCAAGCAATGATAACACTGCACGTGACATTGTAATCCAGCATGATAATTGTGGAACAAAACCTGTACATGAAGGTCTGGATGTGCATCCTAGTAGTGGAAGTATTCATTTGCTATTCAATTTTTTTTATGTAATTATTAATACAATTAAACATCTTAAATTGAAAATTAGTGTAGTAATTAATGTAACCTTTATTGTTAATATTTTAGAGCATGTAGTTGGTGGTGACCAAGTGGAGCATGATCCAGGTAGACAACATCAAGAACATGATGTTCCCCAATCAGGTAAAGAGGACCACTGTTAATCCTTTAAACAAATTTAATTGCAATTGGTGTATTGATTAATGTAACGTTTTGTATTTCAACTCCAGAGGATCTAGAGGGTGCTCAGCATGTTGAGGTTGAGGCTAGACAAAATGATGTGGAAGATGATGTGGCCCCATCAGGTAAAGAGTGTAACGGTTTTGTTCTTTAAATTAATGAAATACTTGTAACAATAATAAAAAAATGTTTTGAATTTAACCCAATTCTTTGTTATTGCAGAGGACCCCCCTTTGGTTCAGCATCCTCATCCTTTGTATAGGACTAGGCATACATCAAGAGCATGAGAAGAGGGCATAATATCCACAGATGGGGGAAATGATGAAGAAACCGATGTTCCACTTAGTCTTTTCATAGCTTCAAAAAAAAAACAAAGAAATAAATGATTGTAATCTACCTTATTTGATAATCACTGATTTTTATGTGTAATGAATGTAATTATGTGCTAATGAATGTTCATGAATGATATGTGTTGATGATTATTGATGAATGCTGTGTTTTAATGAAAGTTAATGAATTTTATGTGTTAATGAACGTTATGTGATAATGAATGAATGTTATATTTTAATAATGGATGAAAGAATGAATGAAAGATTGAATGAATGTTAGATGTTAACAGGGAATTTAGAGTGATGTTAGGGGGGTGGGGAGGGGCCAAATGAGCTTCCACCTTCACGTGGTTGGCCCTATTAAGTAGAGAATATTAAACTATTCTCGAAACAAAGCGAAGCTCAATTATAAGATGTGAAATGTTTGAAAGGTGAGAGTCCACAAACAGATGTGAAATGTTTAAGTAGGCCTCCCAATGAAGTGGATCTCATAGACACGAAGAATCCTATATAGAGAATCATTGAGAGCCCTTGAAGAAGAAAATTTGAACTTCGATGAAGCAATACATGATGGAGGAATATCTTGCAAGAGGAAATCAAAGTCATTATTGTGTCATCTAGATCTGAAATGTGGTCTACTTTTCAAAAAAGTAAAGATGCTTGATATGAATGTGTCATTGATTTGACAATTTCTAATGTCTGGTAGATGACTTTGATGCTCTCAAATTGTTCTCAAAGCTTATATGGCTTGGTTCTGATCCTTATAAGCTTTTAGACTGATTTAGGCACTATGATCTCACTGCAAATTTATCATTTATTGGTTGTTCTTTTGTTGATAGTGACATTTATCACTACTTTCATCTGAGGCAATCACTTCTTGATAGTCAAAAGGTTGCCCGAGGTCAAGTTATATCATGGAAAAATGAACACGGAGAAGAACTTCTATTTTTAAGTAACAAGGTATAGATCTAAATTTTGCATTACACTTTTGTAAATCCATGCATATACTGCTCTTCTATATAATTTACTTTGTTAAAGAAATGCTTGTTATTATTATTCCAAAGAGGTTTACCTCGGCTGGGCATGATTTGAAGGAAAATCTCTCCTCGCATAGGTAAGGAAAGAAAGTATCTAGATCCTACGTGTAAAACTTATATCCTTTCATAATCATGCAAGCATAACTTTCACAATCAAAGCCAAGTCTTGTCCAAAAAGCTGAAACTTCCCCATCAAATGGGGAGGTAACTCCCCCAAAAAAAGCTTGGCATCATGCCCTTTGAGGGAACTTCATTGCTGCAAACTAAATTGTATGCCTTCCATGACCATTCAAGAATCCCTTAATAGTGGCCCACACTAAGAGTGGCAATATATAACTATCTAGGTACTCTAATATTCCTTCCTCCCATCCCAGTGGAACATACCAATGCACAAATGACCATAGATTTGTGGATATAGACAGTCCACATTCAAGTCATCTCACTATAGCCAATTGATGCAGGGGCATCTTCAAATTCAAATCATGGGATTCTTGAAGAATCAAACTCCTCTTGATTGGCTTTCAGGTTTTGAAACACTTAAGGATAGTTTTGGTTTATTTTCATGTTGATGTAATAAGTCACCCCACCTTGTAAGCCTATGCCCTAGGTAGGTGTGTTATAAACCACCTTGGGTGTATGGAAATTGGGGTTATTCATGCCTTGAAGGAATTTTTAGTGAATTTGAAGAGTTTTAAGTGTCTTAGGGGTCAATTAGTGTCTAGGTGTGTTTAGGAGGACAAAATGTCAAAAGTTGTCAAAAGTTGTCAAGCAACTATGACAACTTTTAACCCAAAATTGCAACTTCCTCCAAACTGCCATGTTGGTTTCCAAAATTAGTTGATAACTATTGGAAGGGTCATTAAAGGTTGAATTCAAACCTTTGGCAAGGTTGTTGAAGGAAAATGAAAGTTTTGTGAACAAAGAAACCAATAAAAATCTATCTTTTTCATGCATTTTGCTGCTATTTCCCATATTCCGTATAGTACAGCTTTCTCCAGGGAATAAAACCTCTTGAATATGAAATTAATGTGTCTTACCTTTCCAATGCAACAATTCTGAGCCTCTAACTCTTCTGGAGCCATGAGAAAAGTGGTTTTTTGTGAAGGTACCCCGGATTTAACAGTCTACCTAGGGTTTGACAGCAAATATGAGTTTTTCTTGCTGATACCTCATGGGATTTGTATGGCCTTTGGGGTGAAGCAAGTGGTGAAAATTTAATTTAATATTTACAAGACCTTTTTTAGGGAAGTGATAGGTAAAGGCGAGGGTTTGAAGTTTTAGAGGTGGGCATCTCTATGTGACCACCTTGGCTGGGTATGCATCCAACCCCACAAATGATGATAGCGATGGAAAAAAGGGCTATAACTTGGTAATTTATGTTTTATCCATGTCCCCCACATGTATTAGGTCTTACTTTTCCTAGGTAGTAGGTTTTGAGTATACTTCCTTTGTTAAGGTGGCCTAATTAGGGCTATTAGGCCTAGGAGTGAAGTTGGGTTTATAACCCTTAGACATTGGATCTGCCCAAACCCTTTTGGAAGCCTTTGGAACTCACTTGAATGAAAAAAAATCCACTCTTATTTTTAGAGGTCGTTTGATAAATTAACAAGAAACCTTAAGTTTTTTAGATTGGCAGGGCTACTAGGCGTGACAGGCCTAATTGTAGCAGCAGTACTAATTTTTCTCAATACATCATGTTTGATGATTGAAACAGGTCTATTAACCCTATATGATAGTAAATCAAGGTATTGGAGGTCCCCATTGCCTTAGGAAGTGTGTGTCCACCTTTGGTTGGGTGTAGTGGCCTTTGAGTCCTGAGAGACTTTTGTGAGACACTGTGGGATTGGCATTGTCTAGATGGCTTAGTATGGGGAGAGGTATGAAAACAATCAAATTGAAACCAATCCAACCCTTGATGTCTTTGTAGAAGTTGTAGGGTCCTTGTTTGGGGTTCTTGAGTGAAGGATCCTATCTCAGCAACAAGGGCTTTGCATCACCAATGGGTGGATTAAATCCATACAACTGCGTAACTTGTAGATCTAAAACAATGATGCATGTAAAACTCATCATCACATCAATAACTTGCAAACTGAGATACAAATAAATACCATATGGATCTCAAGACAAAGACACCAAATCAACTCCAAATCCGATTTGCCAAACAATTCCACTAGTCAAGGAATCCATCAAGAAAATATTGTAGAGATGATGAGGGACTAATGATTGCATACTGACATCTCCTCAACGAGAAAGTTGCAAACAACCTCCTTGAATCATGCACTAAACATGCATGCAAACCCACAACTATCTTTTATCTAGAACCACCTATTGATGTTTTTTTATGCACCGCGAACACAATAAAATACCAAGGTATTCTATCATCTCTTGAACAAAGAAACTTTGAATGCTAAACAAAGTGATCAATCAAAGCAACTCCAAGGTTTACAATACGAACTATGCAACTTAATTGCATGGGATAGACTTAGTGAATATGGTGTGATTTTGCTGGAATTGCAAGGGGGCTTACATTTTTCTTGAACTCTATCGGAACTTGGACTCTACACTAACTTGCTTGGAAAATAAAAGACAAAAGAGATAAAGGGTTTAGAGATCTAATTTAATCCTAAGAACAGTGACAATAAAGGATGATGATTTGATAGATGAATTCCATAATCAAGCTTTGCTTTGCCATGCAGAAACAAGTACACAAAACTAATGCAATCTTCTAAGGAATAACAAAGGGTTTTCATATCATGAACATTCATTCGAATACCCAAAACTAGCACAATTTAAGTGAACATTCACAATTGAACTTATGCTTAATGAAGTTTAGACTAACCATACATTGCAACTTACAACCAGAAAATTACAAATAGTATGAACAAGATTTCCATCAAGAAATCATCACATTTCTCCATTGCAATATATGAAATTTATCTAAACTTGAGAAGTAACAAGAAGCCTTGCAACATGTATAAATTACATGTAGAAATCCACCATGCTTCAATGAAGATCATGTATTAAAATCAACAAGTCTTGGCAACAATTCCTTCTTTCCTCCTACTCTACTATACTTGCTATCTAGCTGCTATCTATGAACTATTAATTGTTGACTAGCAACTATTAAGCTTTACAAATGAAAAGGCTACACCTTTTATAGACCCCCATTATAATGAATGACCCATATTGACTATCAAATCAATAGTCGAGATAATATAGTGAAACCCTAATTAGGGCTTGTTATAACAAACTCCATTCTAGCCAATTAAATAATTACATTGAATAGGACACATGTCCACATTGAATTCTAACCAATGAGGAAATAGGTTAGGTATGCTTGAACAAACTTTGAAGCATTGCAATGTGTCACTAGCTCATTCATTAAATGAATCAAGTATGATGAACTTGGACATGTCAATGTGGCTTCACTTGATTAGGTTGACGAGGATTGGATGCCAACTCAACTTGCCAAGTCGATCATCACAAAGCTTATGTGATTGAGCAATATCTCTTGATACTCAACGTTATCTAGTTTTCTCAACATGATGAAGGTGGTGGGACATATTCCCAAATTGTATCATCTAGATGATCAAGTCCTTAGCTTTTGATTAATTCTTTTGAAACTATCTACTTGATCATGTTTGTGTCCTTCCATCTTCCTGATAGTTCTTGATCCTTTTATGTGACCGTGTGCTTAATGAAGTATATGTTTGATGATGCTTGGTCCTCCTTTTGTTGCATCTCCATACCGATGATGCTTGCTTCAACTTCATGGTGCATAAACTTGACTTGAATGGCTTGCTTTGATGAAATCCTCTTTGAGATTCAAAAATCTACCTCTTTGTGGGGTAATTCACCTTGGTGAATATGTTTGATATAGACTTTGTAGTGCCTAGGCTTGATGTAGAACCCACTTATTCTTGATCTATCCAGCCTTGATCACCTTTGTAACTCTAACTTGAATACCTTGATCATTGGTGATTGATGTCTTACATATGGCCTATTGTGTTGTAGATCCCTTCATTTTAAAGAAATCCTTATTGATTTCTCCTTATTCTACTGATTGCTATTCTAGGATTTTCGAAGGGAATGCAAGATAGTCTTCTGTTTCTTCCTTGTTGAATCCTCATAATATCTTGATCATCATTTGACATTGTCCTTGTGCCTTGAGATGCTCCTTCCTTTGTATTGCATTGTTGAAAGCTCTGAATAGGTTTAGCTCCTCATGTTGCCATCCTAAACTCATGAATCTTGGTGTTGATATTGATGTGAAAACCCTCCATGATGCCAATGTCCTCTTTCATGCCTTGAAGCCTCCTTTCATCAAGTGTCTTCATCCTTGCATTGATGCATGATGTTGGCATGCTCTATGTGCTAGGTAAGGTGTTCTTTTCCTTGTAATGAAGTCCTCACATCCTAAAAGCAAGAAAGAACATATCATGAATGAAATGAAAAACAAATAATGCATCACAAATAAATTTAATCTGATTTTATACCCTAATTCATAGACTTGCTCCCTAATTCTTCTCCTCTTAATTGGTTGCAAATTGAATTTGATGAGCATTTGATCTTTGTTTTATATGCTTCCTTTTTTACCTTTGCCTTCATTTCACCTCCATAGGTCGGCCAACCCAATAATTGTTTATTAAATTCATGAATTTACCTTCCTTCTAGCTGACTTAAGGTGCTCTTCTCTTGCTGAGTGGGTTTGGACTCCTCTCATGCACAGATTTAGGTGCAAATAACAAGAAGGTTTGCACAGATTGGGGTCGGCAATGTAGAAAATTACTGATTTTATCCTTTAAATGTTTGCATTTTTCCTCAAAATAAGGCCAACTTAGGGCTATTTTACCCCCGAGTGGGTTTGAAAGGCTCATATGCACATACTAGAGGTGAGAGAGAGAGAGAGGGTGAGAGGAAGAGATAATGACCTGGAGAGGGTAGAGAA
Source organism: Cryptomeria japonica (assembly GCF_030272615.1). Lineage (NCBI taxonomy): Eukaryota > Viridiplantae > Streptophyta > Pinopsida > Cupressales > Cupressaceae > Cryptomeria > Cryptomeria japonica. The sequence continues at coordinate 313,582,137 of NC_081405.1, read as the reverse complement.
AGAGAAGTAGAGAGGGAGAGAAGAAGAGAGGGATGGAGAAAGAGACCTAGAGAGGGGAGAGAGAAGAGAGATAGTAGAGAGGGATAGAGAAGAGAGATAGAATAGAGATACCAATGCCAATCTTTTTCTATAAATTTTTTTTTCTGAAAAATTGGCCTATCATCGAAATTTTGACATCAAAGCGTAAAAATTCCGACAGAGGAGTGCCATCGGATGCACAACATCCTTGTCGGAACTCTCCTGGAGGCCATCATAATTCCGACACCAAAGGGTTAAAATTACAATGGCCTCCAGGAGAGTTCTGACGAGGATGCTGTGCATCCGACGACACTCCTCTATCGGAATTTTTACGCTTTGATGTCGAAATTCCGATGGTAGCCCGAGATCGAGACGGTATTCTTTCTGGGTATGAGTATCAATGGCAGCCGTCGGAAAGGATGGGGCTGATGTCAGAATTGCGATGACCACAAGGATAGTCAGAACTTCCGACAAAAAGTTTTCGATGACTTTTTTTGTCGGTAGTGCGACAAAAATGCATCAGAATTCCGATGATTTGCCGTCAAAATTTTGACCCAAATGTACTAGTGTCTATAGCTTCCCAGAACTCAATAACTTCAAGTTACCCTATTAAGGGATTTGTATCAAGCCGGTTAAAGCTACCCTATTAAGGGATTTCACAACTATTGAAGTGGTTAAAGATCAATAAGAATTACAATGATTTGGTAACAACACTCAATGCTAATGCAGATCCGTTTTGGCTCCTCTTCACCTTCTGCACATTCACTTTGCAGGTATCTCTTCTCTCCTTTGGTGTAGCAAGAATATTGTATTGCTTTCGTTGTATACACACTCACAACTTTTGCCAACAACTTCAGACAAAAACCTAACATCGACCTTATAGTGAACAAACAGGTCGGTAGCAGAAACCCTAACCCTATTAGGTTAAGCAATTCAAGCGGTTCAATCCTGACCGTTGAATCATACTGCATTAAATGCAACAATCTTGAATTGATCGAAAGACATTCTCCATCGTCCATTATCCACCGATTTCATGGCGGGTGATAACCCATCATGCGTTATCACCGTTTGACAAACTTCGCACATTCCCAAGGTGGATAGGGATAGTCTTCTTCATGCAAGATCCTTCACGTGCACAGGGCTTATGTGGCAACATGATCTGTTCTCCGTTATACTGCTAACTCATCACACAGAGATCACCGATTGAGTCACACAGGCTTGACATACTCCAACTGGAAATCCTGAAGTGGAAACTACCTACCAACCGGTAGTCATACAATGCTTCCATGCGTCGGTTCCCATAACTACATGCCGATTCACCTTGAGAAAATACACCACTTCACTTTGGCATATATACCAGTTCACACATATGCCGGTTCTCTCTTCTCACATATCACATATACCGGTTCACTTCATATCACATATTGATATCAATGACAACATACAATATCATTATGTCCTTATACCGATTCACATAATGCCAACACAACATGTACTAGAGGCTTGACATACTGTATGAGGGTCTAAGTCAATGAGCTAATGGACTCTAAGGTGTCCACCTTGACAGGTTCCTTCACAATGCAAGGAACAGTCACGTGCTTCACCATAGGTCTACCCAAGGGTCTTGATGCTAGGTTTGGGTCATGTTGTTCCCCTGCTCTGTCATGTGACGATCCCCCACTCCTACCTTGAAAATTTAGGTAGTCAAAATAGTTAGGTATCTCATTGAGGACAAACTCACAATAGAGTTTCCTTAAAAAGTACTGAGGTACCTCATGATTATTACATGGTGGCTGATCAAAAACCATCCACCACCTATCCCAAAAGTTATTCCTTATCCCTTTATGGTGGCACCAATGGATAGGGAACCTCCTGCATCTAGGCTGTAAGGATTGATTGGTTCTAGGGTTCGTGAAAAGTGCACACGGGTCAACTTTGTTTATTTTCTTTTTCTTTACTACAACATATGATAACTTGTTTGCATAAATTTTTTTTTGTTCTTCTCTTTTGTTGGAACACATATTAATTTGACCACTCACTAAACCTACATGGGTTGCAATATATTGCAGTGACTCCACAAGGCTTGTCCTATGAGAGGTTGTGGAATTAGGATCTTTCAACCTATTTATCAACTCCTCAAGTTGTTTTTTTGTTGTTTTCAATTTTCCCTAATATATTTTCTTGTGTTCCTCAGGGATGTCTAGGAATTGGGGGAGGGGTTGGTTGTGGCTCTTCTTTAGAAGTCTCTTCATGAGGAGGTGGTCGTGGGTTTTCAACATTTTCAGATGGATTTTGATTTCCTAAAATTTAAAACAACTTTGAATTTAAATACCTAATTTAGTCCATATTTTAAACAAAATTAGAGAGAAAAAAATTGAAATAAATACCTCTTCAACCCCCTCGACACCATGGTGCAATTTTGATGAAGATCTCACAATACTAGAAGCCAAAAATATGTTTCTATTTGGCATGCACAATTTGGAAGGCAAGAAATGCAACCAAAACACGAGTTTAGCAGAAATTGGTTTGAAAAATACAATTTTTGGGCTTTTAAATTTGTGGTTCTCTATTTGGGGCACGCCAAATAAGGTGTGCACCCTATTTGAAGCACACCAAATAGGGTGCACGCCTTATTTGGCATGCACCAAATAACCCATTGGGGACCAAAAAGATTTTTGGCATCTTTTTGGTCCCCCATCTTGGTGCATTTGCCCAACATAACTGCCATGGTTTGAGTGTTTTTATTGTGGGGAGTCTCTACACGGTATCATTTTCATTGTGTTTTATATGATTCAAAAATAATTTTATTTGTATTTGTCAATGACAACATGTTTGACTATAGTCCCTCTAAAATTTATTTCCTTGCAACACTTAAATTTGAAGCATGGTTGCTTGCGTTGTTTCAAGAGTTAGCAAACTACCTAGTAACAAATTATGGTGTGCTATCTATGATCTTGATGAGGTAAAATGGGCACCGTTTGCAAGGCAAATTTACGAAACCACAACACAATAGAGAAATGAGACCAACCAAAATCAATTACAAAGGATTAATAGCTACTGCTTTTAATTTTTAAAAAAACCAAATAATTTTTGAACGAAAATATAATTTTGCTATGTACTAAAGTAAAAAATTCAAATAAGATAATGTTAAAAACTAATATCAAGTGGACAATGTTCTAAATTAATGTTGTGTGTAGTTTTATGTTGCATGAGAACTGTCCGCTCAAATATTATTGAATAATATTATAGACTAGTAATTGTAATTATGGGGAACTGCAACTTGGAGAAAAAGCTCAGGAAATATCCGGTGGAAGACATAATCGCCAACAAATTTATTCACAGTTCAAAAAGTGAATAGTGTTGATCAGCTCCATCCTTTCCTTTTCTTGGTAAATTCAACATACTTTTTAGTAAAAGGCAGTGCTCAAATTTGTAACTCATTTGATTTTTTATTTATTTTGTTTTTATGTTTTTAGAGGATTGTATTGAATATCACACATAAAAATAAATAGTTCTAGCAGTGAAAGGTCTTTATGTCCATTATTGAAATCAAGGTTTATAGATTGTATGTCTGGATTAAGAAATCAGTATGCTTGTTTGAATTGCTAGAAATAATTATATTTTTATCTTACATTACTACGCTACCATCGTTGATTTAAATAGTTTGCACCTGTGGTTTTGGCCTTCTCTGCATATTTCTGTAAAGTGGAAAATTGAACCCTAGTGACTCCCCACCTAGGAGAGAGAAAGGAAGTCACTAGGATGGTTTTCACTTGGGAGAACTTTACGTTCAAAAGAGGGGCTTGAATCCAGTAGATCCAAATCCAAGGGAAACATGGATGTGAATTCCAAGTGGATTGCAAGGGTTGAAGTGTGATTTTCCCTCTTTTGTAATAGATATGTTGACTTGTTGAATATGTGGAAAAGAGAGAGAGAAAATGAGTGAAATGAGGAGCTACCAGTTTGGGATCGCGCTGTAACTTCGGATCTGAGCTAATTAGACTGATATGGATCTGCCCTAAAAATTTGGAGAAAAGTCATCAGGACTTTGGTAGGAATGTACATGGTCCTCCACAAACTCCGTGAAACGAAAAGGGTTCTTCCATCTCTACAAATGAAGCCCAAACCTACAATTATAGCTGCACACTTGCAACCTACACACATAAAAGATAGGAAAAGGGGTTGTGGATAGGGGTTTGTCTCAGTCAAACCTCAGTTGAGGAATCAACCTTGAAAGAATGTAATTGCAAATACTTGAATGTAAACAATGGAAATGTATACCTTGTAGATCTGCAATTTGTTAATGATGATTGTAACATGACAAAACCCTAACACACATACATGCTTGCAAATCAATGTTGAAATATTGCTCCAATGGATGAATGAAGAAGACTTGAATGCTTGAATGCTTGATGATGTATATCTTTGCCTATGCTTGCTTGTGATCCACTTTGCTTGAATTTTGCCTCCCATTCCTCCTTATGCAAATGAGAAAACCAACTCCCTTTTATACATGCCTCTTGAAGATTGATTCATCTCATAAAAGGCCAACATCGGGGAGATTTGGGATCCCGAAGTGTAGATGGGGCCGAGGGGATCTATCTTGGGGCCACCCTAAGAGGGTGGGATAGGGGCGCCACGCCCCTATCTTGCCCTATCTTGGGGCCCAAATAGGGTCCTGAGGCTATCTTAGGGCTCAAACATGAAGGGGTCAAGGGGTGAAAATGAAGAAAGAGATCTTGGCTAGGAAGGAGGATGTCGTCACCGAGGTGAGGACTTCAAATGTGGTTAATTGCAGAGGCACAATTTTATGACACTACATTTAGCACCCACTTTAATGGGAGTATGGCTAAATGTAGTGTTAATAACTCCTTGGGAGGGCAGGTCTGCTAAAGAGATGCACTAATGAAAGCAAAAGATGAGTCTAGCTTTCTGATCACCTAAGAAAGGTGAGAGCATACTCGCCTATCATCAAAGACACATAAGACATGATAGTTCATTTCTTTAAGCCCAAATTGAAGTGTGCCTAAAAATCTTAAAGAATACACAAAGTTTTTGTTGAATCCTTAGGCAACCTCCAAAATAGATCCATTAGTAGTCATGATTGTGTTTTGAATTATGTCTTTGACAAGCGTATCTTCGTAAATCGCCCTGCAGAAAAGAGTTAGGTTGCCAAAAATCTCACAGACAGAACAAGATTAGCATAGTGATCCGAACTAAGAAATTTTCAAAAAAAACTATATGAAATGTTATCCTAACTTCAAATAGGCATAACTTTCTGCTTGGGACTCAAAATTACGAGCCATTTAACTCGTTGGAAAGGTCTCCAAGTGACCAGAAGGCCTTCAAAAATGCAAATTACCAATGTATAGACAAAGTTAAAAATTCTAACTTGCAGTTTGTGGAAAAACATAGAGGCAGAGAGTCGTATGACACAAATTTTCATTTAGTATGACAGAACTTTAGATTTTGCATAGAGACCAAAATGAACTCGTATGACATAGGATTTTGCAACCAGAAATTGGTACGACACAAATTTTTCTCTCGTATGACAATGAAATGAAGCTCGTATGAGTCAGGATGAGATAGTATGAGTAAAGAATTTGCAACATAGAAATTCGTACGACATGCATTTAGCTCTAGTACGACAAGGAAAAGAGGCTCGTACGAGTCAGGATGAAGTTTCGTACCAGACTAAAAGTTAGTTCGTACGAGTTGGAAAATCAACTCGTATGACATTCTGATTCAGGTCCGGCAGAGATAGATGTTTGTTGAAGATTAAGAGGCCAAAAGAGATGATTTTGGCCCCACGGTGGGTGCCAAAATGTCATGCTCTGTGAAGTGTATCTATACCTGCAACCATAATGCACTCAATAAATCATTACAAGCAATGGTTAGCAAATTGAAACAATGAAATGTAAAACCATAGCTAATGGACTTATTGCCTCCTAGTAAATGTGAGTATGAATTTTGCTCTCATATCTTATTATGCAAATTCCAGTGACTTGACTACACTTAGATGGAGGATTTGAATGATGAAGATGCATGATATAGCAATAATAACATGATTAAGCTACATGAATGATTGACCTAGCATGATTAAGCTAAGATTTAAGCTGAAATTGAGCATGATAACATTGCTAAAATTGATAAACTATAAGCTAGATGCCTATAATAACAATGCATAAGCTTAAAATGAGATGGGATCAATATTGCTCAAAATGATATGAAATTGGGACATGAAATTGGGACCCTTTGAGCTCCAAAATGAGGCCTATTTATAGGATTTCCATGGCTAGGGGTGATGTGGCAAGAATCAACGATCAAGATTGATCTGAAGATATCAATGGTTAAATTGGAGGAGGATGGCAAAGGGGGTTGGATTAAAGAGAACATCTGTCATCTCTATGGTGACAAGTGTTAAGAGGCTTCTAGAAGGAGGAGGATGAAAGGGAACACTTAGTGACAAGTGTCACAAAGGTTCTAGAAGATGTAGGATGAAAGGGGACATGGTAGTAGGTAGAATGGGATAGGTTTAGGAATGGTTAGGTTTAGGAGTGGTAGAAGTTAGGAGAATTTGAATTTAAAAATTCAAATAATAGGAAAAGGCTAATTAATCTCAACAACTCATAATTGATTTGTTTTAATTAATTAAAGGATTTAGAAGAAATGAATTTGATGGGGGGAATTAATTAATTAAAGGGGTGAAATGAACCTATCAAATAAATCCTTAGATTTATTAATAAATAGAGGAAAGGGGAAATTTAATCAAATTGCTTAGTGAATTCAATTAAATTTGGAAGGAGGATTAATTAAATAATTGCTTATTTAATTAATTATCTTCATACCATTTTTAGGTGTATACAGAACCTGGAATTGTACCACCATGAATGATAAAGAGCCCCCAATAAGTAGGCTAACTATGTCACATAGTGAGGAGCAACATAATAGGAACTTGAATGTTATTTTATATGATCATGATGAAGATGCCATTTATTGTTAGATGTTATTTTGAAAATGCTTGAATCAATGCAATGTTGTATTTGTGTTTTCAAAGCTTAACACTCATTAGTAGGATGGCCATGGGTTTGATGATATTTACAAAAAGAAGAAATATGAGAATGTTGTTTATGTTTTCTTCTTCGTTTAGGACAAAGAGGAAATATTAAGTTGGAATTTAGAAGATTGGTTAACACATGTTCTTGTTTTAACTCAAAATTAGAATGAGAAGGTGTGGATTTACAAGACAATGGAGAAGAAGATGAAGACATAGGAAAGTGTGATTTCTCATGACTTTGTTGCTCACATTTAAACATTTGTCCATTGCATGTATGTTAAAAAGAAGGTTAACTCTTAGGGGGAATTGGATTGAAGTTTAAAGAGGCCCAATCAAGTTTAAGAGAAAAAATTGGAATATGAAATTTAGGCATCTTAAACTTTCTAGGAAAGGTAGGAGTGAAATCTAAAGACCCCCAATCATCCTCTAAGAGTTCTTCTTTAGGAACTTCTCTGGTAGGAGATGGTGTATTTGAGTGAATTTAAGAGAGGATTGTAGGAACTAAGAAATTATATGATGCTTCACTTATTTTCTCATCAACTACCTCATTAGTATATGTGTAAGGCACAACATGATAATCAGGAATAATTTTTGGTTTCATAGAAACATGAATGAAATTGATTTGATTTTTGGGAGGGAGAGCATTATGATGAGAAATAATATCATCCTCTTGTTCTAAGGTATCTTTATGTTCAATACACTCATTAGAAAAAGAACTATCATATGTAATTAATGCTTCATCTTTAGAGTCATTGAAAGAAGGTATGGTATCACTAGGATAAGTAGCCATAATATCATCCCCTTGCACCAAATAATCCTTATGAGGGAGGTACTTTTTAGGAGAAGAAGGAACACAATTCTCCAAAGATTCTTCTTTAGGAGGGGGACCTTTGAAAAAAGTGTCCACATTCCCTTTTTGCACCAATGTGCCCTCATTAATGAGATCAATTTTGGGAGAGGGCAAATCATAGCTATGAATGAAAGGGAGAACTAAACTATCATCATATGCATGAAAGGGAACATCATGAACATCTTTAATGTAACTCAAAATTGAATTAGCAAAATAAGATAGGAACTCCATATGCACTTATGATCAAACAAGAAACTCATATGTCATTTAACCATAATAATGTTCACCCCATACATGCATAGAAAATTGAATAAAGGAGGGAAAATGGAATTTGAATTGCAAATTTGAAATTTGAATTTGTGTTCGACCTGAGAGGGTGTTAAAATTGATAAAGTATGCCAATTTTTTGGATTTGAGCAGAAAAATATAGTCAATTTTGTCTCCTGAAATTTCGGGAAAAAAACCGAGGACCGTGGTGAAAATGCACACAGTTTGACCAAATTTTTTCAAAATTTTCAAGGATGATAGAAATTATGATTTTAATGGGAAATCCAAAAAAATAGTCGATTTGGAGATGTCTAGATCGGTCAAACTTGCAGTCAAAGATCGAAAATAAAAGAATCTTAAAAATTAGGGTTTTATGATTTAACCACTGAATTTTCAAAATAAAGAGACACATTTGAATTGCAATTTTGAAATAGAAATCAGATCTAAAACAATCAATTAAAATGTTACACTTCACAAGCTTAATTTCCTCAAAATGAAAAATTAGGGTTTTTATGCAATTAACCTCTAAAATTTGCAAAAAGATCAAACTTGGAAATGAAATTTTGAAATTCAAATTGCAATTATTCAGATCTAACAAATAAGAAATCAGAATTAAGATGTAGGACGTCGGGTTTACCAAAATGTAAAGTGGAAAATTGAACCCTAGTGACTCCCCACTTAGGAGAGAGAAAGGAAGTCACTAGGATGGTTTTCACTTGGGAGAACTTTAGATTCAAAAGAGGGGCTTGAATCCACTAGATCCAAATCCAAGGGAAACAAGGATGCGAATTCCAAGTGGTTTGCAAGGGTTGAAGTGTGATTTGCCCTCTTTTGTAATAGATATGTTGAAGTAGGAGGTATTTTCCACATCAAGTCAAACTATGATATTGCTATCAGGGTTCAATTGTGTAGTTTTTGAGTCAAACTCATTGACGCATGTTTCATGAGTAGTGGTTCACAAGAACCCATCTCTCATGAGAATGAATGGTCAACTTAACACTCATTGTATCTAAGTGATGCTCATAGGGGTGAAGCATTGGGACTTCATGGGAGGTCACCCATCCCAGTATTACTCCAACTCAAGTGTGCTAAACCACAAAATTCCCTCCAAGGTTAAACCCACTTAGCTTGCAACCCCATTTGAAAAACCTTCATCAAGTGTTGTGCCTTATGAACCATTCATTATTTTAAAATAAGTTAAATATTCTTTTGAGATGTGTTTGAATAGATATTAATATTTTATATTTGTATATTCTAACTAGCATATATATCTTAAATCTTAATTTAATTTATATAAAATACATCGAGAGATATCCTTCTCGAGGCGTCTATTTTGAATCAGTCAAAATAGGCGTCTTGAGAAGGATATCTCTCATTGTATTTTATATTAATTAAATTAAGATTTAAGATATATATGCTAGAGGCAGTTGTGTGGCGTGACATGGAAAAACTAAAATAAATGCAATATATAAAGTTATATAGTATCTTTTTCTTGAATTCAATTATATTATAGTATTATTATATTATTATGTGGAGATATATGAAATTTTATATATCCATTTAGACTATTTTTAATAAATATATATGTGTTGCAAGATTAAAGCATATACTAAAATGTAAGATATATTAGACTTTAGTTAATGATAAGGGTAAGTGCACCAAGATCATGTGTAAAAAGGGGGGTATAAGTGGACACCTTTTTAAATTTTTTTAGCTAAACTTGAACTTGGAGGAGAAATTTGAGAGTCATCCACTCAAAATATGAAGATACTCATAGAACAAAGATTGTAGTACTCTGAATCTAGTTTCCAAATTACTAAATATTTTCAAAATTGGATAAGATTAAAAAGGTCAAATCCTTCATGCACAAAAAATAGGTCCTTATTTTTTCTGAAAAACATAACATAGTGTATGACGTGCGCATAAAAAAAGTCATAGTTAGATTTAGTATTTTGATAAATCCTTTCGTAGAAAGATAGCTAAGAGTGAGCACTAGAATTTGTATATTTTTTGTAATTTTCTGTTGAGTATTTTTTTTAATGATTTTTCAAATCGGGCACATCCTGAAAATCAGGTACCTATTCGAGCACGAAGCATAACTTGGACCAAAATAATCGAAAATGCAATTTATTTTTAAAGTGTAAAGAATCAAGTGCACTACAATAATATATAAAGTTTTTTACATTTGGATAAGTAGATCAAAAGTTATTAAAAAAAATGGTACACATATGTCTCTGAGAACTATGGAGACACTGGTAAACAAAATTCAAGATTAACATGTTATTATTGTTCAAATTTAAAAAAAATTATATGGTAAGAAAGCTTAGAAGATGGGTGAAAATATGGCAACAATTTTAGAAATACCCAGTTGATGAGGTGTAAACCCGATGATGACAAATTCGATAATCCAATTTGATAAAACAAAACACATCAAAAAGGAGGGAAATGGAGGGAAATCACAATCCCAACCCTTAGCCTTGTCATCCAAGCCTATTTACAAGCCTAAATGTGCTAAATGTGTATGACGTTATAAAAAGAAAAATCTCGTACGTATTTTAGAGAGAACAAAAACCATACGGGTTATGTCAACATAAAAACATTCTAATATATAGAAATACATATGTATGTTTATGTACACACACACACACACACACACACACACACACACACATGCACATATATTGTCATGCCTATGAAGTGTGATACCTGCAGCTGCAACACAAAACACTCAATAGATCATTACAAGCATGGTTATCAAATAATAAGCAAACAAAGATGAACCATGACAAAGCGACCTATTGCCTCCTAAGAGATGCGAGTATGGATTTTCTCTCAGATCTGGATAAGAAATCCCAATGACTTGACTACACCTAGATGGAGGATTTGAAATGATAATGATATGCAAAGATGAGATTGATTATGCTAGATTTATCCAAAAGACTAATTAAGCTAATGATATGCATGATTAAGCTATGATGATGTTGCAATTAAGCTAGAAAAGAGATTGATTAAGCTACATGATTCAACAATTATACTAGAAAATGATCAAATTAAGCTAATACAGTTGCCTATAACAATAATGCTCAAATGATATGCCTATAGTAACAATGCCTAAATTGATAATGAGATGGGATCCTTTGTGCTCCAAAATTCGAGATATTTATAGGATTTCCAAGGCCAGGGGTGAGGTGGCAGGAATCAACGGTCAAGATTGAGTCTAAAGATATCAAGGGTGAAATTGGAGAAGGTTGGAGAAGAGGTTGGAGGAAGGGACACTTGTCATCTCTATGGTGACAAGTGTCAAGGAGCCTTTCTCATAAAAGGGCAAATGTCCAAGAGAGGAGACATGTGGCCAAAGTGCCATGTGTCTTAAGAAGAAAATATCCACACCATAGGAGGTTAGGATAAGGAGGTTAGAATGTGCAAGATAGGATAGGGTTGGTTAAACCCAAGGTTAGGTGGAATGGGTTAGGTTAGAGGGATGGTTAGGTTAGGTGGTTAGAAGTTAGGAGGCATGTGGGTAATTTCAATTAAAAAATTTAAATAATAGGAAAAGACTAATTAATTTTCAACAACTCATAAACTAATTTGTTTTAATTAATTAGGGGATTCGAAGAATTGATTGAAATGGGGGGAAGATTAATTAATTTGAATTAATTAATTAAAGGAGACCATGGAATGATCTTAATGAATAAATCCTTAGATTTATTATAAGTAGATGAAAGGGAGAATTTAATCAAATTTCCCAATGAATTCAATTAAATTAGGAAGGGGGATTAATTAAATAATTTCTTATTTAATTAATTATCTTCAGACCATTTTTAGGCGTATACATTTTGCCCCTCTTTGAAGCGAGGTGTGATGATGCATTGATTCAAATAATAATCTCATTTTGATGATGATATTGGTTCGATAAGATGCCCCAACTATTGATTGATAAATTGTGATACGTTGATGCCCCCTGGAGAGATCAATTGAGATAATTGACCATTGGAGTTTTTGGATCTTTATGAAATTGATATCTTGATTAGAAATGATTTGATTTCTGCAACTATGGTTGACGAAAATGCGAGTTCTACGATCATGGTGATGTGGTTCTTGATTATTGATTTAGCTTGATTGATTAGATTGATAATTGTAAGTTCTGATACTAAATGTAAAGTACAGATGCCAATAGCTAACAAGATGAGAGGGGGGGTGAATCATACAAACTTAATCTTCCATAAAATCAATAGATTCAACCTCGGTAACATATACTTCAATAATATAACCAAAAATTGCTAAACATGCAAACTCATAAACACATAATCATCATAACACATATAACACTAGATTTAATGTGGAAACCCAAATAGGGAAAAACCACTATGGGATTTCAGACCCACTAAGAAATATACTCTTCTAGAGTATGTTCGGTTAAAAGCAAATCCTGTTAAAGATTACAAACACATTGCTAGATGTGACCCGATTAAGGGATTTCCCTCAGATCTGTTAGGATCTTCACTTTGTTAGAAGTGACCTTGTCAAAGGATTTCAAACACTCATTTAGAATGTCACCTTGCTAGAGGATTTACAAATAAGACTGTTAAGTCCACTCGGTTAAGAGATTTCCTGTCACTTACAAAGTAACAGTAATAAAAATATATCTGCAACTTCACATCTAAAATGTTAAAGCAGATTCTTATTTGCTCAAAACAATCTAGTCATAGGACTTATCTTGTCCCTCTTTTGGGCTCCTTACTCTATTATTCAAACAAGTCTTCAAGCTTCTGTGCTCGGTAATCACTATGTAGCATCCCTGTGCTTACACTTGCCTGCATACATTTTTTATCAACAATTCCTTATTTATAAATAATTGCTAACTGCTTAATCTGCTTGATCACATTTCCCATGATCAATCTTAGCCATCAGATCTTCAAACTTGACCTGGGTTCAATGTATCCTTCGATCTGAAAATGTTTTACCTTGCCTAGGGACTTGCATTCCTTTCTTGGAACTTGCACAAGGTTATTGCAGTTCAATCTGAGCTCTAGATCTTCCTGCTAATTTTCCTTTGCCATAGATCCTTAACAAACTTCATGCACGACATACCAATCATTTATACATCTCTAGTTAATCATTGTCCTTCATTAAATACTGCTTTTATCCATCCAATGCAATCTATCATAACTCAGTTGCAACTAGCTAAATACTAAACTTTACTCGGTAGACATTCTGCCTTCATTAACTGATATTGATAACCTTAGGGTTTACCGACTAGGTTCTTTGCTCAGTGACATAGTATAGTATTAACCTTACAAACAACAACATATGTAGGATATCAAAATAATCTAAACATCATGATCTTATCATTGTCTAACTCGGTAATAGTTGCCCATTGAATATCTTATTCCTCCTCTTTCTTATCACATTCTTTCTGTGTCTTTTACCGACATCTTAATTCTATTCAAATCAATCTTCTCAAGATATGGCAACATCATACTGAATTAGGAAATCAATTTCTTGACATCGATGACAAAATAATGTTATAAAGATAGTTATCATCCTTTTTCAGTTATATCAAATATTCTTCAACAACCTTCTCAATATCCTTAATGAATATCAACAATCTTTCTTTCTACTGAAATGCCAACAATCTCCCCCTTTGGCATTGATGGCAATACCAACAATTAAATGGTAATACCAACAAGATATTCAAATTGATTCAGATTCAGATTGCTTGTTAGACTTCTCCTGTTATCCTTGAGCTGTTAAAATCTTTTGAAGTCTTCTCCCTTTTTCATTAGGCTCTTGAGTTGTTGTCTTGCATTTAGTCTTCTCTATTTTTGCAATAATCTTATCCCCCTGTTAGTAGTCTTCCGTTATCTTCTCCATTTAGGGCTTTTCCATTCAGTCAACCATTTAGTCTTCTCCCCCTTTGACAAAAATGCCAAAAAGTAAAAGAACTAAATCCCCCTGTGAAGTGATTTTCCTTACTATGTATCATCTCAGTCTCAGTCAGAGCAACTTGTCTCTATTCACTATTTCCTGCACACCTTTAGAAAACCTTCTAAAGTGCGTAAATCAACATCAATCCACACATAACATTTTGTAGATTCATCGAATTGATGCTTTCACCAAACTCGGTCAGTGAGTAGAAGATAGGGGTAGGACCCCTAACTTACTTCTGAGAAACTCAAAAGTGTCCCTTGGCAATGGCTTTGTGAAGATGTCTGCTAATTACTCCTTTGAACTGATATATTTTAGCACAACTTTCTTCTCTTGAACTTCTTCTCTAAGATAATGATACTTTATAGATATATGCTTTGTCTTAGAGTGCATTACTGGATTCTTTGAAATGTTAATGGCACTAGTATTATCATAGAATATAGTTATTGGCTTGGTAACTTTTTCATTTATACCTTCCAACAGTTGTTTGATCCATGCTATATTGGTATAATTCAATGCTGCAACAACATATTCAGCTTCTGTTGTTGACTGTGAGATACATCCTTGTTTCTTACTAAGCCAACTCACTAGTCTTTCTCCTAAAAAGAAAGCTCCACCACTTGTGTTTTTCCTGTCATCTATGTTGCCTGCCCAATCAGCATCAGTATAAACTTTTAAATCAAAATAATTCCTCTTTTCATATACTAAGCCATAATCTTCAGTGCCTCTCAGGTATCTAAAAATTCTCTTGATTGTTGTCATATGGGTTTCCTTGGGATCTGTAGAGAATCTTGCAACAATACCTACTGCATGTGCTATATCCGGTTTACTATGCACAACATATTGCAACTTTCCAATCATAGATCAGTAAAGTGTCTCATCAACAGATGCAGATTCATCATTCTTTGATAGTTTACAATTAGTAGTCATAGGAGTACTTACAAGTTTATAATCCTCCATTCCAAATTTCTTCAAAATTTCCTTTATGTACTTGGATTGAGTAATGAAAATCTCATCTTTCATTTGCAATATCTGTAAACCTATAAAATACTTTATCTCACCAATTAGTGACATCTCAAATTCTTTGCACATTTCATTTCTCCAGTTTTTGCATAAGGAGTCATTACCACAAAAAATAATATCATCAACAAATATGGCTGAGATCAGTATTCCATTTTCCTCATCATTCTTCATGTACATATTGTTGTTTTCACTTGTCTTTATAAAACCAATCTTGATTAAGTAAGAGTGCAGTCTCTCATACCATGCTCTAGGTGCTTGTTTCAGACCATATAGAGCTTTGTTTAATTTGTATACCTGATCTTTACTCTTGTCTTCAACAAATCCTTCAGGTTGTTCAATATAAACTTCTTCTTCTAGTATACCATTCAAAAATGCAAATTTAACATCCATTTGATATACCTTGAAATTTTTGAAAGCAGCGTATGCCAACAATTTTCTTACTCCCTCAAGTCTAGCCACAAGTACAAAGGTCTCACCATAATCTATTCCTTCTTCTTGAGCATAACCTTTGCAAACTAGTCTTGCTTTGTTGCAAATGACCTCACCTTTTTCATTTAGCTTGTTTCTGAAAATCCACTTTGTATCGATTACATTTTTGTCCTTTGGTCTTGGGATCAGTGTCCATGTGTCATTCTTCTTGATTTGATCAATCTCTTCTGTCATAGCATTTACCCAATCTTCACTATTAAATGCCTCTTTCACTATTCTCAGTTCAAATTCAGATATCAAACATGTGTTTTGTCTAAGTTTGTTCCTTGTCATCACTGGATCATCCTTATCTCCTATAATCTGACTTGATGCATGAT
The DNA here is from genome assembly GCF_030272615.1 of Cryptomeria japonica. Taxonomy (NCBI): domain Eukaryota; kingdom Viridiplantae; phylum Streptophyta; class Pinopsida; order Cupressales; family Cupressaceae; genus Cryptomeria; species Cryptomeria japonica. The sequence goes on along the minus strand of NC_081405.1, from coordinate 313,566,188 downwards.
GTCTTCTGACATATTTGGCTAATATAGGCTCGGTAGGTTCTGTATGATCTTCTTCATCACTCGGTAACTAGACATTATCTTCTTTTTCTTCAGCAGCTTTCTCGGTAGGACTTCTCGGTTGAACATAAACAAATTCTTCATAATTTTCTGGTTCTTTGGAATTTCCTTCATCATTTCTTTCTACAAATTCATCAATTTTCACATTTGCACTTTCCACTATTTTGTTAGATGATTTGATCAGACATTTAAATTCTTTACTTCTAGAAGAATAACCAAGAAATGTTCCTTCTTCACTTTTCTAATCAAACTTTCCATTTCTATCATCTTTGTGAACATAGCATCTACTTCCAAAGTTTTTAAAATAACTTACATTAGGTTTCTTGTCATACCAGATCTCATATGGTGTCTTCATAGTTCCTTTCTTCAGTTGAACTCGGTTCAGGGTGTAAATTGCAGTGCCGATTGCTTCTCTCCAAAATGTTTGAGGTACCCTCTTTTCTATCATCAGGGTTCTGGCACAATCTACAATTGATCTGTTTCTTCTCTCGGCTATCCCATTTTGCTCAGGTGTTCTCGATGCAGATACTTGCCTTTTTATACCATGATCATTGTAGAATAAGTTAAATTCATCAGAAGTGAACTCTCCTCCTCTATTAGATCTAAGATAGTTTATTGATATCAAGTTGCAGGAAGATTCATATATGCTGATGTTGGTTCTATTGAGGGGGGAATATAAGATTTTCACTAGGTCGACCATATCTAGAGATAGATGAGTCATCATTCTAATTGTGTATACACTTATGATGATACATTGATGATTCCTGTGATAGATTTAACCTTGGATAGAATGAACATGCGAGATCCCATGTGAGAATGAAATGCAAGCTAAATGCAAATGAAATGCAAAGCTACGACCAGACCAGGCATTGGGTTATTGTGTTTTTTCATCATTGAGCTTTTTTAAATGTGGGAAGTGAGTACAAACATCAATGGTATAATTAAACCATAATGACCCGAGCACTACTTTTCTAGATTTTGATATGGCAATTTAGCACAAGCATCAAGGTATAATTGAACCAAGATGACCTAAGTGTTGCTTGCGTAAAATAGGTAATATTAACCATTTCAATATGCAAATCAGAAATATATTTGATGATACTCTAATGATCATGTCCCAAGACAAATTTGCACATATTAATGATTAATTTACAAACAACAGACAAGAAAAATATCATGTTCCTTCCTTGTTCCTCTAGTGAAAGACATCCTGGAGTCACTCAAAAATAATGATAGCAAAAATCAAGATAGAAAAGTTGAACAATCATGCTAAAATCATTATCCAAAATATATCATCTAGTGAAAAGTGTGTGATGTGCTTAGATTGATATGCGATAATTTGATGGTTGACAATTTGATCTCATGTTCAATGTTGGATGTGTCTCAGTTTTCGCTTGATAAGTGTTGCCTGAATATTGTTCTACTTGTTTGATTAAGCTCAAAATGATAAAAAAATTTGCCCCCAGATAGGTGCAGGATTTTGCCCCAAGCCTAGAAACAAATTCATTATGATATACCCAATGATCCAAACCATGGCGAGAAGCCACCCAGGATGCCTACGTATGTACAAAGGCTTTATTATGGATATGAACAACACTGACGAAAAAGAATGCAAGCAGAAGGATGTATGAACTAATAGAGGGAAGAGCTAGTAGACAGATAGCACATGTTTGCCAGGTTTTCACCATCTGTTTTTATTGCACTTTTTCTCATATTTTATTTTTTTGGATTTTCTGCCTTTTCACTATTTTTGGATTTTCTGCTTTTTCACTATTTTTGGACTTTTTTGCTTTTTCACTATTTTTGGATTTTCTGCTTTTTTACTGTTTTTGGATTTTTTTGCTTTTTCATTATTTTTGGATTTTTTTGCTTTTTCACTGTTTTTCGTTTTTTTTGGTTTTTCACTATTTTTTGATTTTTTTGATTTTTCAGACATAAAAATTCTTCAAATGCATGCTATTGATGGGTTCCTTGAGCTGATCCCCATCTGGTGTTGATAGCTGATATGCTCCTAACCCAAATACTCTTGTGACTACAAATGGACCTAACCAGTTTGGTTCAAACATTCCTTTCTTTTCTCGATTTGCCTAGTTGCATGGATTTTCTTTTAGTACTAGCTCCCCAACTTGAAATATTCTCGATTTGACCTTATGATTATAACTTCGGCACATTCTTTGCTGATATACCTTTAAATGATCAAAGGCATTTTGTCTTCATTCATCGATTAATTCTAACTCCTGCAATCAAGACACTCGTTCTTCTTCATCTGGGATAAGACCTTTTAATGATAATCATAGAGAAGGTATCTCCACTTCTATTGGTAGTATTGCTTCTAATCCGTAGACAAGAGAGAAAGGTGTGGCACCTGTTTGTGTGTGGATACTAGTACAGTAGGCCCATAGAGAAGGGTTCAATTGAATATGCCAATCTCTACCAGCATCATTCACTGTTGTTTTGAGGATTTTCAGAATAGTTTTGTTTGATGCTTTTGCTTGCCCATTCCCTTGTGGATAGTAGGGTGTGGAAAATCTGTGTTGGATCTTGAATTTCTCACAGAGCTCTTGGACATCCTGATTCTTGAATGGTTGCCCATTATCAGTGATAATGGTCATGGGTATTCCATAGCGACATATGATGTAGTTCAAGATAAATGTAGTAATTTTTTTTCCTGTGATATTGATGAAAGGTACTGCCTCAATCCATTTTTTGAAATATTTTGTAGCTACAAGGATGAATTTGTGACCATTAGATGAAGAAGGATTTATCTTTCCTACCAGATCAAGACCCCATTGACAAAAAAGCCAAGATGTTGCCAAAGCATGAAGTTCTTGCACTGGTGCATGAATCAAATTCCCATGGATCTAACATTGTTTGCATGTTCTAGCTATCTCAAAAGAATCTCGTTCCATAGTGGCCAATAATAGCCCAAGCGTATGAGTTTTTTCAAAAGGGTAAGACCACTTGAATGAGTGCCACAAATGTCATTATGGACTTCATTTAAGGCCTTCTCAAATTGTTCTTGTTCGAGACATCTTAAAACAGTACCATCTAGACCTCGTTTAAATAGGGTATCCACGACAAGAGTATAATGGGAGGATTGGCAAATAAAGTTTATTTTTTGGTTTTTTTATAAGTCAAGAGGTAGGGTGTTATCTTTCAGGTATGTGTAAGTTGGGCCATAGCGGGAGGAATCATGCCCAACAAGGTGATGGATAGTTTGGGAATCAGGATAATTATGAGTAGGGTAAAACAACTCTTCAACCAGGAATTCATAACGCTGTTGATTTTCCTATGTTTGAAGGAGAGAAGCAAGTGTTGCTATGGCATCTGTTGCTTTGTTGTCATTCCTTGGAATCTGCTAAAAATTTATTTCTATAAAGTATTTCTTGATATCATCAACCATATTTTTATAAGGCATTAACTTTTTGTACTTTGTTTGTTAATCATCATTGATTTGATTAATGACAAGCTAAGAGTCTCCAAAGACTTGAAGTTGTGTAATGTTTCATGCTATAGCCATTTTGATACCTGTAACCAAAGCTTCATATTCTGCTGTATTGTTGGTGCATGGAAAGCTTAATTTGTATGCTTTTGGAATTGTATGACCTTGTGGCGTGATGAATAGAATACCTGCTCCTGATCCATGCTGTGTATATGAACCATCAAAGTATAATTGCCATGTTTTTGTTGTGACCGTTAGGATATCAACATTATTAAATTCAATCTACAAAGGACGATTATCCTGAAGTGGTGCCTCGACTAGTTGGTTTGCAATGACTTACCCTTTATAGATTTTCTGTCAACATACTCAATATCAAACTCACTCAGGATCATGATCCATTTTTCTAGTCATCCTATTAATGTTTCCTTGCTGAGTAAATACTTCAACAGATCGATTTTAGCTATCAACTTGATGGAGTGAGATAGTAGATAGTGTCTTAATTTTTTAAAAGCAAAAACTACCGCTAAGCATGCTTTTTCTGTTGGAGAATAGCTGATCTCATATCCTACTAGTGTTCTGCTGATGTAGTAGATGGTTCGTTCTTTTCCGTCATCATCTTGTTGTGCAAGCAGAACTCCTAATGATACTTCAATGGTCGATACATAGAGTAATAATGACTTTCTTGGAATTGGAAACATTAGGACATGTGGTTGCATGAGATATGCCTTGATCTTATTGAATGCATCCTCACATTGATGATCCCACTTGAAATGAACATTTCTATGCAATATATGAGTAAATGGTTGACATTTATCTACTAGTTGAGCAACAAAACTTTTGATTGATTGGAGTCTTCCTTTGAGTGATCTGAGTTGATTGATATTCCTTGGAGATGCCATCTCCATGATTGATTTGAACTTAGCTGGATCTACTTCGATACCTCTAGCTGAAACAATGTATCCCAATAGCTTTCCTGAAGTGACACCAAAGACACATTTTTTAGGATTTAGTCATAGCTTGTACTGTTATAACCTGTTAAAGATCTTTTCTAGTATCCCTATATGTTCTTCTCTAATGTATGATTTGGCCAAGATTTCATCCACATAGTCTTCCATGAATGTATGCATCATGTCATGGAATATCGTTGTAATAGCTCTCTGATATGTAGCACCTGTGTTCTTTAGTCCAAAAGGCATGATGTTCCAGCTGAAAGTACCCCATGGGCATGTGAAAGCTATCTTTTCTTGATCTTTAGGTGCTATTTTAATTTGATTGTATCCAGAGAAACCATCCATTAGATAAAACATGGAGTGTCCAGCAGTTAAATCTACAATGATGTCAATGTTAGGCATATAAAAGTCATCTTTTAGACATGCATTATTAAGATCTCTGAAGTCTATGCATATTCTGATACTTTTATCTGGTTTGGAAAAAGGAACGATATTGGATATCCATTGAGGATAAGCTACACTTCTAATGAATCCGACATCAAATAATTTCTTTAATTTTGCTTTGACTAGAAGAGAAATATGTGGATGTATTTTTCTTAATTTCTATTTAACTGGTTTGGCCCCTTGACTGATATTTAAGGGATGCATAATAAGCTCTGGATCCAACCTTGACATATCTGCATATGACGAGACAAAATTTATTTTCCGTCATTTGAAGAATTGCATATATTGTTGCATTTCTTCTTTTGATAGATAAGTTGTTGGATGTAGGATCTTTGGTTGCTCTGTTGTCCCAATGTTATCTGCCTCTGTTGGTTCGATCAAAATGGATGAACTGTCTTGATAGTGTGCAGGTAAAGTGTCAAATCTCCCATCTTCTGGTGCCTCGAGGAGGTTTTCACCATTAGATGTGTCATTTCATTTTACTTTTTCCTGATCTAATGTTGCCAAGAAATGGTTTTCAACATTAGACGTAATATTGTTTTCTTTCTTTTCCTTTTTGCAACTGGGAGATTTCGCACCCATTTGAATGGAAGATGCGTTGCTGAAATTCCTGGTGAAAGTTATTGTGGGTTCGATTGCATTAAGATATATAGATATGGCATGGTCATTCAGAAAGGTATCAATGACAGTATGTCCTTCATTTTCCCAATCAAAAAGTTCAGGGTGGATTAGAGGTAGGGGTCATCAGGTTGAGATGTTTCAAGAGTATCAAGGGTCATGATGGATCTATCAAAGTTTTCAATATGTATGTTGATGTCTAGAATGATACTCTCATCAGCATGACCTCGCACAAGGAGCTCCTGATCATCCTCGATTAAGTCCAAGTCATCTGAATGTGATTCTAATTCAAGTGAACTAGTTCCTAATGTTTTCCCTGCATATGTGTGAACTACATCGACTCCTACATCATCTTCAAAGAAATTTTATTCAGCTGATTCTTTATAATGATAAGAATCCCATTCCCATTCGTTAGAATCTATCTCACTTGCAGCTGTAATCTACAGATTTGTTCATATAATATTTGATTTGTTTCTTCATCTTTTCTTGCTATATCTTTTCTTCTTTCATATTCAACCTCTTCTAAACTGAGATTGAGTTCTATCAACCTTGCTATGAGCTCTCCTTGATTAGTAACAGGTTCATGCTTGTTTTGATTGAGATTTAAGGCTTCTTGGGAGGTGCTTTTAGTTTGTTTTTCTTGTTGATTTGAGTCGTGCTTCTTTTCCCATTTCATGTTTACTTGTGCTTGTTGCTTGGCTGATGTTTCTTCTCTTTCAATTGCCAGTTTTTCTTGTTTGTTTTCATATTCCTCTTGTTGTTGGCTAAAAGATGTGTCTTCTGGTAGAGTAACTTGTCCATACCCTAAGCCTGTTTTATCTATAGCCTGTTAAGTATGAGGTTGGATAGGTTCTGATATACCTTCTTTTCTTTTCCCTATAGGACCCATTCCAATGTATCCCATCTTTTTGAGAATATTGAATCCTTTTCGATACTTTTCTGTAGGTATGCGGACATTTGTGATCTTTTGTTGGACTTCTTCATCCTTGTATAGCCAATGTAGTACATCTTTGTCTTCCGTTTCCTCTGATAAGGTCCCAACACTAAGAAATGCTCCATCAAATATCGGAAGATGTTTCACAATTGGTTGTTGTTTAGAGTTTGATGGTTTTCCAAAGGATTTAGGAGAAAGTGGTAATTGTGATATTGAATATTCTCCATTCCCTTGATCTCTTAGCTGCATTTGTTTTTCCATACTTGACAAAATTGAGGCAAATGATTTTTCTTTGGATTGTGTGTTCGAAGATGATTCCTCCCTATTATGAGGAACAATGACTTCTTGAGCTAGTTTGAGATTACTACAATATTGAAATGGATTTGAATCTGCCAAGATTGTGATTTCCTACCCATTATATGTAAATTTTAAGCACTGATGATATGTTGATGGAACAACTTGTATATCATGTATCCAGGGTCTTCCCAAGAGTATGTTGTATGATAAGTCCAAGTCTAGAACTTGGTATTTTGTAAAGGTCCCACTCTTATGGGTAACATCACAATTCCTTTAGAGGAATGCTCTTCTTCATCATAGGATTTAATGGTGATCTTTTTTTGGGGATCAACTGCATCTTCTGAATAACCTAGAGCATAGACAAGACTCAAAGAGAAAATGTTTAAGCTAGCTCCTCCATCTATTAGGACACCTTTAACTCACGTCTTATGAATGATGACTTCGATATGAAAGGGAGCATTATGGGGATGTTGCAAGGACATGTTGTCTTCTTCGGTGAATGATAAGTAGTGAGGGGTTGTGAGGTGTCCCACCATGGTTTGTAATTGATCTATATCTAGATCTTTAGACACTGTTGTATCTACTAATGCTCGTTCAAGAATTTCTTTGTGTGCAGGTGAAATCTTTAAAAGTTCTAAGATGGATATTTGCACAGGCGTTTTCCGCAATTGCTCCACTAGATTATATTGTTTCTTAGTGGATGACGTGTTTGTTGTAGGACCCGACAAAACAACTTTAGCTTTTCTTCTTATGATAGCATGAGAAGGTTCTTGGTTTTGCTTTTCTTTAACTACAATCACATTTACCACATTATCATATGTATGAGTGTAGTTTACCTTCGCTCTACCCTTACCACTATTTGTTGTTGATGATTCACCCTTCTCATAGTTTGGAAGTGGAGTTTTAAAAGTTGTATGAGATTCATTTGTTGTATGTCCATCCATAATTATTACTCCATTATCAATCAAATCTTGGATGACATGTTTCAACCGCTAACAATTATCTATGTGATGTCCCTTGTTTCGATGGAAATTGCAATAATGGTTATCATTCCACCAAGGGGGTTTTACTTGAGGTTCGTAGTTCCTTTCTTCTAGCAAAGTAATCAATTTGTTTGCGAGAAGTGTCTTTAGTGCTAACCCAAGGGGTTCATCAATGTTTGTAAATTGCCTTCGAAAGAAATTTTTGATAGTTGCTTTTTGGTGAGTGTTGTTATGTTGAGCCATTGCTGAGTGATTGGATAAATTAAAAACCGGTTGCTTTGGTTTCACAATGTTGTTATCCACTTCATTGACGACATTATGATTTCTATTCCAAAACTTTGTCTTATCATTGTTGTTGTTGTGAGTGTTGTTAGGAGGGTGAACTCCTTCTTTTTATATTTTCAACTAACCTTTCTTTATCATGGCTTCCTCTATTCTGATTCCATTATCAATCAACTTTCCAAAAATTTGATTTCCTTGCATTTTTAGATGAGAGCTCATTTGATCATTTAGGTTGACGATGAATATGTCCATTTTTTCATACTCTGGCACTGTATGAGGATATCGTGAAGCTAACCATCTCCATCTCTGTAAAAATGTCATGAGAGGTTCTCCACTCTTTTGTTTGGCATTACATAGGTCTAGCATTTTTACTTCATGTTGTATGTTGTAAGACTATTGCAAAACAAACTTATCCACCAATTCAGAGAATGATCTGATTCCAGTTGGAAGTTTGGAGAACCATTCCATAGCTAGTCCAGTTAAGCTTTTCGGAAATAATCTCATCAAGTAGGTATCCTCATGTGCAAACTCCATACTCATGGTGAAAAATTATCGTATATGATCTTGAGGGTCAATACTTCCATCATATTTTTCATATCTAGGAATTTCACAACCTATAGGAAATGGTATCATGTTTACATTTCTATCAAATGGATAAGGACAAATTTCTTGAAGTGGGTATCTTCTAACATTTCCTCTTTGCATATCTTGAATTTGCATTTGCAGTGTTTGTATTTATTGTGTGAGAGTTGTGATAGGATTATCAACATGATTTGTTCTTATATAACCATGATTTTACATTCTAGGAGGATCTTAATCTCTTCTTGTATCATCTCTACCCCTTATTGTATCCTCATTGGATTGAATGTTATTTAGAATTTCTACGTCATCCCTTTTGGGAATGTAAGTTTCCTCATTGGTTCTGGTGTTACTAAGAATTGATGTGCCATTAATTTTGAGACCAAAAATATCCTCATATTGTTCATTATTAGGGGGAGGGGGGGTCACTTCTATTTTGTGTCAATTTGTTCACATCAGAATCTTGGGGGAGTGTAGCACCGGATTTTGCTAACATTAGGAAATATTTTTCTTTTTCTCCCTCCAATATTTTCTGCATAAATTTATCGAATTGAGGATCTTTTTTGATGTCTTTGACATGTTGTTCTATTATTTCTTCTTCAACTTGTATTTCATCTTCATGTTCCATGGTTCTATGATCTTCAGTTATTTCCAATGTTTTGATTTCCGTCTCTGCGATCTTTCATCTATGAGCCTTGGTTAAAATGGGCATACACGCATGTTAGATATTGTGCTAGGATTCAATTGTCTAAAATTTGTTATTATAAGTGATCAACTGTCAATGTAAATGTGATAGAGTGATATGACATGAAAAGATGATTCAAGTGTTTAAAAGTTTGCAAGTTTTTCAATCTTTGGTTTTGGAGTGCAATGATGATGATTTTGATAAAAACCAAGTCCAATAGGAACGATATATCCTACGATGTGGGACAAGGTTGTCCTGACCAAACATTGTAGTTTCATGATAGAGGATGATAGATCCTGATGAGAAACTATGTTTTGAGTGATCGATTTATCAAAGAGGGTGATAATGCACTTTGAGATGTTAGATCTTGAACTTGTTGAATGTGAATACATGAAAACCTTGAGGTGTCTATTTCTAGAGTCTGATTTGACAGATGATAACTTGACCAAGCGAACCAAGAAGACAATCTAAGCACATAATGACAGATAATAGTATTGGTATTATGGATGTGATGTATTAGGTTACTCATTGATGTCAACACTTATCCTTCTGGAGATCTTTGGTTATGTTGAACCGACACATTGTTGTTCACTGACAGGTTATATTGTTCACCGGTAGGTTATATTATTCACCGACACTAAGGATGACTTGTTATCATCTAAAGATCACTTGGTTATGTCGAAGACATGGTTTGGATACTTGGTTTTGGTATTTTGGTTAATGGTCTAATCTGGTTGACATATTTGTTGTTACCGACAAATCGGTCAAAGTTATGGACTGGTATGCATTATCTATTCTAGATCAACACGACACGTTATTTAGATGATTTTTTAATTGGATATTGTTGTAAATATATTGAGACGACATGATGCATCACATCTTGACTTATTTGTAATTGATTTTATTGTAATATTCTTAGTGAGCCGACCTACACATTTGGTCTTAGGTTTTGGTATATATGTAAGATTTCATTTGTGAGATGGTAGGAAATAGAGAAGTAACACTATATGGTATATGGTATTGTATCATCGTATGTGCGACTATTGAAGATCATATGAGCAGACCATAGAGCAGGTTCAAGGAAGGTTTGAAGGTGATTATCAGAGCTTAACCAATACTGAATCCAGCATTGGAGATGCTACTTTGAGCAGTACATTATCATTGGATTTAACCATCCAATTGTAGTCAGTGTGACTCCTATTTGTGATTGAGTAGTGAGCTCTAGGTGGTTGGCCTTTCTGCATGTGCAGACCCCATTTGTATACACATACTATCTGTAGTAGTATCATCTGATTGTGGGTAAGGTTTCCCACCATGGTTTTTCCCCTTACAGGTTTTCCATGTACAAATCTATGTGTTATGTGTTGTGGATGTTGTTTCTCTTTATATTTTATGCATTAAGCTTCACCGATATTAATACTAATTATTAATCTGTCAACCGACATTAAGTTTGGTTTAACGGTATTATGCATCAAGTTTGATTAAGTTGTATTTGGGTTGAAATTAATTGACAACTAATTCACCCCCCCCCCTCAGTTTCCTTCTAGGTCCTAACAATTGGTATCAGAGCCAAGTCCTCATTTTGCAAAAGTTTAACAACTTGAGGAGATTCTATGGCAACAAAAATTTTCAGGAAGGACAGTCTGAAACTTGATGGAACCAACTATGGTATATAGAAGATCAGAATGGAGACACATCTGAATTGCATTGGAAGAGACATATGGGATGTTACAAAGAATCGCTATGTTGGTCCTACACCGAATCAACCTAATCCACCAATGTTGGGTAAAGATCAAGAAAATTATTGGAAAGCAAGAGAAGCACTTTTGAGCACATTATCAGATCAGCAAATCATGGGATTATAAGACCAATCTACTGCTAAAGCTATTTGGGATAAATTGGAGACACTGAATGAAGGTGATACCATTGTCAAAAATGCAAAACTGGAATGCTTTCGGGTCAGGTATGAAAATCTGAAAATGGAAGAAGATGAAATAAGTTTTGCTTTTATGGAAAGAGTTAATGAAATTGTTTTGAGAATACAATGTTGTGGAGGATCCTTAAGTGAAGATGAAATTGTTTCTAAATTTTTAAGATCATTGCCACCAGCATACAAAATAAAAGTAACTGCTATTAATGAGTTGGGAACAATGCCTAATACATCAATATCTAGAGATACCTTGGTTGGAAAACTTTCAGCATTTAAGCTTGAGGAATTTGGTCTTGTTGCTACAATTAAGATAGATTTAGACTTTGAAGCATCATCATCTGCAACATCATCATCATCATCTGAAAAATCTAATTGGAAAGAACTTTATGCAAAAGAACTTGAAGATATCAGAAGAGAAAATGAAGAACTAGAAGAACTTGAAGTACCATTTGCAAGGAAAATTCATAAAGGTCCACTTGGAAGTAAGTATGAAGGTAAAACACCATTTAAATGTTTTAACTGCAATAAAGTTGGTCATATGGCATCTAGATGTCCTGATAGACATGCAAGATTGAGAGAAGAAGCTAAAAGGACATATAAGCCTAACCCTAAATATCAGAGATACAAATTTAAGAAGAATAGAGACAAATCATGTTACTATGCTGATGAAGGAGTTACTGATGATTCTGATGAAGAACCGATAGAAAATGGATGGGCTTTTGTTGCAATAAAAGAAGATCAACCGACACCTACTATTCCACTGGTAGAGTAGGCCCTGGCAGCTAAAATTGAAGAAAAAGATGAATGGATCATAGATTCTAGATGTTCACATCATATGATTGGTGATAAAAGTAAATTCTTATCTTTTCAAGAATACAATGGAGGTCTAGTAAGATTTGGCGATGATAAAGCTTGTTTGATCAAAGGAAAAGGCACTATATCTTTTGATGGTAAGCACAATACTGACAACATTTATTATGTTGAAGGTTTGAAGCATAATCTTTTGAGTTTTGGTCAATTAGTTGAAAAGGGATTTCAGTTATAATTCAAGAATGGTAAATGCAAAATCATGAATATAACTAGTTTTGAGATTGCAACTGGTAATCAGACTAAAGGTAATATCTTTCATTTGAATAATAGTGAAAAGACATGCTTGATTGCACATATTGATGAAATTTGGCTATGGCATCAGAGACTTTGTCATGTGAATTTTGATTGCATTGTAAAGATTAGTTCAACTAAGGCAGTAACGGATTTACCTAAGATTGTGAAACCTCATAATCTGGTATGTAAGGAATGTCAAATGGGAAAGCAAGTTAGAACAACTTTTAAGAGTATTTATGAGAAATCCAATAATGTTCTTGATTTAATTCATACTGACTTGTGTGGTCTGGCAAGAACAAGAAGTCTACAGGTAGATAGATACTTTATTCTAATCATTGATGATTATTCTAGAATGTGTTGGGTTACTTTTCTCAGGGAGAAATCAGAAGCTTTTGGAAAATTCAAGTTATTCAAGGCAATGGTAGAGAATGAAACCGGTAAGAAAATAAAATGTTTGAGATCAGATCAAGGAGGAGAATTCACATCTAAGGAGTTCAATACATTTTGTGAAGTGAATGAAATCAGAAGACAACTATCAGCACCTCGGACACCTCAACAAAATGGAACTGTGGAAAGGAAGAACATAACTATTCTAGATGCAGCTAGAAGCATGATATTGGAAGCAAATCTACCTCATGTGTATTGGACAGAAGTAGTAAATACACCAATTTACACTTTTAATAGAGTTCACATCAAAGGTGAAACCAGTAAGACCCCTTATGAACTATGGTTTGGTAATACTCCTACTCTTAAATATTTCAAAATATTTGGAAGCAAATGTTATATTAGGAGAGATGAGTATGTTGGTAAATTTGATCCTAGAAGTAATGAAGGAATATTTCTTGGTTATTCATCTAAGAGTAAGGCATATAGATGTTTTAATAAAAGATTGCAGAAAATCATTGAGAGTGCTAATGTGAAGATAGATGAACACTTTAGAGGAAATTCAAGGTCTATAGATTCTAAACCAGTAGTTGAGATGATCATTAATGAACCTATATAGAGTGCACTAGTACAGAATGTGGATCTAGTCACACCGGCATCATCACAGAATTCCACAGTGACTGAAGAACAACAATAAGTGAACAAACCCAGGTATGTAAGACTAAATCACTCTGAAAGTCAAATAATTGGGAATAAGTATCAAGGTGTTATGACAAGAGGAAGACTAGCAAATGAAGAGGTATGTTTAATCTCTCAAATTGAACCAGCATCTATTATTGAGGCATGTGAAGATAAACATTGGTTTAAAGCAATGGAAGATGAATTAGAACAAATTGAAAAGAATAATACATGGACATTAGTTCCCCAGCCTAAAGACAAAAATGCAATTGGAACTAAATGGGTATTCAAAAATAAACTTAATGAAGATGGTAAGGTAATCAAGAACAAAGCAAGATTAGTGTGTAAAGGATATTCATAGAAAGAGGGAATTGATTATAATGAAACCTTTGCACCAGTAGCTAGAATTGAGGCAGTCAAATTATTTCTTGCATTTGCAGCTCACAAGAACTATAAAGTATATCAGATGGATGTAAAATGTGCATTTCTGAATGGTGATCTTGAAGAGGAAGTTTACTTTGAACAACCTGATGGATTTTCATTCACAAATAATGAAGATATGGTTTGCAGATTAAGGAAAGCTTTGTATGGATTGAAGCAAGCTCCTAGAGCTTGGTATGCTAGATTAGACAAATATATTTTGAAGCTTGGATACACTAAAGGTAATGCTGACAGCAACTTATACTTCAAAGTGACTAATGATGATACCTTGGTTATTGAAGTTTTTGTTGATGATATCATTTTTGGAGAAGAAGGATTGTGTAAAAACTTTGCTAATAAGATACAGGAAGAATTTGAAATGTCTATGATTGAGGAGATAAAATTATTCTTAGGATTACAGATTTCACAAACTGATAAAGGTATATTCATATGTTAAACAAAATACTTGAAGGAACCATTGAAGAAATTTGGTATGGAAAATTCCAAACCAGTAATTACTCCTATGACTACAACTGACAAATTGACATTGAATGATGATTCGACTCCTGTTAATCTGACAAGATACAAATCTATGATTGGAGGTTTACTATATTTGACACAAATAAGACCTGATATAATGAATGTAGTATGTATTGTTTCAAGATCTCAGAGTAATCCTAAAGAAAATCATGAATCAACAGTGAAAAGGATTTTCTGGTATCTACAAGGCACTACAAATCTTGGCTTATGGTATCCTAAAGATGAAAATTTTGATCTATGTGCATACACCGATGCAAATTGGGCAGGAGATGTAGATGACAAAAAGAGCACCACTGGTGGAGCAATCTTTCCTGGTAGCAGATTGATTTAATTGTTGAGCAAGAAACATAGTTGTACATCATTATCAAGAGCAGAATCAAAATATGTTGCAACAACAACTAATTATACTCAGGTATTATGGATTAAGCAAATGTTGAAGGACATCAAGGTAAAATGCAAAGAACTTATAATCATTTATTGTGATAATTCAATAGCAATTGATATCAAAGAATCCGGTATTTCACTCTAAGACGAAACATGTTTCTATCAAATATAATTTTCTAAAAGAGAATGTTGAAGGAAAAGAAGTGAGATTGGTTTATGTGAATACTAAAGAGAAGATTGTAGATATCTTTACTAAGCCTTTGCATAAGGAAACTTTTGAATATCTCAGAGAGCAGCTTGGGGTAATACCCTCACTGGTAGAGACTTAGACAGTTGAAGATTGACATCAAACTGACA
Organism: Cryptomeria japonica; assembly: GCF_030272615.1. Lineage (NCBI taxonomy): Eukaryota > Viridiplantae > Streptophyta > Pinopsida > Cupressales > Cupressaceae > Cryptomeria > Cryptomeria japonica. Next base: position 313,551,120 of record NC_081405.1, on the reverse strand, counting down.
GAAATAATAGAGAAACCTTTTTCTGACTTTGATGGAGGAGAGTTACTTCTCAGGGGGAGTAGTTGGTTATAACAATTGGTTATTGTAATTGGTTATATGAATTGATTGTATATTTTGGTATTTGTATTGCTTTTGCATTTGATGTCAAAGGGGGAGAGATATCTATGGAAATACTTTGTATGTAGGAAACATTATCCTAGGGGGAGTGGTTTTGATTTTGATTTCTAGTATTGATCTATTCAAGAGATTGTTGGTTTTTGGTTTTTGGCATTATGTTTTGGCACTTAGATGTTTTTCCATCTCGTGTTGCCATAAATGCCAAAGGGGGAGATTGTTGGTATTATGGATGTGTTGCATTAGTTTTGTCATTGATGTCAACACTTATCCTTCTGGAGATCTTTGGTTATGTTGAACCGACACATTGTTGTTCACTGACAGGTTATATTGTTCACCGACACTAAGGATGACTTGTTATCATCTAAAGATCACTTGGTTATGTCGAAGACATGGTTTGGATACTTGGTTTTGGTGTTTTGGTTAATGGTCTAATCGGGTTGACATATTTGTTGTTGCCAACAAATTGGTCAAAGTTATGGATCGGTATGCATTATTTATTCCAGATCAGCACGACACATAATGGAGATGATTTATTAATTGGATATTGTTGTAAATGTATTGAGCCGACATGATGCATTATATCTTGAATTATTTGTAATTGATTTTATTGTAATATTCTTAGTGAGCCGACCTACACATTTGGTCTTAGGTTTTGGTATATATGTAAGGTCTCATTTGTGAGATGGTAGGAAGTAGAGAAGTAACGGTATATGGTATATGGTATTGTATCATGGTATGTGCGAATATTGAAGATCATATGAGCAAACCTTAGAGAAGGTTCAAGGAAAGTTTGAAGGTAATTATCAGAGCTTAACCGGTACTATATCCCGCATTGGAGATGCTACTTTGAGCAATACATTATCATTGGATTTAACTATCCAATTGTAGTCAGTGTGACTCCTATTTTTGATTGAGCAGTGAGCTCTAGGTGGTTGGCCTTTCTGCATGTGCAGACCCCATTTGTATACACATACTATCTTCAGTAGTATCATATGATTGTGGGTAAGGTTTCCCACCATGGTTTTTCCCCTTACAGGGTTTCCACGTACAAATCTTTGTGTTATGTGTTGTGGATGTTGTTTCTCTTTCTGTTTTATGCATTAAGCTTCACCGGTATTAATACTAACTGCTAATCTATCAACCGACATCGAGTTTGGTTTAACATTATTATGCATCAAGTTTGATTGAGTTATATTTGGGTTGAAACTAATTGATAATTTATTCAACCCCCCTCTTAGTTGCCTCCCAAGTCCTAAAAAACAAGTGTTTATGCTCACTGTAAATTGACCAAGAAAATATGACAGATCTGAAAAAGACATGCAAGAAGACAGTTTTAGATAGACAAAGACATAAATTCGTACAACAAATTATACAACCTCGAACTACAATTTAGACAGGCTCATATGACAAACCAGAAATCTCACACGACATAAGATATAAACTCATACGAACTTTCTCACAAAACCAGATGACAAATGATGACACAAAATTCTTTGCTAAGATGACTCGTATGACAATTCTCACTGGGCCAGATGATGAAAGATGACATAAATTTTTTTGTTAAACTGACTCGTACGACAATTCCCACTGGACCTGATGATAAACTAAATCCTTATATCTTAATGAAACCAAAACCACAACAACTTTCACCAGGGATTTTTCTAACATATCTTTGAGTCAAGTGGGGCCAAATCTCCTAGTCGCAAAACTGAAAATAAAGAAAACAATATCAATTCTAATGTTGAAAACCATTTATTGGCAACACTAGACCGATAAAAAGTAAAAATAAAGGATACATATAATGGTGAAAAACTCCTCGAGGCACCAGAAGATGGGAGATTTGACACCTTACTTGAATACTATCAAGAAAGGTCATCAATTTTGAGGTCGCCCATTATCACTGATAATAGTCATGGGTATTCCATAGCAACAAATGATGTAGTTCAAGATAAATGCAACAATTTGTTTTTCGGTGATATTGATGAGAGGTACTACCTCAATCCATTTTGTGAAATATTCTATAGCTACAAGGATGGATTTGTGATCATTGGATGAAGAAGGATTTATCTTTCCTACTAGATCAAGACCCCATTGACAAATAAAGACAAATCGTGACAGAGAGACCTATCGCCTGCTAAGAGATGCGAGTATGGATTTTCTCTTAGATTTGGATAAACAATCCCAGTGACTTGACTACACCTAGATGGAGGATTTGAAATGATAATGATATGGAAAGATGAGATTTATTATGCTAGATTGATCCAAGAGACTAATTAAGCTAATGATATGCATGATTAAGCTATGATGATGATGCAATTAAGCTAGCAAAGAGATTGATTAAGCTACATGATTCAACAATTATACTAGAAAATGATCAAATTAAGCTAATACAATTACCTATAACAACAATTCTCAAATGATATTCCTATAGTAACAATGCCTAAATTGATAATGAGATGGGATCCTTTGTTCTCCAAAATGGGGGATATTTATAGGATTTCCAAGGCCAGGGTCAGTGAGGTGGCAGGAATCAATGGTCAAGATTGAGTCTGAAGATATCAAGGGTGAAATTGGAGGAGGTTGGAGAAGAGGTTGGAGGAAGGGACACTTGTCATCTCTATGGTGACAAGTGTCAAGGAGCCTTTCTCATAAAAGGGCAAGTGTCCAAGAGAGGAGACATGTGGCCAAAGTGCCATGTATCTTAAGAAGAAAATATCCACACCATAGGAGGCTAGGATAAGGAGGTTAGAATGTGCAAGATAGGATAGGGTTGGTTAAACCCAAGGTTAGGTGGAATGGGTTAGGTTAGAGGGATGGTTAGGTTAGGTGGTTAGAAGTTAGGAGATATGTGGGTAATTCGAATTTAAAAATTCAAATAATAGGAAAAGATTAATTAATTTTTAACAACTCATAAATTGATTTATTTTAATTAATTAGGGGATTAGAAGAATTGATTGAAATAGGGGGAAGATTAATTAATTTTAATTAATTAATCAAAGGAGATCATGGAATGAACTTAATGAATAAATCCTTAGATTTATTAATAAGTAGATGAAAGGGAGAATTTAATCAAATTGCCTAATGAATTCAATTAAATTAGGAAGGGGGATTAATTAAATAATTGCTTATTTAATTAATTATCTTCAGTCCATTTTTAGGTGTATGTATGTAATAAGTGTATGTGTATGTATACATATATGTATTTATATAACATGTATGTATAATTTGTACATAAATGTATGCAAAGTATATATATATATATATATATATATATATATATATATATATATATATATATATATATATATATATATATATATATATATATATATATATATATATATATATATGTTAGGATTCCCAAAGATATTGAGAGGGGGGCTGAATCAGTATCTAACTAGTAAATGGATTTTCTGAACTTATTAAGTAAATTGCATTCCAAAACAGTGTACCAGTAAACCAGAATTAATGCAGTAAATAAGAACAATAAGCACAACATAACACAATATTTTTAATGAGGAAACCCAGTGTGGGAAAAACCTCGATGGGAGTTGTAACCCACAATATTCACTTACTAGCCAATAAATGAATATTACATACAATAGGGGGCTGCACATGCAGGAAGGCCAACTGCCTAAAGCTCACTGCTTAATTACAAAAGGAAGTCTCACTGACTTACAAAATGGATTATGCAAATCCAATACAATGTACTACTTCGGTTCAGCATCTTCTATGCCAGGTTCAATACCGGTTTAAGCTCACAAAATAACCATAAACCTTACTCCAAAATCTACCTTAATATTTGCATGTTTGCATCTGCCTATTCTTACGTTTTTAAATGATCTATAAGATCTCATAATTATATATGAGTCCTATTACAATTCACCTTTCCGACTTACAAAAAGATATTACAATTAAATACAAAATGTAATAAACAAAATCCTATCGGTTGGGGTGTCGGTAATCATCTTTGCCACTGCCGGTAAACTATCTACCGGTGTAGAGTCTACTGGTGCCGATGCCTACCGGTGCCATAGGATTGCAAGGTTACCATCAATGGCAATACATTCTGATGCTCTGCAAAAAGGATTAGAAAACCTGTTTGATGGCAACACACACAAGAGCACAAGAAACAAACGTTAGTGTTAGCAACAAAAGATTATCCTAAACAGGCATATCAAGAGAGATATTAAGCATGAAATAGAAAGCATATAAACATAGAATGAAATAGCTAATCAAGATGCTCATAGTTGCTCCTCCCTTGTTCCTCTCCTCTCCAAGTCCCAAATGAGTGTAGCTCTCAGCAGCTTTTTGCACTATGGATGCTTATGGAGGATTGAGATTTAATACTAAGCTAGAGTAGATAGTGATGCTATGAAAAAGCTCTATGCTAATGCCAGTATAACAACAATACTCTAAAATGCTTCTCCTTTTGCTTGAGGAGAAGGGTTCTATTTATAGAAGAAATAGGGAAATGAAGGGTTAAGATTGAGCAATCTTAACAAGGGTTAGGATTGAAAGTTGGGGATCCATGTGCACAATTGGCACCAATAAAATGGTGACAAGTTTCAACATAGGATTGGGTTGAGAGAAGAGGTTGGAGGCATTAAAGGCCTGAGAAGACCTCATGGTTATCTAGAAGGTAAGGGTCAAGTCTAAATTAAGATTACCCATTGGATTAAGAGTTAATGCAAGGATAAACCTTTGTGCAAATGTTTAAGAGATAATCATGGTCAAAGCATTAATGGCCTGATGAGACCTTTGGGTTGGGTAGAGGTTGAGTCAAAACAAATGTTTTAACCATGTGGGAGGGTTGAATTAACCATTAATGGTTATTGGAGACTTTGGGGATTAAGTGGTTGAAGGTTGGAAGCTTTCAAAGGTTATCCAAGACTTTGAGGGTTAATTTGTTGAACACACAAAGCATTAATTGCTTTTCAAAGACTTTGGAGTCTTTGAGAAGTGACTCCATTTTGCTTAGGAATGTGACAATAATTAGGGGATGGATTAAGCTAATTAGGAAGGGGTTAGAAGAATCTAGAAGGGGATTAGATTTTGCAAGTGGATTTGGTGGGTGAGGGAAAATAGGATTTTATTAAAATAAAAATTCATTTATTTCAATAAATGTGTGCAAGTTGTATTTGGATAAATATTCAAATAAATATTAATTTATTTAAATGAGAAAAAGGAAGATAAAGCATTAAAATGCTTGAAGACTTTGAGGGGAACCATTAAAGGCTTGAAGACTTTAAGGAAAACCATTAAAGTCTTAAGAAGATTATAGAAGGAAGCCATCAAGTTTGAAGACTTTAAAGCCATCAAGTTTGACTACTTTAAGGGAAACCATTAAAGGTTTCAAGTGGGTGAGGATAAATAGGATTTTAAATAAATAATTTATTTAAAATAGTTGTGCAACTTGCTTTTGTAGGAAAATACAAGTGGGTGGAGGATAAAGGTGATTTAAATAAATTATTTATTTATTTAAATGTGAGAGGTGGGATTTTGGGGGATTTAAATAAATATTAATTTATTTAAATGTGAGGTGGGATTTTGGGGGATTTAAATAAATATTAATTTATTTAAATGTGAGAGAAGATTTAATTAAACAAATATGATTTATTTATTTAATTAATGGTATGAATTTGGTTAAGTGAATTAAATCAAATAAATTGAATAATTTATTTAATTAATAGGAGAATGGGGTTAAGATGAATTAATTAAATATTAATTTAATTAATTATTAATTGATGGTTAAATAATCAAATAAATACTAAGTATTCATTTAATTAAGTGGACAGATTTATGTGACTACATTTGCCCCTCTTTGAGACGGTGCAGTTTATCGCGTCGTTTCAAAGAAAGAAAAATAGGTATGAAGAAATGCCCCATAAAATGTAAATTTAATGGGTGGTATGCCCCCTCGAGAGATGGGCCGAATTTTTTTTGAAAAATTGGGCGATCTCTCGAAAAAGAATGAAAAGCGGAGGTGAGGTAGAATAGAAGAAATTAGAACTAATGATGAAAGAATGGGAGAAAATGGTGTGAATATGAAGAAACAACAAGCCAACGAGTACCCTGAGGTCATGCAAGAGATACATAGCAGATGTAGTGTGGGGTTTGGATTGATGCTATACAATTGATCAAAATTGTGTGGACAATCTGGTGCAATCGGTTTAATTGCCCCGGTCAAGTCAAAGCGTGACAGTTGATGTCAGTTGGTCGCTTGGACATGATAAAGTCTGAGTAAGTGAATCAAAGTGACCTGATGTGACTTAGACAATTGATGTAATTGCCCGATGAAGTCAAGGTATATGAAGCAAAATACTCGTTGAGACATAGACAATTGATGTAATTGTCCGTTGGATTGTGTTTGATTGGTTTGATCAATTGATAAGGTGTGTGTGATGGATGGTTGTGGGGAATCATGGTAGCCCCGTTGAGACTAGGTCATTATGATAAATGCCTGATGTAGTCTAGGATTACCATAATCGATTACCTGTTGAGACCCGAAGATACTTGATCAGAGTATCTGTTGACAGTCTAGGTGTGTGGGAGTCGATGTATCTGTGTAGACAGAGCAACTTGCTTGATTGTGTGGATGAATGAGGATGGGAAACACAATCCCTCCTATTAGAGATGGATGGTGATGAATGTGGCTTGATTGGGTTGATGGGAAACGATGAAGGATATGTGATGCTGATTATCGAGATGGGGAGGGTGGGGGGGTTCAATGTTAAATAGAAGAAATGGAGGACCTATTACATTCCTATGGAAGAAGAGGAAAATAGAGTATCCATTGTCATTACTATGTATGAATGATATGCAACTATTTATGAATGTATGGATGGATGGAATGCAACGAAATGCAATATATACAGATGAGATGAAATGACGATCCATGGTGCTTTATTTTTCATCATTGAGCTTTAAAATGTTGTAAGAAAATACAAGCAACTTGACATAAAGATTCAAGATGACCAGAGTATTTCTTACATGGATTTTGATATAGCAAGTTAATACAAGCAACTTGATATAATGGATCAAGTTGACCTGAGTATTGCTTGCAGAACAGACAAGGATTATCTCCTTTCATGCATGACTTGGATCATCCTCCTTGATCTTAGGCTGATCAGATCCTGAGACAAGTGCATACCGTACTAAGAAATAAAACCTTTATCCAATTTGGAGGAAGAGGAACCAAAGAATGAGCATTGTACCTGCAAACAAACAATATATACATAAAGAATAAAGAATATGGATCCTTGGTAATGGTTCATGCTCATATGATCGAGGTATACGCTGTAGTCAACAAGCCGTAGTGATCTATGACTGCATTTTTGCCTATGATCACATAGCTTAGTGAACTTCCCACGTAGACACCATTAGTACATACCCCAGAACTTCATCGGAAATAATGCGCAAATGATACAAAACAATGCTGAAAGATCCCGATACAGATAAACGAACGATTGTACTCACAAATCAACCAAGTATTTGATAGCTTAACATAATTTTCTTGTCAAAGAAAATGTCATCTTGTCTTTGTTTTGGTAAGGAATGATGCATCCTTGTTGAAGACAGTTTGATTGTTGATGTTGATTGTGTTGGTCGAGTGATAAGTGGTCATTTGTGTGAGTATTTTGTCAATGTTTGTTTTGTATCTGTTTGAATGAATATGTACAAGGTGTTGCCATGTTTTTGTGTGATTTTCGATGGGTTTTTCGATGTTTTTGGATTTTGTGTAATAGTTTTTGAATATTTGTGGATTTTGTGAGTCATTTTTGAATGTTTTTGATATTTTCTGATGATTGCCTGAATGAAGAGCGTAATGAATCATATGAGACAATGTAGAATCCACTTCCTTCACGAGGGTAAGGGTATTGCCCCCAGTTTGTAGACCTGACTATGAAAAGGTGGGATGCTAGACGCATGGAGTATTTTCTTAATTGCAGATCAAATAACAAGCCATGGTTTGGATGGATGGATGTATGTGTGCATGAATGTGATCGCAATGAGCCTGAAAGATACTGGAGCCATTGCCTTTACGAGTGGCGCCTGTTTGCCAGGTTTTCACCATCGCACTTACCCAAGGTGCCACCGGAGTGGTTGTTCACCGTTTGGATGCATGATTTTTTTCTTTACTTTTGTGAATGTTTTTGTATTTTCTTCAGGACATTTTCTGAATGTTTTTGGTATTTTCTGATGTGCAGTGGAGCCTGATGCTCTGTACACCTTAGGTATAAAACCTTTTGAGGTGCATGCTATTGATTGGATCTGCAAGCGGTTCTCCTTCTGATGTAGCCAACTGATATGCCCCGGACCCGAATACAGCAGTGACAACATATGGGCCCAACCAGTTTGATTCAAACTTGCCTTGATGTTCTCTGTTTGGTTGGTTGCGAGGATTTTCTCGAAGAACAAGATCACCTACCTCAAATGTACGAGATCTAACTCGGTGATTGTAGCTTCTACTCATGCGCTGCTGATAGGCTTTGAGGTGATTGTATGCAGCTTGTCGCTTCTCATCAAGTAACTCTAAGTCCTGAAGACGGGATACTCTGTAGGCTTCATCATCAATGAGATTATGCAAGGAAACTCGTAAGGATGGTATCTCGACCTCAATAGGTAAGATAGCTTCAGCACCATAGACCAATGAATAAGGAGTTGCACCTGTAGGGGTTCGAATGCTAGTTCGATATGCCCATAATGCTGGATTCAATTGAACATGCCAATCACGACCGGCATCATTGACTGTCTTCTTTAGGATTCTCAATATGTTTTTATTGGATGCTTCGGCCTGACCATTGCCTTGTGGGTAATAGGGAGTGGAAAAGCGGTGTTGGATATGAAATTTCTCACAAAGTTCACGGACATCCTGATTTTTGAAAGGAAGACCGTTATCTGTGACAATGGACATGGGCACACCATACCGGCAGATGATGTAATTGAGGATGAATGAGGCGATCTGCTTGCCGGTGACTTGGGTAAGTGGAACAGCTTCGATCCACTTGGTGAAATATTCGGTGGCGGTAATAATGAATTTATGGCCATTGGATGAAGATGGATGGATTTTACCCACAAGGTCAAGACCCCATTGACAAAAAGGCCATGGTGTTGTGATTGGTTGCAGTTCTTGAGCTGGTGCATGTATCAGGTCGCCATGAACTTGACATTTCTTGCATTTCCTGACAAAGTAGTAGGAATCCTTTTCCATAGATGGCCAATAGTATCCAGCTCGCATGAGTTTCTTGGCTAGTGACGGACCACTTGAGTGAGTCCCGCAAATTCCTTCATGTACCTCTTCCAAAGCCTTTGTTATCTCATCTTGTTCCAGACATCGAAGGAGAGTACCATCAAGACTACGTCGGTATAGGGTTTCAGCAATAATGGTATATCGAGCAGTTTGGCGAATGAAGGTTTTACGTTGATTATTTGATTGGTTGGGAGGAAGGGTGTGATCACGGAGATAAGTGTAGAACTCACCATACCATGGGGATTCAGAACCGACAAGGCAACATATCATTTCAGATTCGGGGATATCATAAGCGGGGATCCAAAGCTGTTCTACCAAGAACTCGTAGCGTGTTGAATTCTGTGGAAGATCTAGTAGAGATGCGATGGTAGCCATGGCGTCAACAGCTTGATTCTGATCTCTTGGTATCTGCTCAAAAGTGATAGTAGTAAATGATGTCTTTAGACTGTCCACCATTTGCTTGTATGGCATGAGTTTATCATCTTTGGTCTGATATTCATCTGTTGCTTGTCGAATGACTAGTTGGGAATCGCCATATACTTGTAGTTCTTGTAATTTCCATTGTATGGCTAATCTGAGTCCTGTGATCAAAGCCTCATACTCTGCTATGTTGTTTGTGCATGGAAATGTGAGCCTGTAAGACTTCGGGATGCTATCACCTTGAGGTGTGATAAACAGAATGCCTGCCCCCGAGCCATGCCTAGTGTATGAACCATCAAAATATAATTTCCATGGTTGTACTTCTGTGATCATGAATATCTCTTCGTCTGGAAAATTGGAAATGAGAGGATCATCACCTATGAGTGGTGCATCGGCCAATTGATCTGCAATGACCTGACCTTTGATAGCTTTACGGTCCACGTACTCGATGTCAAATTCACTTAGAATCATCACCCATTTGGCCAAGCGACCTGTCAATGCTGCTTTGCTGAGTAAATACTTGAGTGGATCAATCTTTGCAATGAGTTGCACCTTGTGTGTTAACAGATAGTGCCTCAGTTTAGTGGCTGCTAAGATTACTGCTAGGCAAGCTCGCTCAATAGGTGTGTAATTGAGTTCATAGCCAACCAGTGTACGAGAGATGTAGTATATAGCACACTCTTTGCCTTCTGCATTATGTTGTGCCAATAATACACCTAATGCTGTACTTGTTGCTGAAATATAAAGTAACAACGGTCTACTTGGATCTGGTGGCATCAACAAGGGTGGATTCATGAGATAGTCTTTAAGTGCCTGAAATGCTTGTTGGCATCGGGCATCCCACTGAAAGCGGATGTTCTTGTGTAGCAGGTGTGTGAATGGGTGACACTTATCAGCCAATTGTGCAATGAATCTTCAGATGGATTGAAGCCGTCCTTGTAGTGTTCTTAGCTGACTGATATTCTTTGGAGGTGGCATGTCCATGATTGCTTTTACCTTTGCTGGATCGACCTCAATACCTTTGCTTGAGACAATGTATCCTAGAAGCTTCCCGGAGGTCACTCCAAAGACACATTTCTTTGGGTTGAGTCGAACATGGTATTGTTCCAGTCTATCAAAGATTTTATCGAAGATGTGGAGATGCCCATCTCTAGTGAGTGATTTTGCTAGTAAATCATCCACATAATCTTCCATTATAGTATGCATCATGTCATGGAAGATGGTGGTCATTGCTCTTTGATAGGTCGCTCCTGCATTCTTTAGACCAAAAGGCATTACATTCCAGCAGTATGTGCCCCATGGACATGTGAAGGCTGTCTTATGTTGGTCCTCTGGTGCGATCTTTATTTGATTGTATCCCGAAAAGCCATCCATGAGTGAAAGCATGGCATGTCCTGCTGTCAAATCTACTATGATGTCGATATTTGGTAGAGGGAAGTCATCCTTAGGACATGCCTTATTCAGATCTCTGAAGTCTGTACAAATGCGGATGCCCCCTTTTGGTTTGCCAACTGGTACAATGTTGGAGATCCATTCTGCATAATCAATTGGTCTAATGAAACCAACATCCAGGAGTTTCTTGAGTTCTGTTTTGACTAGCACAGCAATCTGAGGATGCATCTTACGAAGCTTCTGCTTGACAGGTTTGGCTCCTTTTGCTACTATGAGATGATGCATGACTAAATCAGGATCAAGCCCAGGCATGTCTGCATATGACCATGCAAAGTTGATCTGACGCTGTTGGAAGAACTCTATAAATTGAGGCTGTTCCTCTGGAGTGAGAAGAGATGCCAGATGTATGATATGAGGATTTTCAGGAGTCCCCACATTGTATTCTTTGGTTTCCTCAATAAGAATCGTTGATCGTTCCTGTTGTGTACTAGCAGGGAGGATGTCAAACCCTTCATCCTCAGGCGCCTCAGAGAGGTTTTCACCATTGGATACGCTCTTTCTTTTTACTTTTGTCGGATCAAATAGTGCCACAGTGTGGTTTTCACTGGAAGATCCATGTTTTATTGTTATATTTTTGTAGCTGAAGGATTTGGCATCCGCCCCGAAGTATGCTGCGCTATTAAGTTCAATGGCGAATCCAGCTTTGTGATCCCCGCTTGGTAGATTATCCCTTAATTCCAAAAAGTCAATGATAGCCTCATCGTTCTGGAAGAGGTCAAGACATGGGGGATTTGGTTGGTTCCATTCAATGAGTTCAGGGTGGATAATGGGCATTACTTCATCGATTAAGTTAAGTGCGGGAGATGTATCAGTGAGGGTTAAGACGGTGTGGTGAAGGTCGTTGATGGTACTCTCCCTGTCAGAATCAGGCGTAGGATGAGACATGGGGTCTGTGGAAGATGTTTCCAGCTCAGGTACCCAAGTGGTCTTTATCTGTGCTTCTCCGTAAACAGGGATGTCTTTGCGGGGTGGAGGTGGTGATGTGTCTTCCTCATCTGAAGTGTTAAGTTGCACTGAATCGAATTCCCACTCATGTGAGTCGGTCTCTGAATCACTCTCCAGCATCCGATTGCTATACCATACTGGGATGTCTTTGGAGTTAAACACGGCAGGTGTGATTGGTTTATGTATCCTTGTAGTGATCGGTGCTGCAGGAATTGTGATGGGGTTTAATGGATTTGTCACTGGAAGTATCGGTAATGGTGACTCAGTGGCTTCTGCTGGAACTACTGGTGCCATAGATGCTGCTGCGGGTTCCAATATAGTTGCTGCTACAAATGGTGTTGCTGATAGGATTACTGGTTCGTTTGATGGGATGAGTGACATTGGTGATGGTGGAGTTGTGAGCCTTGAGGGGGCAGTGGGGATAGTGCTTGATGGTGCTTTGATTATGAAAGGTATCCTCTTTGCAGTAGGTGGGCCAAATGGTTTGCTAGGTTTTCCTTTGAATCTGAGTTTAGGAAGGATCTCTTTTTCAAAACCTAGGCCTGTATTACCTTTGGGCTTGAATTCTGGTAGCAGCGGTTCGTGTCGTCCTTGTTTGCAGTATCCCAAAGCACTCTGACCATCATATCCCATTCTTTGCATAATGAGGAGGCCTTTGCCATATTGTTCCGTAGGAAGTGTAACTTGTGGTTTGTCAGTGGTGATGGGATCTTTATAGATCCAGTCCGCTAGGTCCTCATCTTGTGTCTCTTCCTCTTGACTCTTTCCAAGAATGAAAGGTGTTAAGGCACATGGAGGCGTGATTAGTGGTTGCTGGAGCAACTGCTGTGGTTTACCATGTGTTCTAGGAGAAGTGGGCATTTCTCCCACACAAAAGAGCTGACTCAAGTTATATGCTCCAGGACCTTCCTCTGCTACTTTCATCTTTAGCTTTTCTTGCTTGGGCATAGGGGTGTTTGAACTGGCAAGAGAGGCAGGGTTTATATATGATGTGGAGGAAATGGCTTCTCTATTATTAGGAACGGTAATCTCTGGTTGATGGTTGATATTATGGCAAAATGCAAAGGGATTTGCATCGCCCAGGATTGTGATCTCGACCCCGTTATGTGGGAACTTGATACATTGATGGTAGGTAGATGGAACAGCTTGCATGGCATGTATCCAAGGTCTCCCTAATAATAGATTATATGGCAGAGGAAGGTCCAGAACCTGACAAATTATGTGTTTTACCACAGGGCCCACTCGGATTGGTAGCACCACCGCTCCTTTGGATGAACGCTCTGCATCATCATAGGCCTTGATGGTGATCTTCTTGCGAGGATCCACTGATTCTATTGCATATCCCAATGCTGTGACCAACTGTAGTGTACAAATGTTTAGGCCTGCTCCATTATCTATCAAGACTCGCTTGATCCTGTGTTGGTTGACAAAGCCTTCAATGTGGAGTGAGGCGTTATGAGGTTGTTGGAACGAAGAGTTGTCACTTTCAGAAAAAGTGAGACAAGGTGATGACTTTAGAGTTCCAACCATGGCTTGAAATTGGTCCGTGTTTAGGTTTGCAGGGACTGACGCCTCTTGGAGTGCGTGATCCAAGATTGTTTTATGAGAGGGTGACAGACGCAAAAGCTCCAAGATGGATATAAGCGTAGGGGTTTTGTCTAATTGTTCCACAAGATTGTACTGTTTTGGGATAGAGGTGGTGCCTTGTGGAGCTGCCTTGATGGTGACCTTGCCACGACGTGTAACAACATTGCAATTTGAGGTGGGATTTTTGAAGGTTATGGTTGCAATTTGTTCACTGGCATCATACAAGTGATTTACAGTATAATTATACGCAGCCTGCGTATAATCAGTGGTATCAGTGCCGCGCCTAGAAGTGGAAGGACCCCTTTGATCTTGTGATGGAAGTGGATTCTTGAACATCTGATGATCATTATTGGTTGTTTTTGGGTCATGCCCTTCAATTTCAATTTCTCCTCGATCAATAAGATCCTGAATGAGATCTTTCAATCGGTGACAATTACTTGTCTTGTGTCCTCTTCCTTGATGGAACTCACAATGTTCAGTATCTCTCCACCATGCCGGTTTGACTTGAGGCTCATAGTTTGATAGCTTAGGTAGAGTGACCAAATTTTGAGAGAGGAGTTGTCGCAACACTGTTTCAATGGGTTCCCCTAAGGGAGTGTAAGTGCGTTTTTGTTTTTGTGGACGAGGTCTTGGTTCATCATGAGATGTGATGCGACCTTGATTAGGAGGACCATGTGTATTATTTTGAGGTGGAGGATTTTGTCCTGCAAACCGAACCACATGTTGTGCATTTTGGACAGTCCTGGCATCCACAACTCCATCATTGACGATATTCTTATTCTTGTTCCAGAAGTTCGGTTTATCGCTATTGAAGCGCGGGCGAGGAGCATCTTTTGGTTCATTAAAGATTTTGATGAGTCCTTTTTTGATGAGTGCCCTTTCACATTTTATACCCTTGGTGATCATATCGTTAAAAGAGTCTGTGTCTTTGACATCCAGGTGAAATTCCATTTCTTCGTTTAAGTTGGAAATGAAAATTTCCACTAGTTCTCGTTCAGGTAACTGAAGAGAACGTCTGCTAGACATTTGGCGCCATCGTTGCAGGAATACTGCGAATAATTCACCTGGTTTTTGTTTGGTGTTGCATAGATCAGCCATGGTGATGTCGCGTTCAATATTATAAGAGTAATGAGATAGGAACTTCTGGATGAGTTCCTCAAATGTTCTAATGCCACCTGGAAGTCGGGAAAACCATGATGTGGTTGTTCCTCCCAAGCTTTGGGGAAAAAGGCGCATTAGGTATGTGTCCTCATAAGCTACTTCAAGACAAGCAGAATGAAATTCTCGGACATGATCACGGGGATCCCCCTTTCCTCTATATTTTTCAAATTTGGGTGTTTCAAACCCGCGTGGAAAGGGTGGCATATAAAGATTCCTATCAAACGGATAGGGACAGATGTCGTTAAGTGAAAATTGATTGGTCTTAACACCAGTATGAAGTTGTTGGGCGAGATTCGCGACTTGTTGCCGCAACATCTCCATTTCATTTGGAGGAGGAGGTGGTGGGTTACCTCGAGGGATGTTATATCTGATGGGATCTCTACGTCTTTCCTCCTCATGGCGACTTTGTCTTTCTGATGCTTGTCTTAATTGGGCAAGATCAAAGTCTGAGGGGAGTTTGCCTCCTTCTTGAGCAAGTCTTAAGAAGTGAGCATCCGCATTGCTCCTGAGAATTTCATCAAATAATCTGTTAAAGTGAGGGTTATGCTGAACCCTTTCGATTGTTGAAGGAGTGGGACTACTTGGGTTTTCATCATTTACATTTCCTCCAAGTGCTTCTTGAAATTCATTGAGGTTGTCCTCTTCTTCCTCAATTTCTATTTCTCGTTGCCTTGATCGCGATCGGGTTTGAGCCATTTTGTTTGCAAGTTTGTGTTGAAGTTGATTGAAGATGATGATGAGTTGTTCGATGAAAGATGGATGATTAGTGGATTGTAGATCTCTAGCACTCTAAAGGTAAATGTAACCAGAATTCTTTCTTTGAATTGCTTGTTTGTTTTGATGAGTTTGGATGTGATAAGGTGTAGAGAAATCTGAGATGTGTTACAGATTTTGACTACCTAGTAATGAGAGGATTCACTCATGAACTAGTTTTAACCTGCGTAGATGTGTCTCTTAGGATGAGCTTATCCTAGATGTAGAAACAATCTAAAAGTGATGTGATGTGTTTGATTTCAAGCAATATCTAAAAAAGGAATCTTGGGACAAGAACCTCTTAATGTTTTGAGAGTTTTGGGATGAATTGATGATGGAAAAATGATGGATGAATGAGATGATGGATGTTTTTGTTTTCAACTTCAATCTTTCAATAAAAACTTTGTGTCACAAATGGGACAAACTCTATCTCTTCCCTTTCGGGCGTTGGTGGCACTTCTCGAGCTGTGTTGTAGGTGATACAGATGTTTGGGAAGAAATTGGGATTAATCTTTCCTCCTTGATTTTTGTGATAACTCAGAGCTCTATATTGCATAAAAGCTCTGCGGTTCAATGATTCTGAATCAAACTCGTTTGTTTTACCTTGAAGGTATAGACGCATGCGATGTAGAAAGACTCTATGGGAGACAAAGATTTATCGATTGATATAGAAGAATTTCCTCCTTTTGATTAAAGCCTTTGAGCTTAGTGGTCTCCTTTTCAAGGTGATACTCTGATGACACTTCTTCTTTCGCAAGATGTGAAGAATGGTCATAAATTTTTGACTCTTTGTTTGTTTGCACTTTGTTTTTGGTATTTTTGGTTGTGTTGACAGATGTTGGATGAATACTTTGTTTTTGGGATTGATTTTCTGATTTTTCTTTGACAAGAAAACAAAGCAAGCACACAAACACAAGAATGTTGCCTCAAAAGGCACAAATGAGTATGGGTCTAGATCAACCCAATCCTTGGACTTGTTTTTGACCCTTCCTTTAGATTTATTTGAAGGTGTAATTCCAAAGCCTGAAGTCGGCTCAATTTGCACTAGGTCTGTAAAACGAACACACTTCAAACACTCTTTATCCCTAAGGTCAAATGGCCAGTTGTGATAAATTTAGCCCACATCTTGATATTTCTTCGACTTTGGTACTACATACCTTATCAATCCCGCCGTGGCAGGTAAGGATGTGATATACTAAGTCTTGCACGAGCATAACAAATAGATGATCCCTATGATGGGGGAGTCACCACTTTTATCAAGTCACAAGTGACTTTTCAAAAAGCTATGTTTCTACTCAAGGAAATATGTATGGTGAGTATCTTGGGAGCAAAACCTTCTATGCTCTTGCACTAAATTGTATCTCAAATATCCTCAATCAATAGAACGGGTGAGCTACTACTTAAAGGTGTTTAGTCATGTTCGATGGCTTTGGACATAAGTTCATTCTGCAGTGACTCACTTAAGAGCCTTGTAACTGGTGGTGGGGCCCATTTGTCCTTTCGGCCAGTTACACTGTAGGAATAGCTATACCCAAGGCTACAGCTTTCGCTCTCACCTGATTTCTATAGCGGCTCGAAGGATTTACCGCTCGAGGTCGTTCCCAAGAGTATCGATCCCTTGGCAGGCCTCTATTAAAAAAATAAAATTTTGAGTGTTACTAACACTTTTCTCTTGCACCTAGGACCACGAGAGCCAAGGGAGAGGATAGTGTGTGTTAGAAGTAGGTCCACTCGACTGACTTTTGTGCAAGTGTGCCAAGCACGAAAAACACTTGTTCTTTTTAATCTATCATTGCAATGTGATCTAACTATTTGGAGATGTTGCTCCAACAATCATGGTGTTCTTTTTAATTTTCAAAGGCAATTGTTTGAGTAAACTAGAATTTGAAAATCCTGGTCAACTTAATGAAAAACACGTTTGCATGAAGTAAAATTGCTTTGAAAATGAGACAAGTTGATTGTGAATTTTATTTGCACCAAAAATGGAAGTGTGGATTGTGAGTTTTATCTTGATGCAAGAAATAAAATTTGCCTTGTTGATTTTAAGCACCAAAACGAAGTTTGTTTCCTAACTTGCAAAAAAAATAAAGTTGTTTTTGTATAAGTTTGTGGTTCTTTTTACCTTTGAACAATGAAATTCTTTTTAATAGCCCCAAACAAATGTGTGATTCTTTTTCAAAAGCCCAAATTTGAAATGTGAAGTTAATTTTAAACCAAAATAAAAAGTGAATTCATTTTTAAAACCAACTTCAAAAACAAGTTAGTAAAAAAAATATAAATCTACTCTTTAATCTAATTTAAATCTGCACAAAAGAGAAAAATAGTTAGTAAAATCCGCCTATTTGGTGGGCTTCTACAAGCCTAAATTTTTTTATTTTTTTTTTTGGTTACAAAGTGATTTGTACAACGTTTTGTTACAATAGCGCTAGTCTGCGTTTGAACAGAGGCACTATTTAACACAAACGTATTAAAAGAAAGGGAAAGACAGAGAAGGGAAAAGCACTGAAACAGGGGGAATAGCGCCAAAATAATGCCAAACGCACCAAAACAGTGTCAAAATCGCAACCTGTGTGACATTTTCAACATTCAAACATGTTATTGGTTAAAAAAAAAAAAAATGATCTTTTTGGTGTTTGGATTCACGTCGGGTTCACCAAATGATGCTCTGCAAAAAGGATTAGAAAACCTGTTTGATGGCAACACACACAAGAGCACAAGAAACAAACGTTAGTGTTAGCAACAAAAGATTATCCTAAACAGGCATATCAAGAGAGATATTAAGCATGAAATAGAAAGCATATAAACATAGAATGAAATAGCTAATCAAGATGCTCATAGTTGCTCCTCCCTTGTTCCTCTCCTCTCCAAGTCCCAAATGAGTGTAGCTCTCAGCAGCTTTTTGCACTATGGATGCTTATGGAGGATTGAGATTTAATACTAAGCTAGAGTAGATAGTGATGCTATGAAAAAGCTCTATGCTAATGCCAGTATAACAACAATACTCTAAAATGCTTCTCCTTTTGCTTGAGGAGAAGGGTTCTATTTATAGAAGAAATAGGGAAATGAAGGGTTAAGATTGAGCAATCTTAACAAGGGTTAGGATTGAAAGTTGGGGATCCATGTGCACAATTGGCACCAATAAAATGGTGACAAGTTTCAACATAGGATTGGGTTGAGAGAAGAGGTTGGAGGCATTAAAGGCCTGAGAAGACCTCATGGTTATCTAGAAGGTAAGGGTCAAGTCTAAATTAAGATTACCCATTGGATTAAGAGTTAATGCAAGGATAAACCTTTGTGCAAATGTTTAAGAGATAATCATGGTCAAAGCATTAATGGCCTGATGAGACCTTTGGGTTGGGTAGAGGTTGAGTCAAAACAAATGTTTTAACCATGTGGGAGGGTTGAATTAACCATTAATGGTTATTGGAGACTTTGGGGATTAAGTGGTTGAAGGTTGGAAGCTTTCAAAGGTTATCCAAGACTTTGAGGGTTAATTTGTTGAACACACAAAGCATTAATTGCTTTTCAAAGACTTTGGAGTCTTTGAGAAGTGACTCCATTTTGCTTAGGAATGTGACAATAATTAGGGGATGGATTAAGCTAATTAGGAAGGGGTTAGAAGAATCTAGAAGGGGATTAGATTTTGCAAGTGGATTTGGTGGGTGAGGGAAAATAGGATTTTATTAAAATAAAAATTCATTTATTTCAATAAATGTGTGCAAGTTGTATTTGGATAAATATTCAAATAAATATTAATTTATTTAAATGAGAAAAAGGAAGATAAAGCATTAAAATGCTTGAAGACTTTGAGGGGAACCATTAAAGGCTTGAAGACTTTAAGGAAAACCATTAAAGTCTTAAGAAGATTATAGAAGGAAGCCATCAAGTTTGAAGACTTTAAAGCCATCAAGTTTGACTACTTTAAGGGAAACCATTAAAGGTTTCAAGTGGGTGAGGATAAATAGGATTTTAAATAAATAATTTATTTAAAATAGTTGTGCAACTTGCTTTTGTAGGAAAATACAAGTGGGTGGAGGATAAAGGTGATTTAAATAAATTATTTATTTATTTAAATGTGAGAGGTGGGATTTTGGGGGATTTAAATAAATATTAATTTATTTAAATGTGAGGTGGGATTTTGGGGGATTTAAATAAATATTAATTTATTTAAATGTGAGAGAAGATTTAATTAAACAAATATGATTTATTTATTTAATTAATGGTATGAATTTGGTTAAGTGAATTAAATCAAATAAATTGAATAATTTATTTAATTAATAGGAGAATGGGGTTAAGATGAATTAATTAAATATTAATTTAATTAATTATTAATTGATGGTTAAATAATCAAATAAATACTAAGTATTCATTTAATTAAGTGGACAGATTTATGTGACTACACATTCAATCACCTACAATTTCTCATTGGAGTGTGCATTTTCCAACAATCTCCCCCTTTGGCATTGATGGCAACACTCATGAGAAAAAGTCCAAAATGTATCCAAAATTGAAGTCCAAAATTTGTACCAAAAACTGTGTGCTCCCCCTGAGTAGGTGATCTCTTCTGTCATCATTTTTCTCATCTCCACTACTCCCCCTTTTACATCAATGACAAAGGTTGTCAAAAATGTCAACTGAGTGTAGTTCTCAGCTGGATCCCTGTAACTGGTGGGTTACAATCTGATATAGATCTGCTAGTGCAAAATTTAAGTTGTTAGTGAACCTTTCACTATCTTTTAATGTTGCTTCTGTCCTTTGGATGGTACCGGTGAGTATGTGCATTTTCTCTTCTGGTGTCTTAAGTCCTAGAACAAGTGCCTCTGAAATCTCTTTTCTCAAAGAGATGAGGATATCAAGTTTTGAAGCAAGTCTACATTTCAGTTCCTTAGCCTTGTATTGTATTCTTTCCTTTTTCTTTTCCAAATTTTCAAGTTTTTCTCAAAACCTACAATTTCCTCCTCTATTACCGATATGGGTTCTGATGAACCTATGAGATTATCAGCTATATCATTTATTTCTATCTGTACTGTGCTGATCTCCTTGTCTATATCCACTGTGAAAATATTGGTCTTACATGTGTCTCTGTACAACTCCTTAAATTCCTTTAATGTTTTGTTTAGTTCCAGTAGGAGGGTGTCAATGTGTTCTATGCACTTCTTTATTGTCTCATCAAAGAATTTTTCTTTTTCCTTAATCATTTTCTCACTGAAAGTTTCCTCATTAATTTGATCAACTGTCAAAAGATTGCCGGTGATATATTTAGACAATGTGTTTAGTTGACTCAAAGAATCTTTATTTTCCACATTGCACTTGGGTGCAATCAATTTCAAAATAGGGATGGTGTCATCAATTTCCTTGTATGCAAGTGCATTGCAATCTGTGATTTTCTTGATGGAATCCAATAATACCTCTGTTACATTTGTCGATCTGAATTCTATTAAGGAAGAACCAGAAGATTGTCCAACTGCCTTAACAATCTGCAATCCATAGTGTGAGTAACCTCTTTTCTTATGTTGACCTCTGGTAGGTCAGTTTGTGTCTGCATCTCAACTAGCAAAGGTTTGGGTTTCTCAGCTATTGCCGGTGGCACTGTCTCTGTCTCAACCTTTTTCTCTTCATGTTTCTCAGAATGTACCTCTATCGGTTTCCCTATGCTATCTTTTTTTGGTTTCTTTGATTGTGTCTCAGTGTTATCTACCGGTTTCTTTCTATGTACCTTTGAACTATCTACTACCAGTATCTCAATAGATTTTACTATGTTATCAATAGTCGGTTGCTCTAACTTAGTAGGTTTTTCAGTGTGTACATCAGTGGTATCTGTCTTTCTAGTATCTAGGGGATCCATTGATTGTTTATTGTGTGTTTCAATCCCAATCTCAAAATTTCCAATTGTATCCTCAATATGTGTTTCTACAACAATATCCTCACCCGGTGGCTCAATTTCCACATCTTTGTTCTCAGTGGTTTCCTTATCAACCATAATGTTTACTTCTTGTGTATCAATGTTCATAGTATATAACACCTCTGAATCAGGATTGATGTCTTCATGTGTTGTCTCCATGCTCTCAACATTATCTATTATCGGTGGTGTATCAACAATCTCAATTGGTGGAGTATCAGAAGGAGGTGGGGGCAAGTTATCTGTCACTTTTATGCTCGGAGGACCACCTACCTTGCCTTTACCTTTATCCTTATCCTTTTGATAGACTCTGAAAGCTTTGGGTCATTTAAGTTTTTCTTGCTTTTCTTTCTCCACAAAGAAGATATCCCATTTATTTGCTATCTCTTCAGTGATCTCATTCACTATGCCAGCCATTAAATCTACATGTTGATCACCAGTGGAAAATACAATCCTGTTTGCCTCACTTATCAGTTCATCAATTTCTTCTGTTGACTTCACTAGGTGAACTGCAAGTAGTTTTTCTACCTTTATCTTCTTATCCAATTCGACAATTTCTAATCTCTTTGCATCTAGTCTCCTATATAAGTCACTTGGTAGATAATCTACAACTTCTATCAAAAATTTCTTGTAAATGTCTAAGTGTAAAAGAACACTATTTTCTATGCTTTCCTTTTCTTCATTTGTAAAAGTACTATACAACTTACTAACATTTGACAAGTTTCCATCTTTAGTTATTTCATTCAAAAGACTGTCTAAGGGAGTGATGACTTGTTTTTCCTTCTTCTTCTTAGGTGTCATTTTCTTTGCTGGAGGCCTTACTGCCTATTGTTTCCTTCTTGTTCTCTTTGGTGTAGGAATGAGTACCGGTGAAGGTTTCCTTTCTCTTTCTACTCTTTGAAACTCTGCCGGTATTTCACTGTCCGAGGAGGTACCAACCGGTGAAAGATGTGCTTCTGGTTGTAACCCTTCTAGGTCACTTTCCTGGATACCAATCTTTTTCAAGAAGTCTTCCTTAATTTCTTTTGCCTGTTTAGTTACTTTTCTGATTGTTTGTTCTCTTCTCTTCCTTTGTTTCATGGTTTGTACTTTGCTTTCAATGGTTTTAGCATTTCCAAATACTTCTTCTTTAGGTTCTCTAGGTGCTTTGAGGAGGGCTTTAGCATATGTTTCTATTATGTTTTCATCTGCCTCATAACCCATTTCAGTTACCCAAATTGTTCTAGGAACCACTACTTCCATCCATATTTCATCCTTTTTTATAACAAAGTATATCTCCTTTTGGTATTTGTCAACTATGGTTTGAGATAGTCTTTCCCTAGTCTTCATTCGAGCCTTAAATGCTTGAAAGTGTTCAATTATGTTCTTTTCCCTTTCATCTCCCATGTTGTTAAAGATATCCAAAAGTTGTTTTCCTACCGGTATGTCAAAACCAAATTCTTTTCTACCTATACCGAGAACTTCCTTGATGATGTATAGCAATAGACATACAAGTAAGTTACCAAATCTGAATGTGCCTTTCTTTTCTCCTTTGATTTTCTTCAGATTATCAATCAGTTCATCTTTTAACCATTCACATATGTCAATCTTAGTGGTACTGTTCACCATGTCATAAGCACTCTTGATACATAAACTAGAAATAGAGTTTAATCTATTAGCATGTGTAGTCTCGTATCCAAGTATCATGCTAATGAATCTGACATTATCATCCTTTACATCATTTACTCTCAAGGATCCGCTATCATGGTTTGCACTGGTTAGGGTCATCACAGTGTTATTAGAGACCTTCTTTCCTTTTTCTAGTCTGCTACCGGTGGAAGGTAAGCCAGTTACTTCCCTAATTGCTTCTTTTGTAATCTTATGGATGGAATCTAGCCAAAAGAACTCCCCATGAACTCTTCTCAATACAATTCTTATAACTTCCTTGGGAAAATCAGGAATGCTAAGTATCTCCACAAAACCTAGGGTTTCAATTATCTTGTGTTCCGATTTCACATTACCATTTTCATCACAAATTACAGTCCTATACATGTTCATAATCTCATCAGCACCAAGTTATTCAATATGACAATGTATGTATATCCTAGGGTCTTCATCATAAGCAACTCCTTTGGGTATTTTAGAAAATGCTCCTAGGGTATCATCCTACTTCGCAACTTCGGGAATGATTTTAAATATGAGCCTAGGGCATTTAACCACTTCAATTACAGTAGGGTTTGCAATGAATTTAGGTGCAGAGGAGGAAGCCATTGTATAAATACCTTAATCTGCCTTTAGGTTTGAATGCTTGAATGATTTTATTTACTTCTTGCTATGGATGCCTTCGCTCAGGTTTTTCGCGCTCTAAGGAAGTTTGAATGCTCAGTGAGTGAAAAAGAGTGAAAAACACTTGCTTTATAATGTCATTTCCTTCAACTACCATAATAAATGCCTATCGGTTAAGTGAAAACTTAACTCATCTGTCGGTAAAGAAGCATTTCATCTTCTTACCATCAACCGAGGGTAAAATAGCATGTTTTTCAATTTGATGCCATACTCCCAAGGGATTTCTTTTCATTTAGATGAAGAATCTCCTACCGATGGAGTGATACTCTGTTCTACCAGTGAAGGAATAGCTTCATTAACATTCTGATCTGTCTTTCTAATCCATTGTTTTGAAAATTCTTGCTTTACCTCATCAACCTTCTCTTTACCTTTCAAACTGGGTGCTTTATTATTTGTCGGTGATGCCTTACTTCTACAAAATTTTACAATATGTCCAATCTTGTTACAACCATAACAAGTCATATTATTTTTTTGAATAGCTTTTCCATATCCTATGTCGGTATGTGTTCTGCATTGATTAGATAAGTTTTCAAATCTTCCACAAACATAACATCTTACATTCATTCTGCAATTATCTGAATTGTGACAAATTTTGTTTCATTTAGAAAATTGATTGGTGGGTGCATTAGTGTTCTGATAGTTTCTAGATCTACACTGATTTGCTCTATGACCATACTTGTTACAGTTCATTTCCCATTAAATTTGTATGCATTAGGTTGTCTTACCAGTTTACTGTGATCATGATTGTTTGCAATACCAGAGCTTTCACCAACTTCAAAGCCAAGGCCATTAGTATCTCCATTAGGTTTCTGATTTTTCAGCATATCATCAAGTTCTTCGGAACTTTTATTGAATTTTTCTTTATGTTGATTTGCAGTAGCCAACTCATTTTCCAAGAAATCTTTCTATCTCATGAGTTCAGTTTTATCATGTTCCAAGTGAATCAGATTTGTCTTCAACATATCATTTTCATGACTGAGTCTTAGATTTTCATTTCCAGCATCATTGATTCTCCTAGCCAAGTCATCTTCATTCTTCTTTCTGTCTTCAATGTCTTTACAAAATCTCATAGTCAAATCTTGCATCTCGTTCCTTAAGGTCATGTTTTCTTGCTTCATCTTTCTTACAAGATCATTAAGAGCTTCTTTTTCATCATCATCATTCTGTATCTTCTCATGAAGTTCTCTTCTTTTGCTTCTAGCAATGGTGAGATTTTCTTGAAGTCCTTGAATGATTTCTTATGCAACCTTCAGATCATCTTCAAGTTTGATATTATTCAACTTTTTTGCATCATAATCTGTAAGAGCTGTTTCCAATTGCTTTCTCAAGTTTTCCATTTGTACTGGTGTCAGAATCTCCCTCAAGCTGTTAGGCTTTTGGAAAAAGAGAACTAGGCTCTTATACCAATTGTTAGGATTCCCAAAGATACTGAGAGGGGGGGGTGAATCAGTATCTAACTGGTAAATGGATTTTTTGAACTTATTAAGTAAATTGCATTCCAAAACAGTGTACTAGTAAACCATAATTAATGTAGTAAATAAGAACAATAAGCACAACATAGAAAGCACACCATAACACAATATTTTTAATGAGGAAACCTAGTGTGGGAAAAACCTCGATGGGATTTCTGACCCACAATATTCACTTACTTGCCAATAAATGAATATTACTTACAATAGGGGCCTGCACATGCAGGAAGGCCAACTGCCTAAAGCTCACTGCTTAATTACAAAAGGAAGTCTCACTAACTTACATAATGGATTATGCGAATCCAATACAATGTACTACTTCGGTTCAACATTTGCTATGCTAGGTTCAGTACTAGTTTAAGCTCACAAAATAACCATAAACCTTACTCCAAAATCTACCTTAATATTCGCATGTTCGCATCTACCTATTCTTACTTTTTCAAATGATCTATAAGATCTCATACTTATATATTAGTCCTATTACAATTCACCTTGTCGGCTTACAAAAAGATATTACAATTAAATACAAAATGTAATAAACAAAATCCTGTCAGTTGGGGTGCCAGTAATCATCTTTGCCGGTGCCGGTGTAGAGTCTGCCGGTGTCGGTGCTATAGGATTGCAAGGTTGCCATCAATGACAATACCTTCAATCACCTACAATTTCTCATTGGAGTGTGCATTTTCCAACAATATCTCAATATCTTAGCACATTGTATTCCCACCCTCTTTAAATCTCTCTCTCCCCCTTAGGACCCTACATAACCCCCAATGTCACTATATGACCCCTTAGGACCTTGTATGATATCCTAAGGGGTCATATGGTGTTGTAACACATGAATGGCCCAATTACGACCCCACGTGACCCCTAACAACATCATGTGACCCCTTAGCACATCAAATTACCCCTTAGGAGCATATGATGTCCTAAGGGGTCATATGGTGTCCTCCTAATGGGTCATATGGTGTTGTAACACGTGTGACACCATTAGGACTCCACATGACCCCTAATGACACCATATGACCCCTTAACACACCACATGACCCCTTAGGACCATATGATGTCCTAAGGGGTTGTATGATGTCTTAAGGTGTCATATGGTGTTCTAACACATGTGCATCCCCATTAGGACCCCAAAGGACCCTTAATGACACCGCATGACCCCTTAGAACACCACATGACCCCTTAGGACCATATTATGTCCTAAGGGGTCCTATGGTGTCCTAAGGGGTCATATGGTTTTCTAACGCATGTGTGGTCCCATTAGAACCTTGAAGACCCATAGTGACACCATGCGACCCCTAAGCACACTACATGACCCCTTAGGACCATATTATGTCCCAAGGGGTGATATGGTGTCTTAAGAGGTCATATGGTGTTTTAACACATGTGTGGCCCCCATTAGGACTCCATAAGACCCCTAAAGACACCATATGACCCCTTAGAATGCCACATGACCCCTTAGGACCATATGATATCCTAAGGGGTCGTATGGTTTCCTAAGGGGTCGTATGGTTTCCTAAGGGCTCATATGTTGTTGTAACACATGTGTGGCCCAATTAGGATCCCACATGACCCCTAACGACATCATGTGACCCCTTAGCACACCGTTGACCCCTTACTAGCATATGATGTCTTAAAGGACCATATTATGTCCCAAGGGGTGATATGATGTCCTAAGAGGTCATATGGTGTTTTAACACATGTGTGGCCCCCATTAGGACTCCATAAGACCCCTAAAGACACCATATAACCCCTTAGAATGCCACATGACCCCTTAGGACCATATGATATCCTAAGGGGTCATATGGTTTCCTAAGGGTTCATATGTTGTTGTAACACATGTGTGGCCCAATTAGGATCCCACATGACCCCTAATTACATCATGTGACCCCTTAGCACACCATTGATCCCTTACTAGCATATGATGTCTTAAGGGGTTATATGGTGTTGTAACACATGTGTGGCCCCATTAGGACCCCACATGACCCCTAACAACACCATAAGACCCCTTAGCACACCACATGACCCCTTAGGACCATACAATGTCCTAAGGGGTCGTAGGGTGTTATAAGCGGTCATATGGTATTCTAACACATGTGTGACCCCATTAGGACCCCACAAGACCCCTAAAGACACCATATGACCCCTTAGTACACCACATGACCCCTTAGGACCATATGATATCCTAAGGGGTCATATGGTGTCCTAAGGGGTCATATGGTGTCCTAAGGGATCATATGGTGTCCTGAGGGGGCAAGATGAACCATTATTACAATATAAAAAGTAGTGCCAATATTGCTTACAAAAATAAGTTTAGATCACCCATGCCCTTAGCACACCATACGACCCCTTAGGATCCCACATGACCCCTAACGACACCATATGACCCCTTATCACACCATATGACCCCAAGTAGGACCATATGATATCCTAAGGGGTCATATGGTGTCCTAAGGGGTCATATGATGACCCATAAATATGGTGTCCTAAGGGGTCATATGGTGTCTTGAGGGAGCAAGATGAATCATTATTACAATATAAAAAAGTAGTGCCATTACTATTTACAAATAGAAGTTCAAATCACCCAAACCCTTAGGACCCCACATGACACCATATGACCCCTTAGCACACCATATGACCCCAAGTAGGACCATATGATATCCTAAGGGGTTTTATGGTGTCCTAAGGGGTTGTATGGTGTCCTAAGGGGTCATATGGTATCCTAAGGGGTAGTATGGTGTCCTAAGGGGGCAAGATGAACCATTATTACAATATAAAAAGCAATGCCAATACTACTTACAAAAATAAGTTTAGATCACTCGAGCCCTTAGTACACCATTCAACCCCTTAGGACCCTACATGACCCCTAATGACACCATAAGATCCCTTAGCACACCATGCGAACCCTTATGAACATACGATGTCCTAAGGCGTTGTATTGTTTCCTAAGGGGTTGTATGGTGCCCTAAGGGGTCATATGGTGTTGTAGGGGGACAAGATGAACCATTATTATAATATAAAAAGCAGTACTAATACTGCTTACAAAATTAAGTTCAGATCACCCAAGCCCTTAGAACACCATGCGACCCCTTAGGACCCCACATGACCCCTAATGACACCATATGACCCCTTAGCACACCATACGACCCCGAGTAGGACCATATGCTATCCTAAGGGGTTTTATGGTGTCCTAAGGGGTCATATGGTGTCCTTATTTAGATGAAACAACACAAAACAAGACAAGAACCCAAATTTGACCGTTGCGAGCATGAGGGTGCTCCCACACCACTCACATTGATAGATATAAAGGAATGAATATCATATAGTGATCATTACCATGAATCAAATGTGAACATTATCATTGAATTTCATTATGATTGAGGCAATAGGGTTAATTCAATATTTTAGAAAGCTTATCAAATCATATTTCATAATTGGAATTCTTTATATCATAGCAACAAAAAACATTTGGAGAAAAAATCAGCAAACCAAAGGTACAAGATTTTTTGAAAAAATTAGCATAGAGATATAAAGAGTGAATAAAATAGATTTTAATCCATGATTGTATAAAATAGATTTTTGTTGTTTATATTGATATTGCTAATTACACAGGCCAATATTCATTTAATTTTATAAAAGGGCAGTCACCATATACACTGAATAGTTGTCTAAGTCCGAGATCACAGATTAGCCAAGTCTATGGAGTAGCTGAGATCAAAATTTATCAAACAAAGATCCAGCTATTGTTAGGAATTAAGTAAAAGTGGAAGCTATTTTGAAGCTATCCAATACTTTCATTGTGATTGAGACATGGAGTTTTCTAGGGGTAGTTCAATATCCGAGAAAGCTTATCAAATTATATTCCATAGTTATAATGCTTCATATTCCTTGATGGAAATTGTTAAGTTTTTTATATGGGGTAGAATTAAACAAAATACATTTGTTTAGTTGAAGTAATTGATTAGAAAGCCACTGGTTTTGGCAATACCTAGCTTGCAGCCACTATTTTAGGTAGAGACAAATTTTAATGATTGTGTGTTGAAGGCTCTTTTATTACAATTTTGTAAGCTTGTTTGTTGTCATTTAGACTTATTTTGTTGAGAACTTTGGATATATTTCTCACATAATGAATTGTATATCTTTGTTTGAGCAAAAAATAACTATATAAATTATAAATCAACATATATATCAAAATGCAAAAAAATGAACAAATTGTGTCTACATCGAATATCAATATCTATATCAACAAAATGCACAATAATGAACACAATCCACATTTATTGGATCAAATATCAACATTTATATATATCAAAATGCACAATAATTATGTATGTATAAAAAAATGGTATATATGCCAAGTCAATAAAAGTTTTCAAAAATGTGGCATATGCCATGTCCATATGGATATACAATAAAAATGTAGAATATATCTAGATGTAATGGTCCTTCGATGACCATAGCTAACACTATATGATCTTATAGTTGTGGTGGATCATTAAAATCGAGCCTCTTTGATGTAGTGCACGACTCTGTAGATGGCTACACAACCACAATTCAAAAGACAAGTTAGAATCCCTTTGTACAAAATAGTTCAATTATCAACATAACTATACATTCAACTATAATTTCTTTGCAATTGAATTGTAGATTACCTCATCCATCGATTTGGGACCTACCATCTTTTCTCTCGTTGCCTTGTCAGACTTAGGAGTCCTCTTAAAATGGAACTTGAGAGGATCCATGTTATGGCCAAACTGTGAGGGGGCCTATTGTAGGTTAAATACAATTAATACAAGGTAATAAAATATATAGATAAAAAACACTAAAAATCTACAATATATAGACCAAAAGTGTACCAGAGCCTGAGATGCTTCTCTTGTTGACTTAGGAGGGCTCGCCATTGGTGAAGAAACTATGGCTATTTCCTGTATGAAAAATGATAAGATTATAATTTATCTAAAGTTCACATGTACATATGCATATAATCATCAAATGAAGAAAATAAATTAGAGATACATACCTCTTCCCTCTCTTGATCTTCTAGCATATCAAGTGCATTCATCAATTCTACAAAGCCCAATTGCGACTGTATATAAAAGAGACAAAAAAGACTAATAATAATCAATCTACGAGTTCCAATTTTAATCTTTTCAAACAATTATGTCAATTAAAAATATGTCCAATTACCTTTTTATGTTTAGGTATCCTTGAGGTTTTCTTTCGCCCAAGAGGTGTCCTAGACACGTGTGGGGTACCCTTTAAAAAAAAATTAAAACAAGAGATATCAGTAGATAATATTAAATATAATTTAAAAAATCTAAATTTAAATGACTTTCATATTCAATCAAAAGAATACATAAATAAGAGGTGTGCAAAATATGATACCACATAGCTTTCTAGGCCAAAATCGATGGCTAAGAGTGTGACATTATCAATCTAGGATATTTGATCCCCCGACAATGCCTATAAAACACAAAATAAATATATATTAAAGAGATTTAGTATATCTTATATATTTTTTTTAATTCAAGGTACTATTCTATTTTAACATGTTACAAAATTTATACCCCAGGCGTTGATACTGTAGCTGCAACAACTGCAGAAGGAATATGAGATAGTGTATTAACAACCGGTGTTGCATCCTAAAGTGCATATTGTTTGTATCAATTTAAATTGATCTATAAATGAAAATTTATTTACATTTACAAGTTTAAAGTGATTGATAAATACAAATTTATCAATTCAAATCAACACACTTGTGTCCGTGTCTGACCACCAAACACCATATCCATCAAATCATCAGTTAGTGTCATATCCTCTATAGTGCTAGTCTAACGTCTACCTCTACAACATGTACACAGATGGGACATTGAACCATCTACACTGGCCTCGAAATCCATCCTAAAGCACATACATGAACAACTGGGACACACATGTTGAATGGGCTCACCAAGGCTCGATGGTTCAGCTATTGCATCATCGTCTGAGACAAGAAGGAGTGATAAATGTGTGCCATGTTGAATGATGACATTAGTCAATGCAGTGGCTGCCTGAAGAGTTTGTAGCTCCATCAACTCTTTCAGGGTTACTGGGACCATGACATGGACCATAGGTTTTGGTGCTAGGGGGATGCGACTTTTGGGGTTTATTACCCTCCGTTCTCCAAGCATATCTTGGGAAGAGACTCCACCTCTACCCTAGAACTTTGTCATATCAAAATAGTTCAGCCGCTCATTGAGGATAAACTCACAATACAATTTCTTCAAAAATATAATGGAACCTCAAAATTATTACAAGGTAGTTGGTCAAAGACCATCCACCACCTATTCCAAAAAGTATTTATCATCGGTAAACGATTACACCGGTGTATAGGAAACCTCTTTGAATTGAGAGGTAAGGTCTCAACGGTTTTGGGATTAGTTAAAAGAACACATATTTGTGCTTTACTTATGTTTTTTTTTTCACTTCATTAAAGGACAACCCACTAGCATAAAAAGCATGACATTGATCCCTATAGCATCCCCATTTTGTAACTTGTTTGGAAACTTCATTAGCACTACTAGCTAGTGATTATAGGGCTGTGGCAAGGGATGCATGATGCTCATGCTTAGATGCCTTCAGTCTATTCACCAATCTAGTTATTTTGGCAGTGTTTTGTGTTAATTGGTTTATCAGATCCTCCCGTGTAGCTTGTGAATAGTCTATTGGAGGAGTTGGAGGGTTTGTATCTTGAGGGTCTCACTGTGGGTTCCCCTATGAGTTTTTCCCTAAGTTATCAAGAGGTGTGTTTTGCTAGGGGGCAATATTTTTAGAATATGACATGCACTCATAACAAAAAAGAAAAAGAAAAAAAGAATTTACATTCAAAATCCGAATATAATTTATCAAATGGATAAAATAGATGAAAAAAGCTCAATCTCATACCTCTTGGTTGCCCTTCCATTATGGATGTGTTTTCTCTTGAAAACCCCGTTTGCGTATGACTTTTTTTAAAAACCTCCAAAATACTTTTGTGCAGTTGCAGGTGAAAATGACCTAGGCGACTGAAGTCAATTTTTTTTTATTGACAGTAAAATGTGTACGGGTTTTTTAAAACTAAACCACATAAGTATTGAGTATACTATAAACCCCGTACGCAGTTTCACTTCATTTCGTCTCAGTAAAACAAGCCTAAAAGCGTACAGAGTTTTCAAAATTTAAAATAACCTATGCGCGTTATATGTTTTTTCAACTTTTCTTGGGGTGTGTCCACTTTTTTGCACACAATCTTGGTACACTTACCCATAATATAACTTTATTTAATGGTTAGTACTATGGTTACATATATGGTCAAGGTTAAGGTTAGTATTATAGTTTGGGTCAATATTTACATCATTTTTAGGGCTATGTTTAGGGTTAGCATCAAGGTTAGTGTTTGATTTAGGTTTAGAATTATGGTTAGGGTTAGGATTTAGGATTGTTGTTAGGATTATGATTAGGGTTATGGTTAGGGTTTAGTGTTAGGGTTAAAGTTAGTATTATGGTAAAAGTTAAGGTTTACATCATTATTAGGGTTAGGGTTAGGGTTCAAGGTCAAGTTTATGATAATGGTTAGGGTTTATATTATGGTTAAGGTTAGCGTTGAGGTTAGGGTTTGATTTAGTTTTAGGATGATGGTTAGGATTAGGGTTAATGATTATAATTAGGAATATGGTTAGGGTTGGGTTAGGGTTTAGTGTTAGGGTTTAGTTTATGGTTAGGATTATAATTATAATTATAATTGAGGATAGGGTTAGGATTATGATTTTGATTTATAATTATTTAATATTATTTAATATATTAAAGTTGAATGATGAAAAAATTAAATTCCTCGATACCTCGATATATGTTGGTGTATTTTATATAGATTAAAATTTAAGATAAATATGCCAATAGCAGTCACGTAGCAATGTGTAAGACATTAAATATAATAATAATATTAAAATATTAAATATAAATGAAACCTTAAACCTAATTAAACTATCACTAATGTTATGTGAACTCTTATTCATATTGAACCCTAATTGTACCGTAACCCATATCTGAAATACTCGCCCTTATTGAACTTTAACTCTAATTTAATTAAACTCTAACCTTAATAACCCTAACCATAAATAAACCCTATCTTTAATCCTAAAATTATGTTTAGGGATAGGATTATGAATAGGGTTAGAATTAAAGATAAAATTGTGGTTAGGCTTAGGGTTTAAATGATAGTTGGGGTTTGTTTCATGATTAGGGTTAGAGTTAGGGTTGAATTTGGTTGTGTAAGGGTTAGATTTAACATTTAATTTACCAAGATAGATCACAATGATAGTGGCTCTAAAAATTCATTCAAAGTGGAAGTAGATTTTGGTAAGCCAAATGCTCTAAACCTTAGGGTAGATAAGTTTGATGATGATGGATTTAGATTTAGGGTTACAGTTTAATTTAATGTTTAATATTAGGGTTTATTTTATTTTAGTTTTAGAGGTAGATTTAAATTTGGTTTAGGGTACAATTATTTTTAGGGTTAGGGTTCAATTTGGTTTAGTGGCTAGGTTAGAGTTGAATTTGGTACAACATTAAGGTTCAAATTGATTGTGTTAGTGCTCAATTTGATTTGAGTTAGGGTTAGGGTTAAGACTCAATTTGGTTTAGTGTTAGGTTTTGTTGGTATTTTGGTATGGTTTTGTCATTGATGTCAACACCTACTAAACATTTATCAAGTCTGGCACCTTGGAGAATCAACAACATTCACCAGCAAGCAAGTGACTTATGCACAGTCACCGGTATCTGGTACACCGACAAGATATAATGATCACCGACACTTGGAAGGGCATGGAAAACACTTGGTTATGTTGAAGACATCGTGTGGATACCATGTCTTGGAGTTTTGTTTATTGGTATATTCCTATGTTCATATTTGTTGTTACCGACAAATAGGTCCAGGGTATACACCGGCAGGTTTATCTTTTCCAGTTCAGCATGGCATGCTATGGAGATGACTTATTGTTGTTGTAAATGCATTAAGCCGACATATTGAATCGATTATTGCATTGAGCATTAATTTATTTGTAAAATGATTTTATTGTAATATCTTGTAGAGCCGACCTACTAAAATTGGTCTTAGATTATGATATATATATAAGATCTTATTTGTAAGATCGGTAAGGGAATGCAAAGAAGATTTGTGTGAAGGTATATGCAAGAATAAGCAGAGCTATACAGGCAGACATCATTTAAAGGTGAAGGAAGGTTTTTGTGAAAGCATATCAGAACTACACCGGTATTGTATCCAGCATATGAAGATGCTATTTTGAGCAGTACATCCTAATTGGATTTAACCATCCAATTGTAGTCAGTGTGACTCCTATTTTGTGTTTGAGTAGTGAGCTCTAGGCACTTGGCCTTTCTGCATGTGCAGACCCCATTTGTATACACTTACTATCTGTAGTAGTATCATCTGATTGTGGGTAAGGTTTCCCACCATGGTTTTTCCCCTTACAGGGTTTCCATGTACAAATATTGGTGCTATGTGTTGTGGATGACTTTGTCTTTTTTTTTCATGCATTAATATTTACTGGTATTACAATTATCTGATAAAACTGTCCACTAGTATAAAAGACTATTTCATCGGTATTAAGCAGAAAGTTGATTAAGTTGTTTTTGGTTTAAATTTATTAGACAAATGATTCACCCCCCCTCTCAGTTGTCTCTAGGACCTAACAATTGGTATCAGAGCTTAGTCCTCTTTTGCAAAAGTTTAACAGCTTGAGGAGATCCAATTTCTACTAACTATTTTAGGAAGGACAGTCCTAAACTTGATGGAACCAACTATGGCATATGGAAGATCAGAATGGAGACACATCTAAATTGCATTGGAAAAGACATCTGGGATGTTACAAAGAATGGCTATACTACTCCTACTCAAAGTCAGCCTAATCCACCTAACTTGACTAAAGATGAGGAAAATGATTGCAAAGCAAGAGAAGCACTTTTGAGCGCATTAACAGATCAACAAATCATGGGACTATTAGATAGGTCTACTGCTAAAGCTATTTGGGATCACCTGGAAACACTGAATGAAGGAGATTCCACAGTCAAAATTGCAAAACTTGAAAGCTTTTGGGTCAGGTATGAAAATCTAAAAATGGAAGAAGATGAAAGGATTTCTGCTTTTATGGAAAGAGTTAATGAAATTGTTCTGGGTATTAAATATTGTGGAGGAACCTTAAGTGAGGATGAAATTGTTTCAAAAGTTTAAAGAGGATTGCCACTGGCATATAAAATGAAGGTTACTGCTATAAATGAATTAAGAACAATGCATAACACATCAATAACTAGAGATACATTGATTGGAAAACTTTTAGCCTTTGAAATTGAGGAATTTGGTCTTGTTGCTACTATAAAGACAGATTCAGCCTTTAAAGCATCAACATCATCTGCATCATCATTTGACAAATCTGATTGGAAAGCCTTTTATGCAAGAGAACTTGAAGAAAGCAAGAAAGAAAATGAAGAACTTGAAGAACTTGAAGAACTATTTGCAAGGAAAATGCCTAAAGGTCCAGTTGGAAGTAAGTATGAAGGTAAAGCACCCTTTAAATGTTTTAACTGTAATAAGATTGGTCATATGGCCTTAAGATGCTCTGATAGAAATGCTAGAGTAAGAGAAGAAGCTAGAAGAACATACAAGCCTAACCCTGAATATCAGAGATACATATTTAAGAAGAATAAAGACAAATCTCGTTATCTTGCTGATGAAGGAGTGACTGATGATTTTGATGAGGATCTGATAGACAATGGATGGGTTTTTGTTGCTATAACAAAAGATCAACCGACACCTATAGTCCAATCAGTAGAAAAGGCCTTGGCAGCTAAAATTGAAGTAAAGGATGAGTGGATCATTGATTCAGTATGCTCACATCATATGTCAGGAGATAAAGGTAAATTCTTGAACTTTCAAGAATATAATGGAGGCTTAGTGAGATTTGGAGATGACAAAGCTTGTTTGATCAAAGGTAAGGGTACAATATCTCTTGATGGTAAGCATAACACTGACAATGTTTACTATGTTGAAGGTTTAAAGCATAATCTTTTGAGTGTTGGTCAATT
The DNA here is from genome assembly GCF_030272615.1 of Cryptomeria japonica. Taxonomy (NCBI): domain Eukaryota; kingdom Viridiplantae; phylum Streptophyta; class Pinopsida; order Cupressales; family Cupressaceae; genus Cryptomeria; species Cryptomeria japonica. The sequence continues at coordinate 313,514,621 of NC_081405.1, read as the reverse complement.
AGTTGAGAAAGAATTTCAGTTATAATTCAAAAATGGAAAATACAAAATCATGAATAGAACTGGTTTGGAAATTACAACTGGCAATCAGACTAGAGGTAATATCTTTCATTTGAATAACAGTAAAAAGACATGCTTGATTGCACATATTGATGAAAGTTGGCTATGGCATAAGAGACTCTGTCATGTAAACTTTGATTGCATGGTGAAAATTAGTACTACTAAGGCAGTTAGAGATTTACCTAAAAATGTCAAACCTCACACTACAGTATGTAAGGAATGTGAATTTGGAAAACAAGTTAGAGCTAGTTTCAAAAGTATTCTAGAAAAATCCAATAATGCTCTTGATTTAATTCATACGGATTTATGTGGTCTGGCTAGAACTAAAAGCTTACAAGGTGATAGATATTTCATGCTAATCATTGATGACTATTCTAGAATGTGTTGGGTTACTTTTCTCAGAGAAAAATCAGAAGCACTTGGAAAGTTCAAATTGTTCAAAGCAATGGTAGAAAATGAAACCAGTAAAAAAATCAAATGTCTAAGATCAGATCGAGGAGGAGAATTTACATCTAAGGAATTTAATGCATTCTATGAAGTGAATGGAATCAGAAGACAGCTATCAGTACCTTGGACACCACAACAGAATGGAGTTGTTGAAGGGAAAAACAAAACTATCTTGGATGCAGCAAGAAGTATGTTATCAGAAAAAAACCTACCACATGTATATTGGAGAGAGGCAGTAGGTACAACGGTCTATACATTCAACAAAGTTCACATCAAAGGTGAAACCGATAAGACCCTTCATGAACTATGGTTTGGTATTACTCCTACTCTTAAATATTTCAGAATTTTTGGAAGTAAATGCTATATTAGAAGAGATGAGTACATTGGGAAATTTGATCCTAGAAGTGATGAAGGAATATTTCTTGGTTATTCATCTAAGAGTAAAGCATATAGATGTTTTAACAAAAGATTGCAGAAAATTGTTGAAAGTACAAATGTGAAGATTGATGAACAATTTAGAGGAACTTCAAGGTATATAGATTCTGAACCGACAATAGAAATTCTAACAAATGAACCTACACTGAATCCATCGGTACAGAATGAAGATCCAATTATACTGGTATCATCTAAAAATTCCACAGTAACTGAGGAACAACAACAAACAAAGACACCCTGGTATCTAAGACTGAATCATTCTGAAGATCAGCTAATTGGAAACAAGTATAAAGGAGTTATGACAAGAGGAAGATTGGCAAATGAAGAGGTATGTCTTATTTCTCAAATTGAACCATCATCAGTTAATGAGGCATGTGAAGATAAATATTGGATTAAAGCTATGGAAGAAGAATTAGAAAAGATTAAGAAGAATAACACTTGGACATTAGTTCCCCGACCTAAAGATACAAATGTAATTGGAACCAAATGGGTATTCAGAAACAAACTTAATGAAGATGGTAAGGTTATCAAAAATAAAGCAAGACTAGTGTGTAAGAGATATTCTAGAAAGAAGGAATTGATTACAATGAGACCTTTGCACCAATAGCCAGAATTGAGGCAGTCAGATTATTTTTGGCTTTTGCAGCACACAAGAACTACAAAGTATATCAAATGGATATTAAATGTGTATTTTTGAATGGAGATCTTGAAGAAGAAGTTTACATTGAACAACTTGATGGATTTTCTCTGACAGATAACAAAGATATGGTTTGCAGGTTAGTAAAAGCTTTGTATGGATTGAAACAAGCTCCAAGAGCTTGGTATGCAAGATTGGATAAGTATCTTTTGAAGATTGGTTTTTCTAAAGATAATGCTGACAACAACTTATATTATAAAGTGACTAATGATGACATCTTGGTTATAGAATTTTTTGTCGATGATATAATCTTTGGAGGAGAAAATGGATTATGTAAAGAATTTTCTATTGAAATGCAACAAGAATTTGAAATGTCTATGATTGGAGAAATTAAATTCTTTTTAGGATTGCATATTTCACAGACTAATAAAGGTATATTCTTGAGTCAATCCAAATACTTAAAGGAGTTACTAAAGAAATTTGGGATGGAGAACTCTAAACCGGTAAGCACACCTATGACTACAAATGACAAACTATCACTAAGGGATGAATCTACACCTGTTAATCCAATTAGATACAAATCTATGATAGGAGGTTTACTGTATTTGACACAAACTAGACCTGATATCATGAATGCAGTATGTATTGTTTCAAGATTTCAGAGTAATCCTAGAGAAAATCATGAATCAGCAGTAAAAAGGATTTTTCGGTACTTACAAGGCACTATAAATCTTGGATTATGGTATCCTAGAGATGAAAAATTTGAATTATGTGCATACATAGATGCAAATTGGGCAAGAGATGTGGATGATAGAAAAAGTACCACCGGCGAAGCATTCTTTCTTGGAAGCAGACTAGTTTCTTGGTTGAGTAAGAAACAAAGTTGTACATCTTTATCAACAACAGAATCAAAATATGTTGCAGCAACAACTAATTGTACATAGGTACTATGGCTTAAACAAATGTTGAAAGACATAAAGGTAAAATGCAAGGAACCTATAACTATCTATTGTGATAACACTACAGCAATTGATATATCTAAGAATCCAGTACTAAATTCTAAAACCAAACATGTTTCCATCAAACTGAATTTTCTAAGGGAAAATGCTGAAGCAAAGGAAATAAAACTGGTTTATGTGAATACCAAAGAGCAGATTGAAGATATGTTCACTAAACCTCTACCTAAGGAGACTTTTGAATATCTCAGAGACTAGCTTGGGGTCATACCCCCACCGATAGAGACTTAGGAAGTTGATGTTTGTCATCAACTGATAGAATTAACAGAGAAATCTTTTACTCCAGCTTTGATGAGGAAGCTACTTCTCAAGGGGAGTAGTTGGTATACTAATTGATTGGTATTTTGTATATGAACTTGGCTTGGTAATAACTTTGGCATTTGATGTCAAAGGGGGAGAGATTGGTATGGAAAAACACAAGGAAACACATGTTACTCTTAGGGGGAGAGATTGATTACTTAGGGAGATTGGTGGCTTTTGGTATTTGGCATTTCTGTTTTGGCACTTTGATGGTTTTTCCATCTTGTGTTGCCATCAATGCCAAAGGGGGAGATTGTTGGTATTTTGGTATGGTTTTGTCATTGATATCAACACCTACTAAACACTTATCAACTCTGGCACTTTGGAAAATCAACAACATTCACCGGCAAGAAAGTGACTTATGCAAAATCATTGGTATCTGGTACACCAACAGGATATAATGATCACCGACACTTGGAAGGGCATGGAAAACACTTGGTTATGTCGAAGACATCATGTGGACACCATGTCTTGGAGTTTTGTTTATTTCTATATTCGTATTTGCATATTTGCTATTACCGGCAAATAGGTCCAGGTTATACATCGGCAGGTTTATCTTTTCTAGATCAGCATGGCACGCTATGGAGATGACTTATTGTTGTTGTAAATGCATTAAGCTGGCATGTTGAATCGGTTATTGCATCGGGCATTAATTTATTTGTAAAATGATTTTATTGTAGTATCTTGTAGAGTCGACCTACTAAAATTGGTCTTAGGTTATGATATAAATATAAGATCTTATTTGTAAGATCGGTAAGGGAATACGAATAAGATTTGTGTGAAGGTATATGCGAGAATAAGAAAAGCTATACACGCATACATCATTTGAAGGTGAAGGAAGGTTTTTGTGAAAGCATATCAGAATTACACCGGTACTGAATCCAACATATGAAGATGCTATTTTGAACAGTACATCCTTATTGGATTTAGCCATCCAATTGTAGTCAGTGTGACTCCTATTTTGTGTTTGAGCAGTGAGCTCTAGGCGCTTGGCCTTTTTGCATGTGCAGACCCCATTTGTATACACTTACTATCTGCAGTAGTATCATCTGATTGTGAGTAAGGTTTTCCACTGTGTTTTTTCCCCTTACAGGGTTTCCATGTACAAATATTGGTGTTATGTGTTGTGGATGACTTTGTCTTTTTTTTTCATGCATTAATATTTACTAGTATTACAATTATCTGATAAAACTGTCCACCGGTATAAAAGACTGTTTCACTAGTATTAAGCAGAAAGTTGATTAAGTTGTTTTTGGTTTAAATTTATTAGACAACTGATTCACCCCCCTGCCCTCTTAGTTGTCTCCGGGACCTAACAGGTTTAATGTTTAATATGGTATAGGGTTATAGTTAGGGTTATGTTTCAATTTTGTTTAGGGTTAGGGTTATGGCTTCAATTTTATTTAGGGTTAGGATTATAATTCACTTTAATTTAGGGTTAGGATTATAATTCACTTTAATTTAGGGTTAGGGTTTGATTTAGTTTAGTGTCAAAGTTAGGGTTCAATGTGGTTTATGATTTGACTTTGATTTGGTTTAGGGTTAGGGTTTTATTTGGTTTAGTGTTATAGTTTTTGATTAAGATAAACGAGTTTTATAGGGACCTGAAACCCAAATCCAACAAAAAGATAACCAATAGAAAACTAGAGTCTAACCAACTACCAAATGGCCACAGAAATAAGGGATACACCCCACATCACATAGCAAAAGGAAATGAAACTAGAGCAAAAAACTAAAGCCAAAAAGAAACTAAGAGCTTTCATGAACTTAGTATTCTTTTGAATCATATTATTGTTAATCTCTTCAAGCTCTTCCATAATAAATATCGAGCTACCTCTTTCCTATTTTTTTCTTTTGGTCCTAGTAGAGGGCCCTGTGGAAGTCTACATTTTTTCGGTTCTTCTTGCCCAAATTGGCAACCAAAGATGGATCATAACTGATAGGGAGGGCTTTCTGTATGGCAATTTTTTCATTTGCCCTTTTTAGGCCTTCCGCACTATTGTACATCACCTCTTTTCTAATCTCCACCAATCCCCTTAGGTTTCCCTTTAATTCCTGGTTTAGTGTTATAATTAGGGTTCAGTGTGATTCAAAATTTGGGTTTAGTTTGGTTTAGGGTTATGGTTTGATTTGGTTTAGTGCCAGGTTTAAGGTTTAAACTAAGGGTTTATTTTGGTTCAATATTAGGGTTAGAGTTGAAATTAGTTTATTGTTGAATTAGGTTTAGGGTTAGTGTTCATTTTTGTTTAGGGTCATGGTTGTGGTTCAATTTGGTTTAGGGTTATGGTTTGATTTGGTTTAGTATTAGGTTTAAGGTTTAAACTAAGGGTTTGTTTTGGTTTAATATTAGGGTTAGAGTTCAAATTAGTTTATTGTTGAATTAAGTTTAGGGTTAGTGTTCAATTTTGTTTAGGGTCATGGTTGTGGTTCAGTTTGGTTTAGGTTTGATTAGGTTTACCATTAGCATTTAATTAGGTTTACAATTGGGGTTCAATTTGGTACATGGTTAGGGATTATTTTATTGTAGTGCTGGGGGTAGAGGTCAATTTAGTTTAGGGTTAAGGTTTAATTTGGTTTACTATTATGATTAGGGTATAATTTTCTATACAAGTAAGGCCAGGGTTGAATTTCATTTAGGATCAAGCTTCAATTTTGTTTAGTGTTAGGGTTAATGTTCAATTTGGTTTACGATTTGGATTCAATGTGGGTTAGGATTAGGGTTCACATAGATTTAGTGCTATAGTTCAATATGATTTAATGTTAGGGTTTATTTTGGTTTAATGTTAGCATTAGAGTTAGTTTTAGGGCTAGGGTTTGATTTATTTTAGTGTTAGAGTTAGGGTTTAATTTTGTTTATGATTTGAATTTGATTTGGTTTGCGGTTATGGTTTTATTTGGTTTAGTGTTATAGTTAGGGTTCAATGTGGTTTAGAATTTGGCTTTAGTCTAGTTTATGATTATGGTTTGATGTGGTTTAGTGTTAGGTTTAAGGTTTGATTTGGTTAAGGTTTAAACTAAGGGTTTATTTTGGTTTAATATAAGGGTTAGAGTTCATATTAATTTATTGTTGAATTAGGTTTAGGATTAGTGGTCAATTTGGATTATGGGTTTGATTAGGTTAACCATTAACATTCAATTAGGTTTACTAATGGGGTTCGATTTGGTAAATGGTTAGGGATTAATTTTTTTTAGTGATGGGGTTAGAGGTCAAATTAGTTTATGGTTAGGGTTTAATTTGGTTTACTATTATGATCAGAGTACAATTTTTTATACAAGTAAGGCCAGGGTTGAATTTTATTTAATCAATGTTAAATTTTGTTTAGTGTTAGGGTTAAGGTTTGATTTGGTTTATGATTTGGATTCAGTGTGGTTTAGGATTAGGGTTCACATAAATTTAGTGCCATGGTTGAATATGATTTAATGCTAGGGTTTATTTTGGTTTAGTGTTAGCTTTAAGGTTAGTTTTCGGATTTAATTTAGCTTCATTTCCAATACACAACAATATAAATTATAATAATAATGACTCTATAAATTCATCCAACTCGGGAGCATATTTTAAAAAGTCAAATACTCTAAGGCTTAGAGTAAATAAGCTTGATGATGATGGATTTAAGATTTATGGTTTGATTTGATTTAGTGTTAGGTTTAGGGTTGGGCTTCAATTTGATTTAGGATTTGGGTTATGGTAAATGTTCAAGTGGAATTAGTTTTAGGTTAGGGTTAGGGATAAACTTGATTTAGGGTTTAGGTTAGGATTAGGATTAGTGTTCAACTAGGTTTAGGTTTAGGGTTAGGATTTAATTTTGATTCATGTTAGGGTTAAGGTTGGTATTATAGGTAGTTTCATATTCAATATACAAAAAAATATCCAACATTGGAGTACATTTGTTAAGCGAAATGCTCTAAATCTTAGAGTAGATAAGATTGATAATGATTGTTAATGGTTAGGGTTTAATTTGGTTTAAGACTAGGTTTTATTTTATTTTGGTGTTAGAGGTAGATTTCAATTAGATTTAGGGTTAGCTTTTATTCTATTTTAGTGTTAGGGGTAGATGTTAATTTGGTTTAGGGTTAGGGTTTAATTATGTTTACTACTATAGTAAGAGTACACTTTATTTACATGTAGGGTTAGGGTTGAATTTCATTTATAGTTAGGGTTTAATTCTATTTAGTGTTAGGGTTAATAGGGTTTGATTTGGAAGTAATCTAGTTTAGGGTTACGATTCACTTTAGTATAGTGTTAGTGTTCAATATGATTTAATGTTAGGGTTTATTTTAGTTTAGTGTTAGTTTGAAAGTTTAATTTGGTTTGTGATTCAATTAGATTGCATTAGTGTCAGGGTTCAATATGGTTTAAGGTTAGGGTTTATTTAGGTTTAGTGTAGGAGTTAGAGTTCAATTTTGGAAAGCTAAATACTCCAAAACTTAGAGTAGTTAATCTTGATGATGATGGATTAGATTATATTAGTTTTAACATTTGTAAATCATATTATAGAAAGTTGGTGAAAAATAATATTTAAATGTATTCCCAAATTATATGTTTGAGGCAGATGATTTACTTGATTAGCTTCATTCTTGTCATAGATCCTCTCTTGGGTGTTTTCTTGTTTGTAATATGCTTCCCTTGTGATGTATTTTTGTCTTATGTTAGGCTCTCTTTAGATAATCCTTGTTACTTTGTTGGTGCAAGGCAATAAAGAGGTCAAATTTGTTATGACATTCTTCTATATGTTGTCCCTTGTTTTGTCTACTTGGGAACGATGCAAAGCATTGAGATCTCTTTTGGTCTCTTCCATGTTGACTCAAAAAGACACATGTTGCCTTCTTCCATTGTGTTTGTAGGTCCACTACTTCTGGGGGATGAGGTTAATTCAATGTAAATATTCATGATATGTACATTATTTATCATAAGAGAATACTAACCCCAAATATAGTGGATCCCTTATGTGATTTTATGTTTTGTGACCATTATCCTTTGATTTGTCCTTTCTTGGGGGTCTCTCATTGTGGTAACATTGTTGTTTTTTTGATGCATGACACCTTAAAGAAATTGCTCCCAATAAGGTGTATTCAATTACTTTAACATGGGGGCATACACTTCGCTCAAAGTTACACTTTATGCACACACCATAAAATATTTCGATACTCAAGATACTTTGTAAATTAAGCCATTTGATTTGTAACTTGGTATTTTTCTTTTTCATGACTCATAGTAAGCAAATCCTACTAGGATAGTAGTCATGTCCTCTCTCTCTCTCTCTCTCTCTCTCTCTCTCTCTCTCTCTTTCTTATGATGTTCCTTTTTTCTTGATATATGATGTAAGAAAATCTTACTAGGATAGTAGTCATGTTCTTCTATCACTTTAATGTGGGGGCATACACTCCACTCAATGTTACAATTTATGCACACACCATAACATGTGTCGATACTCAAATTACTTTACAAACTAAGCCTTTTGCTTTGTAATTTGGTATTTTTCTTGTTCATGACTCATAGTTGTGTGTGTGAAAAGTGGACCTGTATCTGTATATGAATACACAACACTTCAATTAAGTCATTAGATGCATGGTTAGTAAATCAATAATCAATGAATAATAAAACCATTGCAAAGTGACCTATTGCCTTCTAGTAGATGTGAGTTTTAGTCTTGCTCTCAAAATTCTTTATGTAACACCAGTGACTAGACGACACCTAAATGAAGGATTTAATCTATATGAGCATGAAATTGAGCTAAATGGATGCAAGATTAAGCTAGATGAGTGAATATTAGGCTAGCATGATTAAGCTATGAATGAATATTAAGCTAGTTGTTTTAAGAAATATGCAATATTCTCAATGCACAAAAATCTCAATGGACCTAGAGAAAAACCAACAAAATAACGATAAATCTCCAGGTTCCCTTGAATGAGAGATGAGAGCTTGAATTTATAGAAAATCCAGAGATAGACCAATGGTCAAAATTGATTAATGATGAATGACAAATATTCTTCAAGAGGAAGCACAATCCAGGTGAATTGATGTGATTGGATGCTTTCTTTATCTTTAAAGGGAATTGAACTAAATTTAAGATAAAATCAGAAAAAAATGATTTATTTCATATTTTTATTCAATTTTGATATTTAATTGATTTAATTTCTTTTCTGTGATTTTTCAATTTAATTCCTTTTTAATTATTTAATGGCAAATTTATTTATTAATTAAAAATGCTAGGATATTTAATTAAATAAATAGGATAATTGATTAAAATGATTTACTTGGAATGATTAATTAATTAAATAAATATTTAATTAATTCAAGATGATTTATTTGCCATGTGAAATTGATGATTTAAGAATTAATTTATTAGGTGCTCATTATTGATTTAATTACCTTTGGTTAGGACCTTGGTGATGTAGTCGATATTAGGGGCCCATGGTTTAGGTGACCATTTTTAGGGTATTACATTTGCTCCTCTTTGAATTGATGTGCGAGAAATGCATTGATTCAAAGAATAGTTGATGTCAAAGAGATATTAGTTCTAAACTTGATGGATCACAAACAGATGAAGAGCGAGATTTTCAGCTTGATTTGAAGCGATGAAATTGAACAGATTGATGAAAGTGACACTGATCTTGAACTTGATTGAACTAGGACCGATGCAGAGCGAGATACTGATCTTGAACTTGTTGGATCAAGAAAAAGGTATCGATTTAGAACTTGATTGAACTAGAATTGATTGAGTGAAGAGATGAAAATAGACAAAATAGAATGTCTGGCTTGATTTGATGCGATGAAACTGGACACCTATTTGAATTAAGCATGTGATCATTGTTAAGAGACTGATTTAGATGAAGACGATATCAACTTGATTTGGTACGATGAAACTTATACGTCCCTCGAAATTGATTTGATTAATATCAATTGATATTTAATTAATCTTTGATTAAAAAGATTTTTTGCCCGACTTTCTAATGAAGATTTGAAAAAAAATCAACTTCTGATGATTTAATCACTGATCATGTTGATGTAATGAGTTTTCCCACTTGGGAGTGAAATTGAAAGATGGTAAGGTCACAATGATTTTAGGCAATTGAAATGATAAAAAGATTTAGTGATGATAATCTGAGAAAGAAGATTTATTTTGAGAACTAAGTTGAAATCAAAGGTGATTTGTGCAAAAAATGATGAGAAAAAGTAATCTGAAGATGAAAGTATCAAGTGGTCAACGTTGTGAGATTTTGACTAAAAAAAATGATCTCAGATTTTGATTTCGATCCCAAAAATAGACCCAGGATAGTTGATTTAGCTAAGAGTACAAATTTTGTGTCAATCAGAGCAAGTTTGAAATTTAGGGTTTTGGCTATATAAGGGATGAAGGGGTCATTTTCAATTCATTTTTACCTCTCAAAGTATAAAATTTCAAAAACCTTTTCTTAAGAAAAATGGTAATTCCAGGGCATACACATCGATTTGAGCACTAGGGATGTCATAATCATCCTCGAAACTATCCGACAATAGTAAGTGATTGATCTTAAGCCTCTTGCATTTCTCATTTTTTGAATTTTTTTAAATTTTTTTTGTTCTTTTTGTTGGTTTTATTCATTTTTTAATCGTTTAGTCGTATGGCCAACTAGAGTTTGTCATATGACAATCTGTTAAAACTTCTTTTGTTGTATAAAGTCATTAGATTAGTCATTCTGCATGTGGCCTTCAGTCGTACAAGCATGTTCATAAGAGACCCTTTACTCGTTCTACCCCAATTAGTGACTCATATCAACAAGTTTACTCATACTATCCCCATTCTTTACTTGTACGAGTTTCTGCCCCACTGGGAAAACTCGTATGAAAAACAATGTTTATTTTTGAAGGCATAAATGTGAATTTTTTATTTCCATGATTGATGATTTGGATTCGTGAGCACTTTTTACACCTTTGTAACTCAATTTGTTTCGCATACTAATGATTTTTCGTTCAATTTTTGAGGTTAATTTGTCTGATATACAGTTTTGATGTACCTATCTGCCCATCATGAGATTAGTTCGAGAGCTGATAGATGTTTAAAGAGCTCATATTGATGCATGTGGGTTGGGATGGTTACTTTATATGCCAGATATTCATGTGAATCATAGATTAATCAGTGTTGTTGGCACAACCCGTTCATCAATTAGTATTGTCATTGATAACTAACACTTACCAGTGAATAAGGCCAAGCTGTTAGGCAAGCAGGTGTGGTAAACCTCAATGGTTTACTCATGGCTACAAATAGTATGGAGGATTCAGTGCTTCCCTAATATGAATTATTGACACACTTAAGCGGTGTGTTGGTCGAAGACTAATTGGTTGAAGGATAAACAAAGCAGTTGACCGATCAGTCAAGCATTCAATAGATGTTGAGATGAGTTTCTTAAAACTGGTAGATGAAATGATGATGCGGTCACAAGAGGTGACGCAAATTGGAGTTTATTAGTCTTAGGCACGACCGAAACACTCTAGACAGACAGGTGATTAGTCTAATTGATGATCAGTGACTGGTGGCAAAAGCTGAAGAGTTACACTGGTGAACTGGTGATACAGGTTGAAGAATGCTATCCACCAAGAATCTCAGAGTAGTGACCAGTAAGCTAGATGCGATGACCAAAGGTGAGTTATTCATGGTGAGATATCATCAAACAAATAGATAGTGAAGTCTACAATAGTTAACAACTAGTTAAGGTGAGACTTATGCGGTTTTTCCAGTTCACATTAAAAAGACAGAATATGACCTCGAGGTTGGTGAAATTATGAGTTGCTGGTGAGATTGATGGAGAGCTCATAGAGAGAGTGCGGGAATATTTGGAAAGATTTGAATTTCAAATCTAATGAGTTTTAGGTGTAAACTGATTGAGGAATCAACAGGTATATGTTGGCAAAATATGGTATAAAGGTTTTTGGCGAGAACCAAAATGATTGATCATAAAAATTGCAAAGTGCAATTTTTAAGAGAGGTGATCCAGCAAGGTGAGAAGAGGACAAAAATGCTAAGTGAATTGAAGAGTGGTGAAGAGAGTATGCAAAGCTGAAATAGTGTGAAGAGCAGAGAAAGAATGCAAAGCACCAGTAGAGTGCAGAGAAAGTGTAATACAGAGCACCAATAGAGTGTAGAGCAAGTGTAACCGGTGGTCAAATCGAAGAGCTTCATTTGGATCTGATTAAGTTAAGAGTAGCTATTACAACATATCATTCTCTTTGTTGTTTTCCAATAACTACAATAGTAAAATCCCTTAACCGGGTGGACATTAATAGGTCCCTTTGTAAAATCCCTTAATCGGGTGACATCTTAAATGATGATCCTAAGTCCTTTAACAAGGCTACCGCTAACAGGGTAAAGGTTCTAACAAGCCCTAAAAAAAACCCCTTAATTGGGTGACACCTAACAATGTCTTTGTAATCTCCTAATAGGGATGGCTCCTCACTGGGTGTACTCCAGAAGAGTGCAGATTTTGTGAGTTTCTACTCACATCGTGGTTTTCTCCCATTTGGGTTTCCATGTGATAAATCTTGGTAGTCATGTGTGTTTGATTTTATGTGTGCATATTTCTTACTAATGCTGCTTTTATTGATAAGTGTTAAGTTTGAATAGAAGTTTTGATTAAGTTTAAATCTGGAACAAACCGGTATAGTGTTGATTCACCCCTCCCCTCTCAGCACTAGTTGGGACCAACAAGTGCCTTAGTTGAGAGGTTTCATCCTGAGCATAATACATTTCACTTTTTGACTGGGGAGATGACTATTACTCCCAAGGATGTGTATAAGATTTTGAGGATACCATTTGCAGGTGGTAGGGTAGACTATGATTCTTCGCCTCAATGGGAGATTACAACATTATGCAGAGTGTTTCAAGATGACACTCTGATAGTTTGTTCCATCACTTGGGATGGCATGTTGAGCAGGTATGGAGCACAACTTCAGGTTGCTTGTGTGCTCGCTGTAATTATCGGATATTTTGTCATGCTTGATAGAGGACAACTAGGATTCTTGTGCGGCTGGGGGAGAATGCTGGATATGTTAGTGACACAGCCAAGGAAATTGGGTTGGGGTTTCTACCCATTGGACCATATGTATCATGAGATGCATGAGATTTCCTATCGAGAGGCAAAGAGCATGGCTACTGGGGTTCTTGTTTTACAGATTTGGGTGTGGAAGCATATCCGAGTCTGCAGGCCAATTGTTGATGATTCAAGGCAACCACATCAGCCTATTGTTTGCCGATACATAGGATTTATGACACAGCCCCACTTGGGGAAGATAGATTATTAGAGATGACAACTTGATGAATTGATCACAGTGTTATGGAGGCCATATAGGGGATTAGAGGAGTGGGATGATTGGAGGTAGGAGAGGAAGGTGATGTTCATGAATCACCCACTCATTGGTAGATCCCAGACCATTATTGAGTGTTTTGTGCTAAGTAAGGTTATGAGGTAGTATGGGTGGCCACAAGACATATTATAGGAGTTCACTTCTTATGCTAGGTTTGGAGATGAGGAGAGGAAGGGATGGGGACCGAGGCTATCTTATGCCCTCATAGTGCAGGATTTGTTATCTCTCCAGCCACAACCCTAGGATTACTTGGATGATATAGCTGATGTGGGGGTGACTACAGAGTATAGGGATTATTTCTTGAGATGTCCCTTCCCACAATTCATAGATCCCAGAGAATGGGCACCTTAGATAGATGAGGGTGAGGGTGATGCAACAATACATGCATAGAGAGGAGACACACCTAGGTGGGCAAGGGGTGACCCTGGTGTGAGTAGTAGTAGGACACCAGTTGCTAGTCGATAGAGGAGGAGAGGAGAGGGTGGCTCTTTAGGTGTTGTTGGGAGAGATGGAGGTGGAGCTAGGACTGTAGAGCTTCAAGTAGATGTTGGGGGTGAGAGATAGATGGGTGAGAGAGATGCCCCTTGACAAGTGATACAACATAGAGATGAGAAGGGTGAGGGAGGGGAGGAGGAGATACCTCGGGGACAGACGCCAGCGGAGCTGATTCATATACTAAGAGGGAAAGTTAGGACCATCTAGACGCAACTAGCATTCGCGTAGATGTAGGTTACAAATCATGACCATGTGATTCACAAATTGAGATTAGAGCGTGATCCGGAGATGTAGAGATTAAGAGAAGAGCTAGATGCCTCCCAACATAAGGTCCTTGACCAGTCTAGTCGAATATCCTATTATGTAGCAACTTATAGCACAACAATGTCGATAGATAGATAGTTGGTACCCTATTCTTAGTATATGGCTCGATCAGAGGGAGCACAAGCACCTAGATAGTTTGAGGGCTACTAGGAACCACCTCCTCCACCAGGCAATGAGGGAGAGGGCCATAGCTACCTTTTGATGCTCTTTGCCATTTTGTTGTATACCCCATTTTTTTGTACTTGACATATATCTTGCTCTGATATTGTATATGACATTTTGAGATCATTTGTACCCTTTAGAAATTGAGATTTGATGAGATACATATATGACACATGATTCAACCTCATTGTACTTGTGTTGATTGATATGATATTTTTATGAGATGTCTTTCTATATGCATTTTTCTATATGATGTTCTATATGAATGCATTTCTTTTTAGTATGTATGTAATGTAGATGAATATGGATGTTTTTTTTCATATATGCAAATAAATGATTTGATGAATGAAATTATGAGCTAATAATGCAAATGTTCTTTCATGCAATGATATAAATGCAAATGAATGCGTAATGGACTTATGGATTTATATGATATACTCATGTATGCAGCTAACATCTCATGTAGGATTTGTGATGTCTACACACAGGTACTCGGTTGTGTCGATGATAATGATATAGTTTACCACTTGGCGAAGAAATGATGATTGTTTCAAACTCGGGCTCTCATCCAAAGAACAAAGAGATAAATTGTATTATGTTGAAATCACTTGAAAGGCACAAAATTAAGTATGAATGCAACCTAAAACTTAGTCACTGGATTTGGTATGCTTAATTATCATCATTGAGCCCCTTACAAACATAGCAGGCAAAGCATTGTTCCTTCCTTTTTATATGCAATTATTGATTATCTTATCCACAATGATCCTTTTATCATTCATAACCTTGGACATATTAAGCATGCATCTGGATTGCACATTAAAGAAATTTCCTCAAAATAGACAAAGAACGGATTCCAACCTCCCTGTAGCATACAAATAAATGGAGTCGAGGTATGTGTGGAAATTTCACCTTGATGTGAAGGCACTAATCATAGACACCTAGCTTATGAGATGTTTACGGATCATCGAAATCACTCCTACAAGCAGAAAACAAAGAAAAGTATTATGCCCCTAGTCCTTGCTCCTCTTAGTCAAGATAGACTTCCTCGAGTTACTTAGAGGGAATAATAATCGAAAACCAATTTTAAAGACAACATTCAAAGAAAATTTCAATCATAGCTCAAACATTTTTCAGTGATTGTTTTCAATGTTCTTGTTTTGTGTGTTTACTCAATGGGAAAACTCTACAGTGGATTGGAGACAGGTGAATGACTTGGATTGGACGACTTGGTACTACTGACAGAAAACTCACTTGGTTAAGCTTCTTAGGACATTTAGATTGATCAGTCAATTACCCTAAGACTAGGATGTTTGATCAGTTTCAAGCCATGATGGTTTCAAAAAAAACCATGTTGTCACAAAAGCGTCTGGAAGATACGTACAAGCTAAAACAAAGATGCAAAAAAGCGGGAAATAAAGCAGGAAATGCCAAATTTGCGTTGATAGATGGAGCACTTCAGTACAAGAGGTGCCTATTTAATAGGTTTTCACCTTCTTGGAAATATTCTCTCTTTTTTTTACTACCAAGGTGCTCATTTACTAGGTTTTCACCAAGGCATTTTGATTTTGATTTTTTTTTTTTGTCAGGACTTTTTATGATTTTTTAAATTTTTTTCAGGACTTTTTAGCTGTACAAATTGCTGGAGCAGAGAATGCTAAGTGTAGAATTTCTTCAAGTGGATGGTGTTGATTGGTTTGTGGAGCTATTCTTCTTCTAGTGTTGAGAGTTGATAAGTGCTTGAGCCAAAGGCTACAGTAACGATGTAGGGATCCAGCCAGTTGGGTTCAAACTTCTCCTTTTGTTCTCGAAACTGTTGATTTTTAGGATTCTCTCTTAAAACAAGGTCACCAACCTGAAATCCTCTGTGTCAAACTTTCCTGTTATAACCTCTATATATTCTCCTCTGGTAAGCTCTTAGATGATCAAATACCACTTGCCGATGTTCATCCAACAATTATAGTTCTTGCAATCTAGATATTCTATGATATTCATCAGTAATAAGACCTTGCAAAGAAACTCTCAAAGAATGAATTTCCAATTCAATAGGCAAGACTACTTCAGTCCCATACACCAAAGAAAAATGTGTAGCCCTAATAGGTGTTTTGATGCTTGTTTGATAAGCCCACCATGCTGGATTGAGTTGCAGATGCTAATCCTTTCCAGATTTGTTGACCATTCTATGCAAGATAGTCTGCAAATTTTTATTAGGTACTTCAACTTATTCATTACCTTGAGGGTAGTATATAGAAGACCAATGCTGTTTCATTTTGAACTTTTCACAAAGCTCATCTAGATCCTTGTTTTTGAACTTCCCTCGATTGTCAGTCACAATCGAAGAAGGTATTCCATACCTACAGATGATATAGTTAAGAATAAACATAGCCACCTGTTTGTCAGTGTAGTGTTGTAAAATTGTGACCCTAGAAATTTTTGATTGCATTAGGGTCCTCACGCACGTGAACTCAAATCCTCTAGCCTGATCGGAGACCAAAAATTACTTGACTTATGGAAACAACTTCTTTCTTTGCCTCTGCATCACCCCGCTTGCATTCTTCCCTGGAGAAAGGGGTAGGATAGGGACATGGCGCCATTGTCCCCCCTTGGACAGGGGACTGGTGCTCTTTTCTTCTCAAGATAGGGGTGTGGCACCCCTGTCCCTACCCTATTTTGGGGCAGAACCCCTCCTAGGGTTGCATTGTTGGTTGTTCCTCAAGCAAGAAACTCCCCTGATGTCAACCCATGACAAAATTCAAATCCACCAACATGTATTTAAGGGGGCATTCTCTCTCTCATTCATATAAGTTGGATAGGTGGAAGTTGGACAAGATCGAAGTATGTACAAGCGATCAAACATTGAAGAGCATTATGTTGGCTTAATGATGATTGTAATGAATTCATCATATGTTGTCATTGATAGAACATGTACACACACACATATATTCATATTGTCTACCGGTGTAACTTGAAAGCTGTTTATATTACAACTGGTATACTAGAGGATTATTTCTAACTGGTACATGGTGACAACTGGTATATATATATATATATATGGAGACAACCAGCCGATATACATAGCTCGGCAACAATATGAAGATCTAGCGGAGATTATCATAGGAGCATCAAGGATAACAGTTTATATGTTTAACTCCAATCGGTATTGATTTTTCCAACCAGTATTCACTGATTATGTGATGTTATCACAAGTTGTGATGAGTTATCCTTACCAACAAGATTTGGTGGTATTTTTGTGATGAGTTATGATCACTTTCAACCAGATTCACCGCACCTAGGTAATTGTGTTATGATTTCTAGAAGCCGACATGAAATCTAAAATGTCTATATATTGGCATCACAATTAAATATTTTGTATGAGAAAAAGTGATATGCTATGTGTAAAGGCATAAGTGTTAAGTTGCAGAGTATGTTGGTAGACAAGAGTTAAGTGCACATAAGAGGATCTATACAAGAAAGTTGTACTATCACTAGATCACATAACCTGTTGTTTTCTAATCACTGTAACAGTCAAATCCCCTAACTGGGTAAGCTATAACAAGCTTCATTGTTCAAATCCTCTAACCAGGTGATCCATTAGTTTGGATTTAAAAATCCTTCACCGAGGTTACTCCTTACAGGGTACTACCTTTTACAGGGTATAGCTTTTAATTAAGCTTTAGGATATTTAACAGGATTTGCTCCTACCAAAGCATTTATAGACCCTAACCGGTCAATTATCTATTACTATAGATAATTAACTTGTGAGTCCCATCTCATTGTGGTTTTTACCTATTTGGGTTTTCCACATATAAACACTTGTGTTATGGTGGATGTTTTACTTATTGTAAATGTTGTTATATCATTTTTTATTGCATGCATATTGTTTAACAAACTTGTCAAGTTTATCTACCGATCAGTGTTTAAAGTAGTACTATTTTTGGTGTCACTGATTCACCCCCCCCTCTTAGTGCTTTACAAGTCCATCAATTGGTATCAGAGCCTAATTTCCTTAAAGCCTAATTGCTTGGAAGAAAACCCTAAAAATATCATGGGGGATATGAGCTACTTTGAGATGGCTAGAGAGCTTGAGGCTAGTAGGAATGAGCTTGAAACCCTAAGGGTCAAACTAAAAGCTTCTCATGTCAAAAGAAGAGAGCTAATTGAACAACTGCTAGAAATATCTGATAATAGTTCTTCAGATGAGGCCAATATTGATGATTTAGCTGAGGAAGTTGAAAAACTAAACAGTGAAAAGCTAAATCTGAGGAGAGAGCTAGAAGGTCTTACTATCTACATGAGTCGGGAACTAGAAGCCAAGAGAACTACTGAAGATCTCACCAAAGAAAGAGATCATGAGATTGCCAAAATCAAGTGAGAGAATGCTACCTTGCATGAGCATTTGAATGCAGAAAAAGAAGAAAAAGAGAACCTACAACTAGATATTGAATTAGCATCATCTCTGAGAGAGAACCTGTCAAAACATAATGAAGATCTCCTCAGATAGCTAATTGAAGCAAATGGGAAAATGGACAAGTTCAATAGAAGTTCTATCTAACTAGAAGAACAAATTCAATCACAAAGGATGAATGGTGATTCCTCTGGACTTGGTTTTCACACATCTAAAAAAGGTGAATCCTCTGGTACCAAGAGCAACACTCTTAAGAATAAATCTGCTTCTAAGGTAAAAAAGCCTACCCGTAAGAAGGTCTTTAAACCTGTTTGTTTTGTTTGCCATAAACATGGTCACACTGCAAATGTTTGTAGAGACAAACCTAATAGAAATGAAAGCTACAATACTAATGCTAGGTATGAGTCCAAGAAATTTGAAGGTCATTGCTTCACATGTAAAATGTATGGACATAGATCAGTTGAATGCAGATATGGAGCGAATAATCCTATGCCATATATGCATTCAAGACAAAATGGCAACTAGATGAGAAATTTTGACAACCAGGTCTACATGAACTAGAAAAGACCCTACAACAATCAGTTTAGTCTATTTGAGATGGAAAAGGTAACAAATGTCATTTGCACCATTTGTAACAACTTTGGTCATGTGGTTATGAATTGCAGAAGAAGAACTAAGAGAGGTAATGCAGGACCTTGGAAATCATCTGGTATGGCCTGCTATCACTATCACAAACCGGGACACTTAACAAAATTCTATAGATCCAGAAAGAGAAAACCGGCCAACCCTTCTAAAAATCGGAAATGAATGAAGAAAGTTAATGTTGAAGAAACTAGAGAAGAAATGAATCGAATATGGAAGAAAAAGAGTGATGACTCATCTGGAGAAGAAACTGTTCCTTCACCAAATGTAGAGAATCCTACACCAGTGAATTAAGCCTTTTCAATATGGCTAAGGAGAACTTAATGGTAAATCCACCTTTGGACCCCTTGAAATGAATAAGCGGTAAGAGAATTTAAATGCATGAAATTTTGATAACCTTTTGTCATTCGGTTATCAACCAGTTTTACATCTATGTATCCTTAAGCGGTGTAATTAGGGTTTGTAACCCTAACGGATGATCATTTAATGCAGTAGGTAAATAGGATAAAACTAAGTTTTCCCTTTGTTATTTTTACCCTAATGCATTTGAGAAAGAATTTTTAAGTGCTTGCAGAGCTGAGAAAGGATTGTTGGTTGATATTTGTCGAAGCTAAATTGTGATTTGAGTAATCAAGAAGATTTGAAGGTTGGAGAAGACTAAAATGGTGTGCACTTGAGTATTCAACTGGTTAAAGAGGCAGCATGCGTGAAGTAAGGTATTTCTTTGAAAAATCCTGCTTCGAATCTAGTTTATCTGGAATGGCATCGTCTTCTAAACCAGTAGAGAGATTAATGATTACATTTGAACCTATGGAAGTTGTTGAAGCAGAACAAATTGTGTCTTATAATGCTTTATCACAAGTTCCTAGTGGTGTTGTAGTGAAAGGAGATTTGTCTAGCTACATTGATTGCAAGATTGAGGATTTAGGATCATTGTCGATATATTCTAAGTTAAATTCCCTTTGCGATGAGAACGAAAATATTCAAACATAATATATTAGGGTTTATGAAAAAGGTTTTCATAACGCAACTTAATTTCTTGAAGATTTTGAAGAAGAACATATCTGAATTATTTTGAGTTGAGTTCATGGAGAAAACATGTATTTAGAAAGGACTCATACTATAACCAAGGAAGCTATTCAAGCTGTAACTGGTTTTTACTCAACTGGTGAAGTACCTATGCTAAGGTGTATTTCAAAAGATACAGTATACACTCTAACAGGATCAACATATGATAAGCATGCTTTTTCTGTCAATAACATCAGGGACCCAGCAGTAAAGTTGGCAACTATGGTTATAGGCTACCTGGTATTTTATTCTAGCAGATTAAATAGTGTTCCATCAGCAGCGGTGCATACTGCTTACAAGATGATAATTGAAAATGCTAATTATGACCTATGTGAGGCCATAAGGAGCCAATTAATGTTAAATCTTCAGTCTATCAAGAAGGACATCAGTCTAAAGTTTAAATTTGGATAGTTATTGATCGGTCTATTCTTTTATTTCCAAAATTTCCTACTAGGAATAAGTGATCTTGAATGGTCTATGGATCTACCGGTATCTGCCCAGATTAAGAACAGTATCAAGGCTGTGAAGAACACCTTTTCTATTGCAGTGAACAAATACTTCAATAAGTTTTAGAAGAAAATGAGCATGAGAGTAAGATTTCCTGAGAATGTGGTAAAACATTTTCCTAAGGACATTGTTTTCACAGTTACCATTGATTTTTGTTTAATGGAGGCAATTGAAACTAGAGAAGAAGAAATGGAAGATATAAGTTATGAGGTCAACTATGACTTATTGATTGGTTATGCTAATAACCTGTTGGCATCTCCAAAGGATAAAAGGAAGGCAAAATTGAAGATTGTTGAAGATCAGACTACACAAGCTGGAACCAGTATTGTTCCTACCACAAGTGGTAAAGGTAAGAAAAAGAAGGTTGAGTAAGCACCTCCAATGATGAAAAATACAAGAGTGACATGAAGTGTCCAAACCAAAAAGGAACCGACACCTAAAGTTTATGCAAAGAAGGAGAATGCATCTAAGAAAAGAGGTCAAAAACTAATTCTCCAAGCAGAATCTGAAGGTACTGACACTGAGGAATAACCCAAGAAGATGAAAGCAATCGGTAGAGTAGAAAAGCAAGTGAAGGAAGTGCCGAAGGCAACTATGCCTTTTAATATTTCAACTTACAAGCCCGAGACTACCTTTGAGAGGACAGTGAAGACATTAGGGAGAAATAGATTTGACAATGTCAAAGAACATTTTGATTCTTTCACTGAAGATGAAAATGAGAAAATAATTCAATAGGTAATCAATCATTTGTGTCATTACAATAGATTACCACATGATCTTGAAAAGGATATCTCTAATTCCTTGTATACTATTCTTTTGAATAAATGGAAGGAAGCAATAAATAAAGAAAAAGAAATCATAGATGATGTATTTGTACAATATTTTCCTGAGTTGTCAAAGGACGAGTTGAATGAATTGGTTGATAAGTATAAAGTTCATTTTGCTTACAAATCGAGAAGATTGAAGCTGATTAATGGAAAAGTGCAAACTGTTGAGACCGAGACTCATCAGATTGCTCATAGTATCAAACACTCAGAAGATCTTATACAGTTTTCTAAGGATGAACAAGATACTATTGATCGACCTGAAATGGATGAAGAAGAAATTGTGCAAGCTGATGTGGTCTATCCTATCAAGAAGAAGGATGACACTATCATCCAAGTTGTTGATGATATTTAGGATACAATTGATCTATCTAGAGACATCATTGTAAAAGATATGTAGCCACCTAAAATCACTAACTTATAGGTTCATTCAGTTGAGAAACTAACAATTCAACCAAGAGTGGATATTCCACCAGCAAAGGAACAACCTAAGAAACCCTAATCCCCACCGGTTTCACAAAACAGTCAGAAGGAGTCTAATGAAAATGTTGACACACAGATTTCTAAATAGGAAACAAAGAAAGGACAAGAGAAAGAAATCATTAAGGTAACATCTTCTGAACAGGCAAAAACATTAGTCATTCAGTAGACTGATGAAGATGATGATGACTCATTAGGCATATCAGGGCCTATAATTTTTGATAATATGAGTGCATCTGAAATGATGAGAATTACAACTGTCATGCAATCTAGAGCACACAAGAAGAGACTTAGAGAGCAAAGAATGGAAGCTGAAACAATTCAGAATGTAGTAGATATTTTATCACGTCTACTACCAGAAACTTCTACAGAACATCTGACAACCTCTATTAGCAAACTTGGTCAATTGGTTGCTGATGCATCTGACCAAATTAAGTCACTTGAAGAAGTAACACAAACTTATGCTTGGAAAAGTTACAAGAAGAGGCATGGAGAGAAGCTTATGAAAGCAATTGATACAGGGAAACTTGCTCTATCTTTGAATAAGGATTTGTTAAGTAAAGCTATTGAAACAAGAGGCAAATATCTTGCTTCTACTTCTAATGTTTCATTCCTTTATTCTGATATCAATAAAAGGTGAATTGAAATAGAGCAAGAGCTAGATAAGATATGCAATGCATATGTACCACTTCAAGACTCTATTTTTCCTTTTAGCAAATCTGTGGATGATTTGCACAATATGTTGGATACCTATGATATTGAGAAAGCAAAAAGACTACGGTCACTGAAGGATTTGAAGAGTCTACTCACATCCCAAGTGGACATACTACAATGAGCCTACAAGAATGCACAAGCTATTTTAGCTTCTCCAGAAACCTATACACTTGATTCCATGGAAGAGTTTCATACACACATTATGTCTACACTTGAGTACACTGAGAGTGTGCTGGAAACATGCCTTATCGTAGTTGAAGAGGAACTTTAATGTTATTTTCATGAGACTTGCGAATGCATGAATCCTAATTTAGTTATTCAAATTTTTATATATGTAAAACATCTTGATACAAACTTTTCTATATATATATATTTTTCTTTTCAATTTGGCATTGTTGTCAAAGGGGGAGTAGAAATATTTATGTGTGTTTTTGAAAATTTTGTATGATGTATGTAGTAAGGGGGAGTATGTGTATATATGCAATTTTTTTTTTGTAAGCACACTTAGCGGTATTACTGTAAAATTTTCTAAGTGTTGCCATCAATGCCAAAGGGGGAGATTGTTGGCTTGATGATGATTGTAATGAATTCATCATATGTTGTCATTGATGAAACACATACACACACATATATTCATATTGTCTACCGGTGTAACTTCAAAGTTGTTTATACTACAACCAGGTATATATATATATATATGAGTTATGATCACTTGACCAGATTCACTGCACCTAGGTAATTGTGTTATGATTTCTAGAAGCTGACATGAAATCTAAAATGTCTATATATTGGCATCACAATGAATTATTTTGTATGAGCAAAAGTGATATGCTATGTGTAAAGGTAGAAGTGTTAAGTCGTAGAGTATGTTTGTAGAGAGGAGTTAAGTGCACAGAAGAGAATCTAGACAAGCAAGTTGTGCTATCACTAGATCACATCACCTGTTGTTTTCTAATCACTGCAACAGTCAAATCCCCTAACTGGGTAAGCTCTAACAAGCTTCTTTATTCAGATCCTCTAACTGGGTGATCCATTAGTTTGGATTTATAAATCCTTCACTAAGGTTACTCCTTACAGGGTACTACCTTTTACAAGGTATAGCTTTTAACTAAGCTTTGGGATATTTAACAGGATTCGCTCCTAGCAGAGCATTTGTAGACCCTAACTGGCCAGTTATCTATTACTGCAGATAGTTAACTTGTGAGTCCCATCTCACCGTGGTTTTTTCCTATTTGGGTTTTCCACGTATGAACACTTGTGTTATGGTGGATGTTTTACTTATTGTGGATGTTGTAATATCATTTTTGATTGCATGCATATTGTTTAAAAAATTTGTCAAGTTTATCTACCGATTAGTGTTTAAAGTAGTACTATTTTTGGTGTCACTGATTCACCCCCCCGCTCTCAGTTCTTTACAAGTCCATCACATTCAAGCATTCCTTCAGCATTGAGCATTCTCAAGTCTCCCTTCAAGGCTAGGTGTTACATTCAAGTCAAGGATTCAACCATTCAAGAGGAGATTGATTTCAAAATTCAATTCCACACAAGAATTTATATCAACATTGATACCACAACCTCCCTCGAGGTTGCAGGTGTGCAACTGTACATTCAGATTTGGGCTTTATTTGCAGAGGCGGAAAAACCCTTTTTGTTTCGCAGATTTTTTCGGATCATGTACATTCCCACCATGGTCCGGACAACTTTTCCTCAAATTTGTAGAGCGACTTTGTCTCGATATTTTATTGCCAGATCCAGGTGCACAACTTCATCCCATATTCCGATCTCAAGTTATAATCAATTCTTTGTCACTTTTGCACTACATAATTCAACCAATTTCCTTTCCATTTCCAAAAAGGAAGAGGGGATCAACTTAGCATTCCCCATTCATTTAGAATTCAATCTACCATCTTTGTGTGGAGAGATTGAATCTAGTAAATTATCCTCTCCTCTTCTTAATGTAATAGTGAAAAGTGTTTGAAGGATAATCAATAGTAAAACTCTCATCTCTCTTTGAGGGAAAGGGTAGTTTTGCTCTTGATCTATCACTCACCATTTTCCCACCAATAGATTTTGGTGAACCTGACATCTTGGATGCTTTCCTTTGAACAAAATTGCATATTTTTCATTTACAAGTTTTGAATTTCTGCAAACTTAGTGGTTAAATCATTAAAAACCCTAGCTTTTAATATTAAAATTGAACTTGTGATTTGTAAAAATTGCTTGTGGTTATCTTAGATCTTAAAATTGTTTTGATTGTCAAATTCAATTTCCTCATTGTCTTGTTCAATTTACAAATATAATTTACAAAATTGAGAGGTTACTTGTTAAAACCCTAATTTTCAAACATTATCTTGAACTTGTGTAAAAATTGAATTTCCATTTAATTTTTAGATTTCTGATTGTTCTCAGATTTGTCTTCAATCCTCCAATTCAAATTTTGAATTTCCCCCCTTTTTCCCAAAATTCAAATTTCAAAATTAATTGGTTAGGTCATAAAACCCTAATTTTTAAAATTAATTGGATTTTGTGTGAATTTCAAATCAATTCATTTGCATTCATATTTCTAAACATTTTCCAAGGTGTCCCTATCCATTAGGTTTGACCTTTCTAAAAATTGCAATTCAATTCCTCTTTTTCTTCAAAACCCTAATAGGGTCCTATTTTCACATTTGTGTCTTCATTTCGCCCATCGAGAGATCGTAAAATTAGCCAATTTTTTGGGGTTAGCTTTAAAATCATCATAATATCCATCCTTGAAAATTTCAAAAAAAGTTGGTTAGACCATGTGCGTTCCCGCCACTGTCCTCTGCTTTTTTCCCAAAATTTTAGGAGACTACTATGACTGTATTTACTAGCCTAAATACAGAAGATTGGTTGATTTTATCGATTTTTGATCCCTCTAGAATCGAAAATACCTTCAAAATTCAACATTTCAACTTTCAAGAAAATTTTTAAAATTAAGAGGTTAATTATAGTCTGCCCCGATTTTAAAAATTCTAATTTTAAAATTAAGTGGTATTCCCTTGGCCCTAATTTTAAAATTCCAATTTCCTTTAATTTTTGGAAATTGTGTCATCCTCCTCCTCCAACAAAGTTCAAATTGTGTAATCATTATTTTCTTGAATTTTGCATTACTCAATTTTGTAGGCTTTGTTCTACAATTCAAAATTCAAATTTTCCCTCTAGTGCATGAGTTTTACCACTATTAGTCCTACCTATCCTATCCCTGTTAGACGAAGCATTAGAATTAAGACTTCCCAAGGTTTAATTACTGAGGAGATGGAGCCTAATTTGGGTGACTTCTTTAATGAGGATCATGCTAATTCTTCCCATCCTAATCATGTGCCTATTCACCCCATTTATGGATCCCATGATGAAGAAGAAGCCTTAAATAGGGTTTCTTTAGATCAACTATCCGCATTGGACAATCAATTTGATAGATTTTAATAATGGATGTCCCAAGAATACCCTAGTAGTGAAGCTCTTCCATTAATTGAAGGCCTTTAGAGCATGATTCAAAGTGACAAGAATGGAATTGATATTGCACATATTGTTGATTCTAATGTCATGCCTATCAAGAGTTGTGTCGAAACCCTAGGCTATTCACAACCTTCAATACAAGTCAATCCTTCAATTCCTATGACTACTTCTATGACTAGTATTCCTACTTTCACATCCAGCATCATGGATACTTCAATCCAAAATGTCATTCCTACAACCATAGGTCATGAGGGCAATCCCTCTTCTTCATTTAATCCTCCATCTTTACCTATGTCTTCCATGAATGTTCCTACTATTCCTCACCCAATAAGTGTGACACAAGGAGGCAAATCCTTCAACAACTTTATTCCTCCTTTAAGTGTCCCTTTTCCTACCCAATCATCACCAATGCCTACTTATCATAATATCCCACCACCTTATTCTCAGTCCATGCCTTCTTTCAATAACATCACACCACCTTCTCAATCACCTATGTCTAACATCAATTCTTATACCAAAATGACAATTAACAATCTTGCTCAAACTGTGTCTTCCTTACAACAACAAATTGCTTCTATGAGTCAATCCAAGTTTAGTGTGCCCACTTTTGACATTGTGAGCCCACTTTCTCTTGATATGTTAAAGACATGCCACCTAAACATGTGGATATCCCTCAATTATAACTTTGTAATGGAAAAGGTGATCCTCTTACGCATGTCAAAATATTTCATACCTTGTGTACTGATTTTGCTTATGATCAACGATTACTAGCAAAATTATTTACAAAAACACTA
The DNA here is from genome assembly GCF_030272615.1 of Cryptomeria japonica. Classification (NCBI taxonomy): domain Eukaryota; kingdom Viridiplantae; phylum Streptophyta; class Pinopsida; order Cupressales; family Cupressaceae; genus Cryptomeria; species Cryptomeria japonica. The sequence continues at coordinate 313,487,498 of NC_081405.1, read as the reverse complement.
AGAGATAAGGCCTTTCAATGGTATTTCTATCTACCTTCTTATTCTATCACTCCCTTTCAACAATTGGCAAATGCTTTCATCAAACAATTTCAAAACAACAGTGGTCCTAAAATCAGTTTGACTGATTTGATGCATTGTAAATAAGGTATTAAATAAAAAGTGACTGATTTCATTATTAGATATAAGCATTTGTGTGCTCAAATTTATTTTCATATGCCTAATAATGATATTCAAAGAATTTTCATTTCTAATTTGCAAAAAGATATCAAGGAAAAGATTCTTTTGTCTGAGTTTACTTCCTTTCTACAGTTGTGCTCAACACTCCATAATTATCAACAGGTTGTGAGTCAAATGGAGCAATCCACTCCGATGACTCTGAGTGATAAGGGGGAGAGTGTTCAACAACCATTTTTGAAGTTTAAACCAACAAAAAATTTCATCAAGTTCAATGATCCAATCAACAACAACAATGTGAATGCTACAACAGGCGTGCCTTCTATTTCTAATTTTTTCCAAAGATAAAGACAATTTACTCCTTTGCATGAATCTTTACATAGTATTATGTCTCTATTGTTGCACATAAATGTTATCAAACTTCCTCCTATAAAACAAATTGATCCTTCCAAACTTGCATCTCCTTATTTTGATAACAATTCCTTTTGCCAATTTCATCGTCAACCTTGTCATGATACTAAGAAATATTTTGCATTGAAAAATAAGGTTCAAGACTTGATTGATAATAATACTACATCTGTGGTAGGTGTGAATGATAAAGGGAATAAATCAGTTTCTCTTCCTAATCAAAATCTTAAGATTTTCACTGATCCCTTGCCATCTCATACCTCTAATGTTATTGAGATTGTGCCTCATTCTCTCACTTCTGAAGAATTCACCTCTATGGCTCCAAACTTGGTTAATATAGTAGAAACATAAGATATGCCTAAGGATCCTTGTATTAAATTTGACCCTAGAAAGACCATTAGAGCACCCGATGGCTCTTTATACATAGTTGCAAAGGTTAAGGATATCCCTTGCCACAGTGCCCTGATTGATCCCTCTTGCATGGTTAATGTCATAACTAAAGAGTATCTTTTCACTTTACGATTGCATAAATCACTATATGATGCTTATAATGTGGTTATGAATTTATTTTATGGCTTCTCTTGTCCTACCATTGGTTCTATCACTCTTCTTGTCGAAGTTCATACTAAATCCATGAATGTTGACTTTGTTATCATATCATCTTCTAAGAAATTCCATGTGAAGTTGGGATATCCTTGGCTATCTTCCATGAAGGCTATTGATTCTCCAATCCACAAGTGTCTTAAAATTCCTCACAATGGAGAAATCATAACCATGAACCATAGCTTATTTCCTCCATCCAAAAGTAGCCCTGGTGTTCCTATTGATCTCTTTTGGCCTAAACAATTTTAATCTCTTCCATCAAGGAGAGATGCTTTTTTTCAATCTTATAAAAAATGGAAGAACGATATGATCTTATCCTTAAGTCAACCTAGATTGCCAACACTTGACATTCCTATTATTCTTCAAGATGAGGTTCTTTCCCTCTCGGATAGAACTAATCTCCCTCCCAAGGAAGATTGTCCACCTACCCCTATGGATGTGACTTTACCTTCTCTTAAGGAAAACATCAATATTCTTCCTAAGGTTAGACCTATACCTCCTCCTCATGATGGACTTAGTCTCCTTCCTACACTTGATATTCCTCCTTTCTATGGCGTAGTTCCACCTCCTTCCTCTTATCGAGAGAAGAGGCCTGCTTCTCCTATTGTTCAACCAAAAAGACCTCAACCTAAACCTTCCACTATCAAGGAGAGAAACATTCCTACTTTTTCAAGTGTTCCTCCTCCTTCTCAACCTTCCAAAAAGACTCGATGAAATCATTGTGTGAGAGAATGCTGACAAAGATGTCATGTTCAACCTCGTGAAGCTATCCCTCAAAATACCCAATCTCCTCAGACTCTGACAATTGACATGATTCCCTTTTCTCCTAAGCAAGATGTTCAACCAACATCTCCAAATCATAAGTTGCATAAAACATGTGATGGTTTTACTCCTATTTGTGTTCTTGCTCCTCTTTCTCTAAACTTTGATGAAGAAATGGGTGAAAATGCTATTCATAATGGTAATACAACTCCTAATACCTTTGACAGTGAGTAGGAATATGTTGATGTGGACAAACATTTATCAGATGAGTTTTCACAAACCTTATTCCTAGCTCCTAGAGTCAAACAAAGTGACTTACAACATGAGAATAGTCCTTGTTTGGATCTTGTGATAGCTCCATCTGCTATGCTCGATGTCGCTCCTCTGGCATGTTTCTCACCTTCTCAAAATAGTGATCAACAAGATCAGGAGGCAGATGTCATGCTAGACTAGCAATACTAGCACTTTAGATCCTCTCTCTCTTTCCTTTCTTTCTCTTTTTGACTATTCTTCTATGTGTATCCATGTTCTTCTATTGTTCCCTTAATGTCTACATGGGGACGATGCAAAGCATTGAGATCTTTTCTTGGTCTCTTTCATGTTGACTCAAAAGACATCCTCTCTTCCCTTTCTTCTAAGGTAGTGTCATTCTTTGGGGAATGAAGATTATAATATGCATATACATAAATGATATACATGAGTTATCATACAACATACTGACCCCAAGGAAAGTGACACTACCTCATATTTTGTGTTCATTATCCTTGGGTTTATACCTCAATTGGGGGCTAAATCCTTGTAGTAACATGATCCCTTTCTTTTCTCTCTCTTTGGTGTATCCTACCTTAAAGAAATTGCTCTTGATAAGGCGCGCGTGATCTCTTTAACATGGCAGCATACACTCCACTCATATTTTCCTTCTTGTGATACTTAGAATTACCTAGTGAACTTTGTTTTACTTTATAATTTATACTATCCTTGCTTTCATGACTCATAGTGAAGATATCTTTACTACTTGTAGTCATGGTTCTCCCCTTCTCGATCTTCCCTTTTACTTGGTCAATCAAAGTCATAAGATCTTAAGTTCACTGGGGGCTTGGTGCATCTTTCCTCCTTGACGTGGCAAAAGTCTTTCAATCTTGTTTCCTTGTACTTTACCAGTAGTATTGGCGTACACTTATACTCTTGCTAAAGTGGGGGCTAAATGTAGTGTCATAAAATTGTGACCCTAGCAATTTTTGACTTCATTAGGGTCCTCATGCACGCGAACCCGAATCCTCTATCTTGATTAGAGACTAGAAATTGCTCAGCTTGTGGAATCAGCTTCTTTCTTGGCCTCTGCATCACCCTGTCCACATTCTGCCCTAGAGAAAGGGGTAGGATAGGGGCATGGTGCCACTTTCCCCCCTTGGACAGGGGTGTGGTGTCATTGTCCTCTTAGGATAGGGGCATGGCGCCCCTATCCCTGCCCTATTTTGGGGCAGGACCCTTCCTAGGGTTGCATTGTTGGTTGTGCCTCAGGTAGGAAACTCCCCCGATGTCATCCCATGATGAAATTCAAATCCACCAACATGTATTTAAGGGGGCATCCACTCTCTCATTCGCATAAGTTGGATATGTGGATGTTGGACAAGATCGGAGTATGTACAAGCGATCAAGCATTCAAGAGCATTCAAACATTCTTTTCTAGAATTGAGCATTCTCAAGTCTCCCTTCAAGGCTAGGTGTTGCATTCAAGTCAAGGACTCAACCATTGAAGAGGAGATTTATTTCAACATTCAATTCCACACAAGCATTTGTATCAACATTTCTACCACAACCTCCCTTGAGGTTGCAGGTGCACAACTGTACTTTCGGATTTGGGCTTCATTTGCAGAGGCAAAAAAACCCTTTTCATTTCATATATTTTTTGGAGGACCGCGTACATTCCCACCACGGTCCAAGAAAATTTTCCTTTAATTCGTAGGGCGACTTTGTCTCGACATTTTATTGCCAGATCCAGGTACACAACTTCATCCCATATTTCAATCTCAAGTTATAATCAATTCTTTGTCAGTTTTGAACTACATAATTCAATCAATTTCCTTTCCATTTCCAACAAGGAAAGGGGATCAACTTAGCATTCCCCATTCATTCAAAATTCAATCTACCATCTTTGTGTGGAGATATTGAATCTAGTGAATTATCCTCTCCTCTTCCTAATGTAATGGTGAAAAGTGTTTGAAGGATAATCAATAGTGAAACTCTCATCTCTCTTTGAGGGAAAGGGTAATTTTCCTCTTGATCTATCACTCACCATTTTCCCACCATTACAGTTGGTTGCTTTGATTAGCGGAACCGCTTCAACCCACTTGGTGAAGTATTCAATGGGAGTTATGATAAACTTGTGTCCATTAGATGATGCAAGATGGATTTGGCCGATGAGATCAAACACCCATTACCGATAAGGCCAATGTGTGATAAAAGTTATTAGCTCTCTTGTTGGAGCATGTATGAGATTCCCATGTATTTGGCATTTCTCACAAGTTTTAGAAAATTTTATAGCATATTTTTCCATATCTAGCCAATAGTAGCCAACCTTTAGCAGTTTCCAAGCTAAATCTAGACCGTTTGAGTGAGATCCACAAATACCTTCATGGACTTCAGATAATGCAAATTGAGACTCTTTAGGTTCTAGACACCTAAGAAAAGTACTATCTAAACCTCCCCTATATAGATCATTAGCGATGATGACATACCATGAAGCATTTCAGATCAGGTTTCTTTTCTCATTATGGGTAAGGTTATCAGGGATAATTTGGTCACACAAGTAAGAGTAGATATGACTATGGTGAGATGAGTCATGTCCAATGATAGAACAGACCATCTGGGACTTAGGGGAACCATAAGAAGGACAATGAATCTCTTCCACGAGGAATTCATAGCGGTACTCAAATTCTTGTAGTTGTGGTATAGATGCCAATGTAGCCATAGCATTTGTTGCTCTGTTTGTTGATCTAGGAATCTGCTGAAATGATACAAAGGTAAAGTATTTATTAAAGTCATCAACCATTCATTTATAAGGAATCAATTTTCATCCCGAGTTTGATATATATCATTGGTCTGGTTGATTATGAGTTGAGAGCTGCCATAGATGTATAACTCAACAAATTTCCATTCAATAGCTAGCTTGATTCCATTTACCAAGGCTTCATATTCTACAATATTGTTTGTACAAGGAAAGAGGATCTTGTATGCCTTTGGGATTAAGTATCTTTGAGGAGTGATAAAAATAATTCCTACACCATAACCTTGTTGAGTAAAAGACCCATCAAAGAACATTTTCCAGGATTGTTGAGTAAGATGCATTATGGATTCATCCAGAAATTATATGTGCAAAGGTTGATTGTCTTCAAGTGGAGCATCAACAAGTTGATCAGCAATGAGTTGTCCTTTGATAGCTTGCATTCTACATACTCAATGTCAAATTCTATGAGTATCATAACCCACTTAGCCAATCTCCTTGTAAATGTTTCCTTGCTTAGAAGATATTTGAGAGGATCAATCTTAGCCACTAGTTTGATAGAATGTGCTAGCATGTAATGTCTTAATTTATGTGATACAAAGACCAATGCCAAACAAGCTTTCTCAATGATAGTGTAGTTCATCTCATAGGACACCAATGTCGGACTAATATAATATATAGCTCTTTCCTTTTTATTCTCATCCCGTTGAGCCAAAAGTGCCCCCAGTGATGTATTAGTAGATGATATGTAGAGAATCAAGGGTTTGTCTTGAATTGGTGGCATTAAGATAGGTGGATTAGAAAGATATTCCTTAATATGCTTTAGGTTCTATTCATAGTCTTCATCCTAGTTATATGTAACTCCTTTTCGTAAATATTTTGAGAATGGTTGAGCTTTATCTGTGAGATGAGAAATGAAGTGTCTTATTGATTGGATCTGCCCTTGTAGAGTCCTCATTTGACTGACATTCTTTGGAGGTGGAATTTCTATTATAGCTTTAACTTTTTCTGGGTCCACTTCAATTCCTTTTGCTGAAACAATGTATCCTAGGAGCTTGCCAAATGTAACTCCAAATGCACATTTCTTAGGATTTAGTCTAAGTTTAAATTTTTCCATCTTGTCTAAGATTGGACCCAGTGCTGAGAGATGTGTTGACCTTTTCATAGATTTGAGTAGAGTATCATCGACGTAGTCTTTTATATTTTTGTGCATCATATCATGAAATATTGTTGTTATAGCTCTTTGATAAGTGACACCCACATTTTTTAAGCCAAAGGGCATCACATTCCAGCAGAAACTTCCCCATGCGAAGGTGAACATTGTTTTCTCTTGATCCTTAGGTGCAATTTTGATCTGATTGTATCCAAAAAAACCATCCATTAGAGAGTACATTTCATAGCCAACAGTCATGTCCACTATCATGTCTATGTTAGGAAGTGGAAAATCATCTTTTGGACATGCTTTGTTTAAATCTTTAAAATCTGTGCAAACATGTATTGATTTGTCAGGTTTGGAAATAGGTACACTATTCGATATCCACTTAGCATAATCAATTGCTCTGATGAATCCAACTTTTATTAATTTTTATAGCTTAGCCTTAACAAGTAATGCAACATGAGGATGCATTTTTTAGAGTTTTTGCTTGACAGGTTTAAGTCTGGGAGTGATAGAAAGATGATGCATTATGAGGTCAGGATCTAGACCCGACATATCAACATATGTCCATGTAAAATTGATCTTTTTCTTCGTGAAGAAATTATTAAATTCTTTAAGTTCTTCTACTGATAAGGATTGAGCTACATGTATGATATGCTGAGTTTCTTCTGTTCCAATGTTCACTATCTATGTAGGTTCAATTAGCACCAATGATCGCTCTTGAAAGTGATCAGGCAAAATATCAAGTATCTCACCTTCAGGTGCCTCAGAGAGGTTTTCACCATTAGGTATGTCCTTTATTTTTACTATTTTTTTGCCATCAAAACACTTATTTTTCTTTTTTTAAAATTTTTTTGAGACTAAGTTACTGGACATCTGCTTCTATCATGTTCTCACTTTGTTCACTAGTTGAAGAGTTCATTTGTTTGACTGCATTAAGATAACAGGCTAATGTATAGTCATTGGCAAAGGTAGGGATATTCAAGGGTTGATCTTGGAGAGTACAGTCAATAAGCTCAAGATGTACCAGGGATAAAGATTCAGCATGTTCAAGGGAATTTATGGTATTGTCATCACAACCTCAGACTAACAAGTTGAGTTCTTGAAGACTACCTTGCATAAGCATTTCAAGACCAAGAAGAGTAATAACATGATTATCGAAGTTTACTTTAGCATCTAGAGGATCTAACCCAACAGACCTACCATTAGCACCTTCCTCTACTTTATACTAGACTACATATTGTGGTTTAAGAGTAACAGGTTTGTCAGACAGAGCGTCGACATTCATGACAAAGTAGTCATAGTTTGGTGTCGAATAGGTAATGTCATAAATATATCTTATTCAGAGTGATTAGAGTTAGAAGATGAAGCCTCTGACTCCTCTTCAAGTGGCTTCATGAAAGCATGTATAGTATCAATATCGACATCTTTTATGTTGCAAGTTCCTTCATGATTTGGGTCAATGATCACTTGTAGTTGACATACTTGTTGACATAACCTTGATGACTTTGTTAGTCTATGTCTTCTTTCCCATTCAGCTTCCTCTGGACTAATGAATGGTCCTTCTTGTCTAGCCTCCAGTTCTTCATTTGTAGTCCCATATCTGATTTTCTCTATCTCTTTAGAGGGAGATACAATAGGTGAGGAATATTCCTATGCTTTTCCTTCTTTCAACTGTTGTTCATAATCTTCTTGTCTTTTTAGTCTGATTTCTTCTATTTCTTGTTGTAGCTTCAAGCGTATTATCTCTTGTGCTTTGTCTATGATATCATTAGGTTCTTCAAGAGTTTCTTTGGTAGATGCATCTGATAGAGGCTCTGGACCATATTCATACTCATTCGGGTTTGTTTGTGAATCCTCATCTTGCATTCTTCTCGTATATGTGACAAGAATGTTTAGTGGTGCAAACATGTCTTTAATTCCTTCCACCTCTTTTCTTATGTATTTTGGAATATCTACTTCTTGTAGTGTTATGGCTGATAGAGTTGGAACTTGACTACAAGCTGCTTCTTCTCTCTTGATTTCCAGTTCTTCTTGTTCTTTCTCATACGCATCCTGAATTTGCTGAGTATTTACTTCTTGTGATGTTTGATGTAGTATCTTTTTCCTCCACTTTGGTTGTTGATGAGAAGTGTGTTTTTTATTTGATGACTCTTCTAGATGCTATCCAAGTCCAATTTTATCATTTTTAGACTTAGTTTGTAGCTTGATAGGTTCGATGATTCCTTCTTGGTGCTTTCCCAGAGCATCAGTACCTGAATATCCCATGCATTGAATCATCTTATATCCATGACCATATTGTTAAGGGGAAATATGATAGTGTTGCCCTTCTCTATTTTCACTCTCTTCTTTGAAAAGCCATTTGAGAACATCCACCTCTTCTATTTCATCTGCAATGGAAGTAGAGGACTGTACAAAAATACCATCATAGATGACGTTTGTAGTTGAAGTTTGTGTCTTCATAGCCTCAGATGGTTTTCCATATTGTCTTGGCGATGGTGGAAGAGACATCAATGAGAGTATAGGTTCTATCTTGTATCCATCCATTCCAGTACCTGTGATTTTCAATTTCTTTTCTAAGTCTTTCATCCAAGTTTTTGAACTTTCAACTACAGAGGCTTCTCTGTTATAAGGAACAAGGGTATCAACACACTATTTTAAAGCATTACAAGTGTAGGTTGTATCAGCAGGTGAAGAGGGGAAAAAGACGGAAGAAGAATGAAGGGACAAAAGGAGGTTAGAATGCAAATAAACCAAACAATGACACAATACAAATGCAAACAACCAACTTTATACCTCATCTTTCACCTCTCTGTCGGATTGAGCTTGATGAAGTGGATGATGAAGATGCACCCTTGATGCTCCACTTGATGTGCTCCTTGCTTGATGTGGATGTGGATTGCTCTCCAAATGCTCAACAAAATTATGTTTGGATTGGATTTGGATGATGAGGATGAATGAGATGAATTGGATTAGATGAGAGGATATTTGGGCATTATGAGGGTATGATAGGAAGAAGATAGAAGAGAAATGGGCAGCATGACAATGTATGAGAAGTGGATTATTTGAGAGGAGAATAGGCTCCAATTTATAGATTGGAGGAGGCCAATGGAGGGCCAAGATTGATTTCCTTATGGAGGGTTGAGATTTATTTGAGATAGAAGGCATGAATCAAGGGTGCCTTGGGAAAATAAACAGGAATATAAAATTCCTTGAGAAGAGGGGGAAAGGAAATTTGAATTGAAAATGAGGAATTAAAAATTCTAAAATAAGGATGCATTGAGGGATTCAAAGAAATTTGAATTTCTTTGAGAGGCTCAATGTTGATTTGACATGAGAGGGAATTAAAAATTGAGGGATAATGATAAGCATGATTATGAGAGATTCTAGAAGAATTAATTAGGCTAATGAGATTAGAAAAAGTGATTTGTAGGAATCACATGACTAGGTTAATTAATTAGAATTAATTAACTGAGTGGGTTTAGAGGAAATGATTATTGGAGGGGACTTTAAAGGAATAGGGGAATAATTAATTAATTTAATAAATTAATTATTGGATAATAGTGACAGGATTAATCAAATTGGATTTAATTGATTCTGAGAGGAATAAGGATAACACAATTAAATTAATTAATTATGTTGATAGGCTTAAATTAATTAAATATTAATTTAATTAATTAAATATTAATTTAATTAATTAAATATTAATTTAATTAATTAAATATTAATTTAATTAATTTTAGGTGTCTATATTTTGTCCCTCTTTGACATAGCGTCGTGAAATGATGTTATATCAAAGAAGAATGAAACATAGTGGAAGAAAAGGATAAGGACTAGTAGCATGATGCCCCAGTCATGAGATGAGAAAGAATGATGAGGAGAAAGGATGATGAGGAAGTAGTGGTATTCCCCCTTGAGAGGACATGTGAGTTCGAAGAAAATGGGTGTGCTCTCGAAAGGAATTATGAGAATAAGTGATGAAAGGATGAAGATAATGAAAGAGGGAACTAGGATGGGTTGGAGTGTTGTGAATGAAATGAGACAAAGAAATGATAAATGGATTGGATTTCTTGTTGAGAAAGTATAGAGAGAAAACCTAGATTTGATATTGCCATGGATAGTCTACACCACTGATTATAAGAACCAGGATGATATGAAGATCCAAGGTGTGGACTGATGCTCAGTCGAACAGGAATGCCTTGCACACAATCATGCAAGCGTTGATAAACACTAATGTAGGGTTTCTAGTTCGTACAAGGAAGACCTTCAAACACACCATGCTATGAAAACTTTGCCCCATTATACACCAGCCAAGACATACCAAGATATAGGATGATCAAGGTAGTCCTGAACAAGTACAGTCTTGGGAAACAAGATGAAAAACAAAGCGAAAATCACAAACATGCAAACAACATGCACATGACCAACTGATATCTCTTGCCAAGAGTAGTACATGGATTTGGATAAACTGTCGAACAAGGGAAGTATGCATCCTGATGGGCAAGGTGATGGATTGATTGATGGGTGACAAAAGACAAGTTGGATGTGCAAGATCTACAGATGAGTGGATTGTTGCTTGGATTTGATTAGAAAAGTATGGATGGGTGCTTGGATTAGGCACAAGTCAATGCAAGCTAGAGTAGATGGGGAAAGCTTAGTTTGATGGATTTGATAGGATTGGAAGAAGGATAAATGATTAGCTGGGATGAAAAAGGGGGATGGATGACTGAATAGGATTGGATTGGGGATGGTATTACTGATTGAATTGGAAGAGATGGAGAATATGATTGGATAAGATAGGATTGGATTAGAAATTGGATTGGATGTGGTGGATTGGTTGATAGGATTTGATTGAATGGAACCAATGACAGGGGAGAACCGATGGGTTGGTAAGAGGATGGATGAGTGGAAGGAGGGAGACAGATGGATGGAGTGGATGGATATGTATAGGATATGGAGGACTGGAGGGTTGGGTGATGGAGACCCAAGGACTATGCTGCAAAGGAGTGCAATGCCCCACACTAGAGGTAGTGGAATTAAGGATGCAAGGATGTTGGATAAAGATGGATGAGATGGGAGGATAATGTGTAAGGGATATGGATGGTAGAGGATTAAGGCTTGTGTACTCCAAAGCATGCATGCATATACATTAATTTGCCTCTTATATGATCAAGATGAAAGATAGGAGTGGAGAATTTATTTTGATAGGATGAGGGATATGAGATGGAGGATATGGATAGGATAGTCAAGATCAAAGATAGGAAAGGAGAATGGACTTAGATATGATGCAGATGGATGGGAGGATTATGTAGATGAAGCTTGCCCCCAAGTGTAGAGTGCAAGGGGATGAGGGGATTACACATGACGCTTGTTTTCCAAGTTTTCATCATGGTACTTACCCAAGGAGCCACAAGAAGTGGTTTCCACCATTGGATGAAATGATTTTTCTTTACTTTTTTCTATTTTTTTTTTGTTTTTTTAATTTTCTTGACTTTTTGATTTTTTGATTTTTTTGAATTTTTGGAATAGTTTGGATGGAGAAGGATAAGGATGAGTGGATATGGAAGATAGTGGATGCGTGAAGGAGAAAGGGAGGACTCAAGCATCTAGTTCCATAGATGGTATCCCTTAGTATTTCTTTGAAGAAGAGGTATGCTCATAGATGTTGGTAACAATAATTGGGGAGATGAAATGGATAGGGGATGGAAGATAAGGATTTTGAAAGGATTGGACTAACAGAATGGGATTGTGAAAAATGGATGGTGGATAATGGATGGGGTTTTGAAGAATTTGTGGAAGATCAACATTGGCACACACCTTGAAGGGTGGTGGAGTAGTGTGGGAGAGTGTTTTGAATTAGATGGGGGATAGCATGTGGATTTTGTGAAATGTGGACCCAAAATAGATGAAGGGGATGATGGAGTTGGGATGGTGGATTTTGGGACATAAGGACCCAAAATGGATTTTGAAGATGGAGGAGCATTAGATGGAGGATTGGAGGAGTTATGAATGGATGGAGATTTTGGATTAGCAAGTTTGGATGCCAATTTTGATTTTTCTTTGGGATGCATTACTTCTTTGGGAATCCACATAGTCTTTGATTTTTTCTTTTGGGGCCTTTGTGGCCTTTTTTTATTTTTCTTTCTTTCGGATCACATTTTTCTTTCGAGCATGTTGTTTTGAGGGGATATGTTGATCCTTTGATTTTTGTGGATTTTGAGCTTTATTCTTTTTAGATTGGGCATCCAAATTGCTTCCAATAGCAATGGGATGGGTGCATGAGTATGAAGGATTGATGGATTTTATGGATGGGATGGTGGAAAGAGAGTGTTGGGAGGCATCCAAGGATGTGTTCCTTTGTTGATCTTGCTTAGGGATTATTTGAGGTGATGGAGTGGTGGATGGATGGATGTAAGGACCCAATATGGATGGAAGGGATGGAGGATTGAGCATCAGAACATAGGGGCCCAAAATGGATGGAAGGAATGAAGGGTTTAACTTTGGAACATAGGGTCCCAAAATGGATGAAGAAGATGAGGGATGTCAGGATTTTGATTTATATGAGGTAAATTTGGATTTATGAGGAATAGATGATGTACCAACATCTTGAGCATTATCTTGAGGACCTTTATTATTTTGGAAATAAGTTACGAGTCCAATTTGAGGGGGATGAGATGTGGAAGGAAGATTAGGATCTTTAGATGGATTGGGATCATGACATGGAGATGAAGGCATACTTTGATCTTGACTAGGGAGGGTATCATGAGATGGAGTAGTAGGGGTGATTGGATTATGAGATGGAGGAGGATCATGTGATGGAGGGAGAGGGTTGGATAGAGGAGTCATATGATCATGAGAGGAAGTGGAGGGGATGGGATCATTAGATGGAGTGGAGGGAGATGCATCATGAGATGGAGAGATTTCTATGCTAGCATGCTTTGGAACAAGCTTTTGGCATGTTTGGAGTTGTGGGGATTGTGTAATGGAGGAGGGTATGGAAGCTTCAACTTGGGTGGATGGAGGAATGATGGTATCATGAAGTGCAAAGGATTGGGATTTGTTTTGAGGTGGAGGTGATTGGGGTGGATGGAGGACTTGAGGAGACTTGGCCACTTTGCTTTGAGGTGAGGATTTTGTCTCCTTTTCTAGCATGTCTTGGATAAGATTATGGATGATGGATTTGGAGGACGTGGACAATATGAATTTTGGAGGATTAGGATTAGATGGAGAATTGGGATTAGATGGAGAATTGGGATTAGATGGAGGATTGGGATTGGATGAAGGATTAGGATAATGGATTGGGGAATTAGGATTAATGATTGGAGGAATATGGAGTAAAGGATTTGGATGGGGAGAAGAGGTAATGAATGTGTTGTGAAAGGATGGGGGTTGAGATATGGATAGGAGGGGAGATGGAGGTATACTTATTAGATTAGAGGAGTATGTGGATGAGGGATAATATGGAGATATGGATGTGGAATAAGATGGATTTCCCTTTTCGAAGGTAGAGGAAGGATAGGAGATATGGTATAGATTAGGATTGGGTGTAATGTGTTGAGATGGGATGGATGAAGGTATGATAGGCGAGTGGGAGATTATGGGATTAACTTCATAGGTAGGTTCATGAATTTCCATGAGAATCTTCTCATACAAAGCTTTGAAATTATAGGTAGTCATGTTGAGAGTGAAGGATTAGATTGGAATTGGATGAATATGTTTTGGAGGGGAAAGATTATGAAGATGATTTTAAATGAATATGAGGATTAGGACTTGGCTTGGAATGATTATGGATTAGATTTGATTGGATTTTGATTGGATTTGACTTGATTGTATTAGTCCTTAGATTAGGACTTGATTTGATTGGATGATTGATTGATTGGATTGGATTGAATTGAATTGGATTAGATTGGATTGGATTGGATTGGATTGGATTGGATTGTATTGGATTGGATTGGATTTGATTTGATTTGATTTGATTTGATTTGATTGGATTGGATTAGTCCTTGGATTAGGACTTGGTTTTATTGGATTGGATTTGATTGGATTTAATTTGGATTGGTCCTTGGATTAGGACTTGATTGGATTTAGATTAGATTAGATTGGTTTATTGGTTGGATTGGATAACCAGATTAGGAAGATGGATGGATTTGATTGATTGGAATTTTGGAGATTTGATTGGACTAGAGGAAGAATGAATATTAGTTGAGGAAGGATGATTGTTTGAAAGGATGAAAGTGGATTGGGGATTGGAGAATTTATTGGATAGATAGAAATGGATTAAAGATTTGATGATGAAAAGATGAAATTCAGAAAGAGGGGTGATTGATTGGTTGTGGGGGATGGACTTGGCAAGAGATGTCAAGTAAAGAAAACACAATGGTCAAAAGAAGTTAGACTCAAGAGACACTCATGCTCCTTCACAACATATCCTATGACAAAAAAAGACAATAGTCAATGGATCCCAATTGGTTTCCCAGCTACACTTACCCAGAGTAGACACTTAGATGTTTGACCCCACTGGCTCCCCTCTACGACACTCACTTCTCGGGGGCAGCCAAACATTAATTCCCATAAAAAATCCTCATGGCAAACTTTGTGTCTCTACTAAGGGCAGTACAAATATGGGTGGCTTTGGAGGTTCGACCTCCTGCACCAATGAATAGAAGGTTTTTGGCAATTATGCACAAGGTGTTTAGTATGGCTTCCCGTTAGGATCTACCCTTCATAGTTGTGCAAGCGCAATTGAGGCCTATAGCCCAATGAAGAACCAAGAACTTAGTAGTCACAATAAAACAAAAAATGACACAATACGAAAGCAAACAACCAACTTTATACCTTGTCTTTCACCTCTCCCTTAGATTGAGCTTGATGAAGTGGATGATAAAGATGCGCCCTTGATGCTCCACTTGATGTGCTTCTTTCTTGATGTGGATGTGGATTTCTCTCCAAATGCTCAACAAAATTATATTTGGATTGGATTTGGATGACGAGGATGAATGAGATGAATTGGATTAGATGAGAGGATATTTGGGCATTATGAGGGTATGATGGGAAGAAGATAGAAGAAAAATGAACAACATGACAATGTATGAGAAGTGGATTATTTGAGAAGAAAATAGGCTCCAATTTATATATTGGAGGAGGCCAATGGAGGGCCAACATTGATTTCCTTATGGAGGGTTAAGATTGATTTGAGATAGAAGGCATGGATCAAGGGTGCCTTGGGAAAATAAACAAGAATATAAAATTCCTTGAGAAGAGGGGGGAAAGGAAATTTGAATTCAAAATGAGGAATTAAAAATTCCAAAATAAGGATGCATTGAGGGATTCAAAGAAATTTGAATTTCTTTGAGAGGCTCAATGTTGATGTGACATGAGTGGGAATTGAAAAATTGAGGGATAATGATAAGTATGATTATGAGAGATTCTAGAAGGATTAATTAGGCTAATGAGATTAGAAAAAGTGATTTGTAGGAATCACATGACTAGGTTAATTAATTAGAATTAATTAACTGAGTGGGTTTTAAGGAAATGATTATTGGAGGGGATTTTAGAGGAATAGGGGAATAATTAAATTATTTTATAAATTAATTATTGGACAATAGTGATAGGATTAATTAAATTAGATTTAATTGATTCTGAGAGGAATACGGATAACACAATTTAATTAATTATGTTGATAGGCTTAAATTAATTAAATATTAATTTAATTAATTTTAGGTGTCTACAGCAGGAACACTAACTTCAACTCCATTGTAGGGAAATTTCAAGCACTGATGGTAAGTATATGGCACTTCTTACATTTCATGAATCCATGGTTTGCCCAATAAGATGTTGTAGGATAGAGGAAGATCAAGCACCTGACAAATAACATCTCATTCTATAGGTCCCACCCTGATCGGTAATAGTACCAGACCCTTAGAGGTTCTTTCTTCTTCATCAAAAGCTTTGATTGTTATTTCTTTATTGGATCAATAACATTATTAGAGAATCCCAACTGCATTAGTAAATTGTAGGTACAAATATTCAACCCAGTGCCTCCATCTATCAAAATACGCTTGACTCGGTGTTTATAGATCATAGCTTCAATGTGCAATGGTTGGTTATGCAGATGATTTAGTGAATTGTCATCTTCTTCAGAGAAGGACAGGTAGTGAGGTGAAGTCAGGTGACCCACCATAGATTGAAACTGACCCAAATCTAAGTCTTTAGGGACATTAGTAGCGAGAAAAGATCTTAAGTAGTTCAAGAATGGAGATTTGAGTGGTAGTTTATTTTAATTGTTCAACAATATTGTAACCAGAAGAAGATGATGAAGCCAGCTATTTAGATTTAGCCATGATCGTATTTGGTTGTTTGTTTGAAGAAGTTGGTAGGTTTGACGCTTTCAATGGATTTGATGATGTCTGATCATGAGAGGAAGAACTAGCTCCTTTGAGAGTAACCTTTTTTTGAGCGTGGGTTACGACATTCACAGTTCATGTTTTGTTTTGCTTATCTTTGACTATGATCACATTGCAATATTCAGATTGGGAAGATTCAAGCATGTTGATCACATTGTCCTTGTTGGCATAGGTGTAGTTGACTATGTTGCATCCCTTGGATTTTGAGGAATCGCCCTACTCATAAGAAGGTAAGGAATCTTTGAAAGCTTTGTGATCAGCATTGGTTGAATGATTTCCAATAAAAATTTTCCAACATCGATAAGGTCTTGAATCTCATGTTTGAGTTTCATGCAGTTATTTGTTGTATGACCCTTGTTTCGATGATATTCACAGTATTCATTTTCCCTTCACCATTTGGGTTTGAACTCAGGATCATATGGCTTGGAGTTGTTAGGTAATGTGATTAGTTCATTTGCCAATAGAGTCTTAAAAGATGACTCATAGGATTCTCCCAGAGGAGTAAAATCACGCTTAGGTTTTGAAACCCAAGGCTTCTCTTTAAACCACTCTTTCGATTTCTTAGGCATGTTTTCTGTAGCGCTTTTAACTGCTTTGAGGGCTTATGTACTGCTAGTCAGATTGAATACTATGGGTTTTGATTTTGGTTTGACATTATCAACCACTCCATCATTAACAATATTTCTATTATTATCTTTGTTTTATTTCCAGTATTTGTTCTTCTCTTTGGAACTAGAGCCTTGATGTGTTTCTTTATAAAGTGATATATCTCCTTTCCTTACAAGCATGTCTTCCAGTTTGAGAGCACTATCCAACATCTTGTTGAGTGAAGGGTATACTTGCATTTGGATATTATATTTCAACTCAGGAATCAGATTATTGACAAAGATCTCCATCTTCTCAGAATTAGGAATGAGTCCTGAATATCTAGAGAACATCTTTCTCCAATGCTAAAGGAAATTGAGAAAAGGTTCTCCTGTCTTTTGTTTGGTATTACAAAGATTGATCATTGTGACCGAATGATGATTGTTATAGGAGTATTGATGTAGAAACAATTCAACTAGTTCTTCAAAAGATTTAATTCCCATAGGCAAGCTTGAAAACCATTCCATATCTTGTCCTCCTAAACTTCTTGGAAAGAGGCGCATGAGATATGTCTGTTCATGCATGAACTCCATACATAAAGCACATAATTCTTAGACATGGTCTTGAGGATCTGAGTTACTGCCATATTTGTCAAACTTAGGAATCTCCACTCTTGAAGGAAATGGAGGCATGTAAAGGTTCTTGTCAAATGGGAACATGTAGATTGTGTCTAAAGAATACTTTGTAGATGATTTATCCTTGCTTTTTTAGTTCCTTGATTTCAGTTTGCAATGCTTGCAGTTGTTTGTTTACCATCATTAATGGAGTATCTTCTTCTTTAGTGATAAGGCTTTCAATGTTATAATCAATGGGAAGTTTAGTGCCCTGTTTTGCCAATTATAGGAAATGCTCTTCTTTTTCTCTAGCTATGATAATTTTCGTCACTTTTTGGAAATCCTTATCATTTTGACAATTCTTTATAACAACTTTTGTAGGTTCAGAAGTTTTGGACTCGTTAGATGAGGAGTGACTGTCAGTAGCATGGGTGCTAATATTATCATGAGTATTGCATT
Organism: Cryptomeria japonica; assembly: GCF_030272615.1. Classification (NCBI taxonomy): domain Eukaryota; kingdom Viridiplantae; phylum Streptophyta; class Pinopsida; order Cupressales; family Cupressaceae; genus Cryptomeria; species Cryptomeria japonica. Next base: position 313,469,330 of record NC_081405.1, on the reverse strand, counting down.
TAGCAACTTCTTTTTCTTGCCTTTCTCTAGACATGGTGGGAGAGAAGGGTTGATAAAAAAATAGTATACTTGATGACGAAGGTTTGTTAGGGATGGGATCTTCTATAAGGAATGGATTAGCCTGTGATGAAAAGAGTTGTCCCTTACCTTTTGCAGGTGTCTTATGAGAAATTTTGGTTTTAATAGGCATTTATAATCGATGTGACCGAGACCATGACTAAATCGGAGCTAGTTGTTAGTTTGAGGTTTAATTAAGGAGATGATGACCAAGTTTGGTTTTAGGAATGATCTATCCTGTGTAAGACGTGATCTAAGCATATTAGATTGATCAGATTTATGAGGGTTTGATTGAACTAGCTAAGATATAATCTACAAAGTTATGCAACACAACGATAGGGGTACACTATCAAGACTTTTTATGCTCAAGATTAAAATGACCAGATATATACTCACTGCAGACTGATTAGGCAAGTATGACAGATCAATAAAAGTACACACAAAAAAAGACAAACTTCTATTCTAACAGAATCAGAGTCTTGTACGACAAAATATTACTTATTAGATGACAATTTAAGGACTTCCAGATGATAAACTGGGAAATTAGTCTGAGTTGCTTCCTATTTTCGTATGACAATTTAATGCTTTTTAGATGACAAACTGTTAAAGATGATGATGACTCATATGAAAATCTACTCTTAACTAGATGATAATTCTTACTGGGTAGTACAAAAAACTGGCAAATATAAACCCTAGGTGTCAAGACTTGTACAACAATTTAATGCTAATCAGACGACAATTCTCATAGACCAGGATGAAAAAGTAGAAGTCTCGTACGACATAGGTCCAGATAGGGATGATTTTCTAAGGAAAGGGTTTTGACCACTGAGTTTTTGATGTTTTTGATTGTTTTTTAATTTCATAGTTTTAGTTTTCAGTTTCCAAGACAAAAACACAACAAACACGCAATATCCAAAGTGACTTCAAACACAACACGCTAATTCTAAGGAAGTTGGCTGAGAGAGAAAACCTTTGCTTCCAGACTCAGGTACACACCCAATAGCTAATCAAAATAAGGTCATTGAGTCTCATGTAATGGATTCTCAATGTCATATTAGCCGACTCCAAACACTAATGGAGGCACGAAATGGAAAGTATCTTGGGAGAGTTACTATCTCTATTGCACAAAGATTATCCCCCTTTCAAAGGTGAACTAAGTAGCTACTATTTTAAAGTTTGTAGTAAGGATTTTTATTTGAAATTACCCCATGAAGTTGCACAAGCACGATTGAGGCCTATAGCCCGACAAGGTACCAAAACAAATTATAGTCATGCAAGCGTGATTGAGACAGGGAGGCCCTACAAAATTCCTGATATGAGAGATCTCAAAGAGAAAACTCAAATAATCCCATCCCTCAAGAGTTTAATCCTGAAAGGCCTATTTATTATAGTGAGTTGGAATGATTGGGTTTAGTTGTACTCACTTGGGTCATTCTCACAGGGTGGTTACTTTTTCCCACTATGACAGGCCCGCTAAAGGAACACAAATCTTAAAACTAGAAAAGCTTCAAGGGTCTAGATTTTTGATTGTCTGTGCAGACAAGAGAATACTCTCCTACCTTTTAGACTCTTCCCAAACACAAAAAGTAGATTTGTTCATTAACCATACCGCAATTTAAATGCCTAGAAATAAATTTAAAAATACACAATGTTTAGTTGATTCTTCTTAGGTAACCTGCAAAAACAATGCAACAGTAGTCATATTGTTTTTGATCAATGGATTCTTTGATAGGCGTAAGTTTGATTGATAGATTCTTTGACAAGTGTTCTACAAAAAACCAGTTAGGTTGTGAAAATCTCTCAGGCAGACAAAAGATAATTCAAGGTTAGCATCAGTAAATCCAAATTTAATTCAAGAGAAACCCTAAAAATCCCTCTATTTTTAATATGAGAAAACAAAAAATTGTACGACTATTTCACCAAGCAATACGACAAAAATCATAGACAGTACGAGTGTTCTCACCAAACCAAATGAGTAATCATAGAATGAAATGACAGAAGCAAAAATTCATATGAGGATTACAATAGATCTAGATGAGTAATCATATAATGAAACGAAAAAAGCAAAAATTTGTATGAGGATTACCATCGAACTAGATGACAAAACTTAAAACTCGTACTGTATTATAAAGAAACTCGTACGACAGTTTGCAGAGACTGTACAGATAAAATCTGGAAAATAAAAAATGAATTATTGAAAGGCCGAAAAATTGAATTCTCGAGCCCCACAGTAGGCACAAAAAATGTGTGTGTGAAAAGTGGACCTGTATCTGTATCTGAATACACAACACTTCAATTAAGTCATTAGATGCATGGTTAGTAAATCAATAATCAATGAATAATAAAACCATTACAAAGCAACCTATTGCCTTCTAGTAGATGTGATTTTTAGTCTTTCTCTTAGATTTGTTTATGCAACACTAGTGACTAGATGACACCTAAATGAAGGATTTAATCTATATGAGCACAAAATTGAGCTAAATGGATGCAAGATTAAGCTAGATGAGTGAATATTAGGCTAACATGATTAAGCTATGAATGCATATTAAGCTAGATGATTTAATAAATATGCAATAACTAATATGCAATATTATCAATGCACAAAAATCTCAATGGACCTAGAGAAAACACAACATAATAATGATAAATATCCAAGTTCCCCTGAATGAGAGATGAGAGCTTGAATTTATAGAAAATCCAGAGAGAGACAACTGTCAAGATCGATTAATGATGAACGTCAGAGATTATTCAAGAGGAAGCACTATCTAGGTGAATTGATGTGATTGGCTGCTTTCTTCAGCTTTAAATGAAATTGAACTAAATTTAAGATTAAATCAGAAAAAATTGATTTATTTCATATTTTTATTCTATTTTGATATTAAATTGATTTAATTGTTTTTCTGAGATTTTTCAATTTAATTTATTTTTTATTTCTTTTTCCAAATTTAATTCTTTTTTAAATTAATTCCTTTTTAATGATTTAATGGCAAATTTATTTATTAATTAAATATGCTAGGATATTTAATTAAATAAATAGGATAATTGATTAAAATGATTTACTTGGAATGATTAATTAATTAAATAAATATTTAATTAATTCAAGATGATTTAAGAATTAATTAATTAGGTGCTCATGATCGATTTAATTACCTTTGGTTAGGACCTTGGTGATGTAGTCGCGATTAGGGGCCCATGGTTTAGGTGACCTTTTTTAGGGTATTACAATAGTAAGTGAATCTTACTAGAATAGTAGTCATGTCCTCTCCCTCTCTTTATCTTTCTTATTATGCTCTTTTTCTCTTTCTCTTTAATGTGGTAGGTTCGCAGCTTTATGGGCCTTGCAGGATATTATCGATGATTTGTTTAGGGATTCTTGAAGATAGGCCATCCCATCACTTCTCTTTAGAGGAAAGGGAAGAAGTTTGTTTGGACAAAGCAGTGTGCGGTAGCTTTCCAGGCTCTTAAGGAGCGATTGACTAGTGCACCTATTTTGGCTAGACTTGATCTAGTAGGTGATTTTGTGGTGTACATTGATGCTTCTTTGGAAGGTTTGGGAGAAATTATTATGCAGAATGAATGCGTGATTGCCTATGAGTCTCACAAACTAAAGGGGTCACGAGCTTAATTAACCCATTCATGATTTGAATTTGATGGAAATTTTGCATGCTTTGACGAGTTGGAGACATTTTCTTCTTGGGTATCGGTTCAAGTTGCATAGTGATCATTAGAGTTTTCAATATATCTTTATGCGGAATTTGGATGTTAGGAAATGACGATGGATGGAGTTTTTCTGTGAGTATAAATTTGAAGTTAAGTACAGTTAGGGGAAAGTGATTGTTGTAGAAGATGCATTGAGTCATAGGAGACATGAGCTATTAAAGATGACTCTTAGTGTGGATTTGAGGAGCCCAATACTTAGATCACTTCCTTCAGATGTTTTGTACCAGGAGGTGAAAATAGAAGAGACTCTAGGAGAGCATTAGAATGGAGATATGCAAGATATTCATTGGAGTCATATGGTCTTCTTTTCCATTTAGGCCGTATCTGTATGTTCCATCAGTAGAAGGACTTCGTAATTTGTTTTGATAGAGGCACATTGTGCACCTTACTCGACACATCTAGGTGTCAAGAAGATGCACGTGGACCTTGGATAATTGTACCATTGGTTCAGAATGAGGCGTGTTATAGATAATTTTGTGTCTTTTTGTTTTGAGTGTTAGAGGGTGAAGGATGAAGATCAACATCTTATTGGGCTATTGAAATCTAAGCTAGTTCTAGATTAGAAATGGGATATTATCTCGATGGAATTTATTACTGGTTTGCTAGTTTCTTCTCATAGACATGATTCTATCATGGTCATTGTTAATAGGTTGAATAAGGTGACACACTTTACACCAATTTAGTCTTCCTACACAACAATAATAGTGGCTCAAATTTTCATGGAAGATATTGTGAGATTGGATCAAATTCCCCATCGGATCATATCTGATTGAGATCTTATATTTACTTCATCATTGTGGACTTATCTTCAACATGCCTTACGAGCTCAGATGAAAATTTGCTTAGCATATCATCTGGAGATAGACGTCAGATAGAGAGAGTTAATCAGCTTCTTGAAGATATGCTTTAGATGTATGTCAAGGATCAACAATCTCGATGGAAGGATTACTTGTATTTGGTGGAGTTTTCTTATAGTAATGGATACCATAGTTCCATTGTACCCTTTTTAGGCTTTGTATGGTTGATCTTTTTGTATGCCTTTGGCTTGGGATTGATTAGAGGATTGAGTTCTTTTAGGACCTAAGATGTTATGAGAGATGGAGTAATAAGTGACTCGTATTCAGGAGCATTTAGTGGTGGCACTAGATAGATAGAAGAAGTATGTAGATGGTCACCATGTGGACCAATAGTTTTCTTGTAGGAGATAGGGTGTTTTTGAGAGTACACACATGTAAGAGTCCTATCCATTATGGAAAAAGACTCCAAGTTGGCACCACATTTTGTTGGTTTGTTTGATGTTTTGGAGAGGATTGGTCCTGCAGCTTACCATTTAGCATTGCCACCTAGCTTGTCGTGCATCCATGGTGTATTTCATGTATCAGTTTTGAGGCCTTATTTTCTAGATGTGATACATGTATTAGATTGGAATGCTTTGTAGGTGGAGAACATGCAACTTTCTTTGGAATACATGCACATTCTATAGTTTCAGGGGTTGACCCTTAGGTGTCAAGACAAAGAGAAGGTAAGGGTCCAATGGGACCTGAATGATGAGTCTTTGGTGACATGGAAGGATGCAGTGTGGATGAGAGAGCTCTTCCCCTATTTGTTTTTAGGCTTGCAAGAGTAAGCCTTGGTCTAGGAGGGAGGATGTAGTGTCCCTCCTTGATACACTTTTATTTTGATACATTGTTGGACATTTATGATAATTTTGGTAGATGCTTATGGTTTTGATCATGTTTCTAATAACAAACATTACATGTTAGAGATGATACATTATGGACTATGTTGGGATTTATGTTTGGATATTTATGCATATTTAATGGTTTATGTTTACTTATGATGTTATCATGATATGTGCTAATGTTTTATCATGATTTTATTTGACATGATGATTTATCTTCTTTATGATGTATTACTGCATGTGTGGAAGGGACGATGCCATACCACTCATTGTGAGCGGGATGTGATGCTTCGATTCTCTTTCCATCAGTGTGTATACTCTATGACTGGATTATATATAGATAGTGCATAGTAATTTGTTGTTATGCAAGATTTCTTGTACTAAACATTTGTTAGGACCCGAAGGCAACTGAGAGGGGGGGTGAATAAGTTGTCTATTAATTTCAACCCAAATATAATTTAACCAAACTTAATGCCAGTAGATAGTTTAACAGTTAATAATAGTACTGGTAAAGTTTAATGCATGAAACAGAAAGACAAATAACATCCACAACACATAACATAGATATTTGTACGTGGAAACCTTGTAAGGGAAAAAACCATGGTGGGAAACCTTACCCACAATCAGATGATACTACTGTAGATAGTATGTGTGTACAAATGGGGTCTGCACATGCAGAAAGGCCAACTGCCTAGAGCTCACTACTCAATCACAAAATGGGAGTCACACTAACTACAATTGGATGGTTAAATTCAATGATAATGTAGTGCTCAAAATAGCATCTTCATATGCTGGATTAAGTACCGACTAAGCTTTGATTATCTTCTTCATACCTTCCTTGAATCTTCAAATGATGTTTGTGTGTATAGCTCTTCTTATATTAGCATAAACCTTTTTACAATCCTCTTTCACACTTACTACTTAATCTCACAAATGAGATCTTACATATATACCAAAACCTAATACCAAATGTGTAGGTCGGCTCACTAAGAATATTATAATTAAATCAATTACAAATGAATCAATATGTGATGCATCATGTCGGCTTAATGAATTTACAATAATAACCAATCAATAAAATATCTCCATTACGTGTCATGCTGATCTGGAATAGATAACACTTGTTGATCCATAACCTAGACCTACTTGCTGGTAACAACAAATATGAAAACTCAATTAGACCAATAACCAAGTCACCAAAACCAAGTGTCCAAACAATGTCTTCAACATAACCAAGTAATCTCCAGATGATAACAGATCATCCTCTATGTCGGTGAACAATATAACCTGTCAGTGAACCAGATACCGGTGACTGTGCATAAGTCACTGAACATGTTGGTGAACATAACAAAATATCTTCAGTGCTGATAAGTGTTGACAAGTGTCTACATCAATGACAAAACCAATGCAACACATCCATAATACCAACAATCTCTCCCTTTGGCATTGATGGCAACACAAGATGGAAAAACCATCTAAGTGCCAACCAAAAACCAAAAACCAACAATCTCCCAAAGAGATCATTAACTAGAAATCAAATATAGATACAGAGAGTAACAATCTCTCCCAAAAATATAATGTGTTTTTCCATAGATATCTCTCCCCCTTTGACATCAAATACCAAAGCAATACAAAACCAAATACAATCTATTCATAGAACTTATTATAAATACCAATTGTTATAACCAAATTTATCCAGTCTACTCCCCCTAAGATGTAGCTTTTGTTCATCAAAGCCAGAAAAAAATTTCTCTATTAATTCTGCCAGTCTGATGCCATGCTCCAACTGTCTAAGTTTCTACCAGTGAGGGTATAACTCCAAGCTGATCTCTTAGATATTCAAAAGTTTCTTAGGCAAAGGATTAGTAAAGATATCTACAATCTACTCTTTAGTATTCACATAAACCAATTTCACTTCTTTTGCTTCAACATTCTCTTTCAGAAAATTGAATTTGATAGAAACATGTTTAGTTTTAGAGTGAAATATCAGATTCTTTGATATATCAATTGCTGCCATATTATCACAGTAAATGATTATAGGTTCTTTGCATTTTACCTTTATGTCCTTCAACATTTTCTTAATCCATAATACCTGTGTACAATTAGTTATTGCTGCAACATATTCTGATTCTGTTGTTGATAGTGATGTACAACTTTGTTTCTTGCTCAACCATGAAATTAGTTTGCTACCAAGAAAGAATGCTCCGCTGGTGGTGTTTTTTCTATCATCTACATCTCCTACCCAGTTTGTATCTATGTATGCACATAAATCAAAATTTTCATCTTTAGGATACCATAAACCAAGATTTGTTGCACCTTGTAGGTACCGGAAATCCTTTTTACTGTTGATTCATGATTTTCCTTAAGATTACTCTGAAATCTTGAAATAATACATACTGCATTCATAATATCAGGTCTTGTTTGTGTGAAATATAGTAAACCTCCAATCATAGACTTGTATCTTGTCAGATTAACAGGTACTGATTCATCCTTCAATGATAGTTTATCAGTTGTAGGCATAGGAGTACTTACCGGTTTAGAGTTTTCCATACCAAATTTCTTTAATAGTTCTTTCAAGTAATTTTATTGATTTATGAATATACCTTTATTAGTCTGTGAAATCTGCAATCCTAAAAAGAATTTTATCTCCCCAATCATAGACATTTCAAATTCTTCCTTGCATCTTATTAGAAAAGTCTTTACACAATCCTTCTTCTCCTCCAAAAGTGATATCATCAACAAAAACTTCAATAACCAAGATGTCATCATTAGTCACTTTGTAATATAAGTTGTTGTTAGCATTACCTTTAGTGTAACCAAGCTTCAAAAGATATTTGTCCAATATAGCATACCAAGCTCTAGGAGCTTGCTTCAATCCATATAAAGCTTTCCTTAACTTGCAAACCATATCTTTGTCATCTGTCAAAGAAAATCCACCAGGTTGTTCAATATAAACTTCCTCTTTAAGATCACCATTCAAAAATGCACATTTAACATCCATTTGATATACTTTATAGTTCTTGTGTGCTGCAAAAGCTAAGAATAATCTGACTGCCTCAATTGTAGCTACTGGTGCAAAGGTTTCATTGTAATCAATTCCTTCTTTCCGTGAATATCTCTTACACACTAATCTTGCTTTGTTTCTGATTACCTTACCATCTTCATTAAGTTTATTTCTGAATACCCATTTAGTTCCAATTACATTTTTTTTTAGGTTGGGGAACCAATGTCCATGTGTTATAATTTTCAATTTGTTCTAATTCATCTTCCATAGCCTTAATCCAATGTTTATCTTCACATGCCTCATTAATAGTTGTTGGTTCAATTTGAGAAATTAGACATACCTCTTCATTTGCTAGTCTTCCTCTTCTCATAACACCTTGATACTTATTCCAAATTATTTGACTTTCAGAGTGATTCAATCTTACATACCTAGGTGTATTCACTTGCTTTCCAAATTGACATTCCTTACATACTGGATTGTGAGGTTTAACAATCTTAGGTAAATCCCTTACTGCCTTAGTTGTATTAATCTTCACAATGAAATCAAAATTTACATGACAAAGTCTTTTATGCCATAACCAACTTTCATCAATATGTGCAATCAAACATGTCTTCTCATTGTTATTCAAATGAAAGATATTACCTCTAGTCTGATTACCGGTTGCAATTTCCAAACTAGTTCTATTCATGATTTTGCATTTACCATTCTTGAAATGTAACTAAAATCCTTTTTCAACTAATTGAGCAACACTCAAAATATTATGCTTCAAACCTTCAACATAATAAACGTTGTCAGTATTGTGCTTACCATCAAAAGATATACTGCCTTCTCCTTTGATCAATCAAGCTTTATCATCCCCAAATCTTACTAGACCTCCATTGTATTCCTGAAAGGTTAAGAATTTACTTATATCACCAGTCATATGATGTGAACATCTAGAATCAATGGTCCATTAATCCTTTTCTTCAATTTTAGCTATCAGGGCCTGTTCTACTAGTTGAACTGTAGGTGCCGGTTGATCTTCTATTATTTCAACAAAATCCCATCCACTGTCTGTCGGTTCCTCATCAGAATCATCAGTAACTCCTTCATTAGCATAGTAACATGATTTGTCTCTATTCTTCTTAAATTTGTATCTATGATAATCAAGGTTAGGATTATATGTTTTTTTAGCTTCTTCTTTCAATCTTGCATGTCTATCAAGACACCTAGATTCCATATGACCAATTTTATTGCAGTTAAAACATTTAAATGGTTCTTTACCTTCATACTCACTTCCAACTGGACCTTTGCACATTTTCCTTGCAAATAGTGCTTCAAGCTCTTCAATTTATTCATTCTCTCTTCTTATTTCATCAAGTTCTCTAGCATAGAGTGTTTTCCAATCAGATTTTTTAGATGATGATGATGATGCTATAGATGATAAAGCTCTGAAAGCCAAATTTGTCTTAATTGTAGCAACAAGACAAAACTCATCAAGTTCAAAAGTTGAAAGTTTTCCAACCAAAGTATCTCTAGATACTGATGTATTAGTCATTTTTCTCAGTTCATTAATAATAGTTACTTTCATTTTGTATGCCAGTGGCAATGCTCTTAAAACTTTAGAAACAATTTCATGTTCACTTAAGGATCCTCCACAACATTGTATACCCAAAAAAATTTCATTAACTCTTTCCATAAAAGTAGAAATCCTTTCATCTTCTTCCATTTTTAGATTTTCATACCTGACCCGGAAGCATTCCAGTTTTGCAATTGATAGTGGTATCACCTTTATTCAATGTCTCTAATTTATCCCAAATAGCTTTAGCAGTAGATCGGTCTGATAATCCCATGATCTAGTGATCTAACAATGCGCTCAAAAGTGCTTCTCTTGCTTTGCAATCATTCTCCTGATCTTTAGCCAAGGTTGGTGGATTAGGTTGACTCTGTGTAGGACTAACATACCCATTCTTTGTAACATCCCATATGTCTTTTCCAATGCAATTCAGATGTGTCTCCATTCTGATCTTCCATATACCATAATTAGTTCCATCAAGTTTCAGACTGTCCTTCCTGAAATAGTTAGTTGCCATAGAATCTCCTCAAGCTGTTAAACTTCTGCAAAAAGAGGACTTAGCTCTGATACCAATTGTTAGGACCTGGAGGCTACTGAGAAGGGGGGGGTGAATCAGTTGTCTATTAATTTCAACCCAAATATAACTTAAGAAAACTTAGTGCATAATATCGGTAATCCAAACTTAATGCCGGTAGATAGTCTAACAGTTAATAATAGTACCGGTAAAGTTTAATGCATGAAACAGAAAGATAAATAACATCCACAACACATAACACATATATTTGTACGTGGAAACCCTGTAAGGGGAAAAACCATGGTGGAAAACCTTACCCACAATCAGATGATACTATTGCAGATAATATGTGTGTACAATTGGGGTCCGCACATGTAGAAAGGCCAACTGCCTAGAAATCACTGCTCAATCATAAAATGGGAGTCACACTGACTACAATTGGATGGTTAAATCCAATGATAATGTATTGCTCAAAATAACATCTTCATATGCTGAATTCAGTACCGGTTAAGCTCTGATTGTCTTCTTCATACCTTCCTTGAATCTTCAAATGATGTCTATGTGTATAGCTCCGCTTATATTAGCATATACCTTTTTACAATCCTCTTTCACACCTACTACTTAATCTCACAAATGAGATCTTACATATATACCAAAACCTAAGACCAAATGTGTAGGTTGGCTCACTAAGAATATTACAATTAAATCAATTACAAATGAATCAATATGTGATGCATCATGTCAGCTTAATGCATTTACAATAATAACCAATCAATAAAACATCTCCATAACATGTCGTGTTGATCTGGAATAGATAATGCTTGTCGGTCCATAAACTAGACCTATTTGCCGGTAACAACAAATATGCAAACTCGATTAGACCAATAACCAAGTCACCAAAACCAAGTGTCCAAACAATGTCTTCGACGTAACTAAGTAATCTCCAGATGATAACAGATCATCCTCAGTGTCAGTGAATAATATAACCTGTCGGTGAACTAGATACGGTGACTATGCATAAGTCACTGCACATGCCGGTGAACATAACCAAATATCTTTAATGCTGATAAGTGTTGACAAGTGTTGACAAGTGTTGACATCAATGAAAAAACCAATGCAACACATCCATAATACCAACAACATCGACCCCACGTGGCTTCACAGGTCTAGGTGTGTCTCTAATCTCAATGGCAACTAAAAACCGGAGAATGATATAATGTCTTATCACATTCTAGGCCTAGCCGATACCTTACCAGTTCTAGTATTTTGGTTAAGTTTTCATGTAGCGTTTATTTAATTATTAAGTGAGTTGGTTTCATTGTGGTAAATAATTTATTAATAATGTTATAAGTTTAATTGTGTAATTAATAAATAATTTTATTTTATGTTTAATGTTATTAAATAAATTGCTTTATTAGAATTATTTTATTTAGATAATTTATTAATAATGTTATAAGTTTAATTGTGTAATTAATAAATAATTTTATTTTATGTTTAATGTTATTAAATAAATTGTTTTATTGGAATAATTTTATTTAGAGTTTTTAATTTAATTGCCCATTAATTATTTTTCTTTTATTATATTTTATTTGGATTGATTGGTTAATTGGGACTTTTATTTAGTATTTATTATTTTCTCCTTGTTTTCAAAGGAGAAAGTGGAGTGAGCTTTATGCTTTGCATTAAAATTTCTAATTGAGTTTTATGCATGCAAGATTATTATTATTATTATTATTATTATTATTATTATTATTAGGATTTTTTCTTTAAGTTTTATTTAGGGATTTTTGAGAATTTTAAAAAGAGAGTTTTTGCATTATTATTATGTTTGAAATTTTGGTAGAAGTTTTGCATTATTGCTTTAAAGAATTTCTGGTGATTTGGGATTTTCAGGTGAAAGGTTGATCTTGGAATTCAAAATGAATTTCTCTACAATTGTTCATTGTGATTTGCATATTTGAGAATTCTCATTGTTGAGGATTTACTTTGGCATTTTCTAGATTGTGGTTGCGCTTCAACTTTCTTCAGATTTAGACCTTTCTTCTAATTTCTAGGTTGGAAGTTATTTTTCTTTTGTAATTAATTTTATATCTTTTATTATTGAAAAGAAAGATTGTTTTCTTCGTGTCTATAAAATTGTATTTTGGGTTAATTGGGGAGAAGATTGGAATTTTATTTTTATTAATACTATTATAATCAAAAGTACCCTATTACTATATATGTAGATGAGAATTTGAGAATTTGTTGTGATTTAGTTTTTGTGTGTTAAAATTTCCTATGTTGTGTAAGAGATTTGTTTTGTGCTTTCCATTGTTGAGTGTGTATTCTCTTTATAGAGATTAATTATTGATGTATTGTGAATCTAACTTTTGGATCTTGTTGTGAATTTTTTCGTAAGAATACTAGATGTCTTTCAAATTGATTATTTGGCTTTTGTTGATTATATGTGTCTTATCAAGTCATCTATGTAAAGTGTCGAGTGTCATTTTGTATTCCCGAGTGTCAGATTGTGAAATTTACATTTCTCTGTGTTGTATTTTTGTCCTTCTATGTAGATGCACTATTTTATTTTGCAAATGCGCTATTTTATTTTACCTATGCTCCAACCTAGGCAACATATGCACTAGACTGGACAACGCAAGTGTTGAACTGTGTAATAAAAGTGCTACTTTGTATTATATATGCACTATTTCATAATATATAAGTGTTGTTTCATGTTATATGCTCAGTATCTTGTTATATATGCATGGTATCATGTTATATGTGCACTACATTATGTTATATATGCATTATTCTATATTATATATGTGTTGTTCTATGTTATATGTTCGTTTTTAACATTTTTGAGTTATTTTTCTGATTTTTGCCAATCTGAGTCAGACTAGAGACTTGTTTCGGACTTGAGATTGTTCCTGATGATTTTTCAAAATTGATTAATTGGACTTTTGATGGATTTTTGTGATATTATTGATTTTACACAAGATATGCTCTCTTGGAATTATATTATGCTTGGAAAACCACCTTATTGTAATGGTTCAGTTTGTGATATGGGAACCATTGGATTATGCATTACAGATAATTATAAGTTATATTTATGATTTGTATATGTCCCTAGATCGTAGGAGTATATTAGGGAAAGTGGCTTCTAGGTAAGTGCTAGGGCCTATGTGTGAATACTAGGAGATCTCATTGGAAGTTTTTACATAAATGGTAACCTTAATTAGTTTATTTAGGGGTTGGGTAGCTTTCACATTAATAAGATAATAAATTATTATGGTGCCCCACTCATGGCCTAGAGTACTCTATTACAAGCTCAAGATGAGATTGGGAAGGTCTTGTTGGTATGATTGTACTCCCTTGTCTTCATGAGGGGTTGAGTTGGTTCCTCATAAATGTCACTTAGCACTGAGGTCTAGAGAGACTATCAAGATAACCTTGATGACAACATGTGATGACAATTTCCCCTACCTCTTCAGTTTTAAGCTTTGTTTTATGGAAGTCTCTAGTTGGTCTCTAGTGTTGATTTATATTTGAGCCTATGTCTTGTGTTGGCATTCTTTCTTTATTTTATTGGTTGTGTTCCTTGGGAGATAGGTGTCAGTCTAAGATTAGTGTGTGTGGGGCCTTATATCATTCTCCAGGTACAGGGGGTGGTTCCTTTTGGTTCCACATGGTTGGGTGGTTAATTCCTTTCTTTGATTGGGATATTTACTCTGCATTTAGATGTTCGTGATTGTGATGGATGATTCTTCTTTTCTGCAATTGTACATTGTGATTCCCTATTGGCATCACATGATGTATATTTGTAGCAGGATACCTGTACATGGTGTAATGTGTAACTTAATGATGACTTATGTAATGAATATACATTGTACATGGAAATTGATCATTTATAGATGTAGTATATTACCATAGATGATGTTGTAACTCAATAATGACATTATGATACAATAGGGAAGAATGTTAAAATTGTTTATATGTTATGGTTATTCCTCTTGTGTACTTTGATTTAATTTGTTCATGTTAGAAATTGAATTTGTAATTTGTAATGAGAAATGTAATAATGTAGTTTAATGAGTAGTTGTTATATTTAAAAGAAAAATTATCTCTACTTTTCTATAGTATGTGTTAGTTTATCTAGGGATTTTGTGTCGAGCATTAAATAAACAATGATTTGCATACATAAGATTTATAATGATATTATAATTACATAGAATAAATTCTTTAATGTGCACAAATGAGGAAAATGTCACTTTAATAAGAGTTTATATTTTAATAACTATTAAAAGTGAAAACATTTTAGATATTTATGATTGGAGTATATACTCTCGGGAGTATAACCCTCAAAGAGGCAACATGTATATAATATATAAAACCTTATATTGTTATTTTTTTTATATGTATATGTGTATCAATTGCCTTCATTTCTCTTATAAGTTCATTATGAAATCTCATTTAGGTTATTTTCCATAACACAAGTATAAATTAAAGTCTTTCTAAAATTTGGTATGGTTTTCTCTCAAATCATCCTCTCAAGGTCTTAATGATTAGAAAATGGAAATAAAATAAGTGACACAAAATATTTTTCTAATATATTTTCCAATATCTATTGCTAGCATAATTTGTTAGGGTAAGTATACATTGTTTGTTGGTTTGGTATTATGTACTATTTGTAATTGTTCCAGAACTACATGATAACTACTAGGCACCAAAAATGTGAAATGTTTGAGATTAAAAAAGAAAAGTTGAGAAGTGGGGGTTAGGAGGAGAAGAAAGAGGTTAAAATATAAGTTCTTCAATAACTGGATGTGGATTCACCTTCAAGCCTTGATGTTTAGGGTTGGACTCATGTGATGGAAGTATTTTTAAATATGTTAAGATAAAAGAGATTCGTGAGATAGATTTCTTAGTAAATCTTGAGTGCACAAGAGAGCAACTTTGATGAATTGTAAATGATACACCATTTCTTTAAGGTTTTCTGTTAAAAAAATCAAGTTCATTGTCTACAATTTCAGCTTTTTGCATTTGTTAAATGACTGCATTCATTTTAAAGTTCTTGGTCCTTTTCAACATATCCATTTTGTGGTTTTTTTGCAACCTAAATTCAACCGTATTTATTTTATATTCAAATTATTTTTAGATTTCTATAATCTATATTTAATTGCATAAGATGCATTCAATCCAATAGAGGTATTTGGAAAATGGTAAAGCACACCAAAGTTGAAGAGTAATTGGGTGTGTGGAAGACACTATAGTTTACACCAATGTCATGAATCATTTCTTGTGTAGTGTCATAAATTGTACACCCTTTCTAATGTGGTACAATTTCACACTTAGGTTAGCACCCGCCTTAGTGTGTCTTGCATCTTGCATTTCTAATCCCCCTTTAAGAATTTAATTAATTAGTTTAATTAAATCTAAGGTCATGTTTCATCACTTTACATATTATAAAGTTGGGCCCTTTACCCTAAGTGTTCCCCTTTTCCTTATTCCTCCAATGAATAATTTAATCATAAACCCTAATTATGTCTTATTTTGATCATTTAGGCCTGATTTCGCATATCCAGACATCTCAAAATCAGTTGTAACTTTGGGATGTGCTCTAATATCATTATATCTAATGGTCCCAAAAATTTGGTGAAACGTTGGTTGGACCGTGATGGGAATTGACATGGTCCTCGACTTTTTCCTCAAAATTTTGGGAGAACAATCCTATGATATAATAATGCTTAACCCCAAAATATCAGTGGAAAATTCAAATCCTAGGTCAGCCTAAACATGAAATTAAGATCTAGGGTTTCATACTTAAGAGCTCTCTTTCTTCATTTGAAGGGGTCTTCTTCTAAGAATCTAAGAGAAGGTTTTTGGAGCATTAGAGCCTTCTTTGAAGTGAAAGAATAGATCTTTGAAGTCTTCAACAACATCCAACATTCATCCATCAAACATTAATCAAGCATTATTTTATCAATTGGGGGCTTTTGAAGATGTAGAAGAACAATAGGAGATCACCGATTGATGATTGGCTTGCACGTCTCCCTTGGGGTTGGGTATGGTTTCATGTTGTTTTCATGTCTTTGCATAAGCTTCAATTTGATTCATATTCATGATTTAGATCACTTTTCATTGTGGATTTAGAGAATTTACTTTGTCAATTATAAGCAATTAGGGTTTACTCTTTAGGGTTGCTCTAGATTGTTTGCTTTTATTTTAGGATCTTGCAGACACACAAGGTTATCGCACACACATTTTTAGTATATTATCGACTATTTGTGGAGGTGGAAATCATCAACATAGGGGTTTTACTAAGGAAAAACCCTATATAGCCATTCCATACCCTATTTTTAGCTTCAGGTACAGGTTCGGATTCCAGTGTTGCTGAAAGTTTAGGACCAAAAGAGCACACAGGGATAATTATGGGTTGCAGATCTCAACAAAAACCCCAAGGACAAGGGTGTGGCACCCTGGTCCTACCTTGGAAAGTGGTGTGGCACCATGGTCCTTCTCTTCGTCAGAAGGATCTAACAGAATAATACCTTGCAAGCTCCTGAATCCATCTTGGAAGTTGCAGCTCGAGAAGTGAAAAATTAGGACAATGGCATGACACCCTGGTGTCAAACATTTCTGGTTAGATTTTAGACATAGGTGCACCTCTAATTTTTCCTTTTGATCTGTACTTTTCAACAATATATCAATTGTCCTTTGATCTGCATTCTCAGATTAGGGTTTGCTTGCTTACTTGAATTCTAGGTTAGATTGCATTTTTGCATCATTTCTCTCTCTCATTTACAACAAAGGAATATAAATACTAAGAGGTAATCCACAACTCTCTCTTTCTTATAAGAAGTATCTGAAGTGTGTTACCTCCCTAGGCTATTTCTTATTCCATGAGTGTGTATGAGAGTGGGATTAGGGTTTCCATACTCAATCTCACTTTTTCCCTTCACATCTTTGGTGAACCTAACATGAACCCAATTTCATTTTCATTGCATTGCATTGTTAGATATAGATCTAGTTTATTTCATTTGATTTCAAAACATAGAAAATAAAAGATAGAGATATGTTTCTTTCATTTTCCTTGCATTGTGTGTTTGAGTTTCATGCAATTTTCATTTCAAAATGTAAGATTTTTATTTGCAAGTTGTTCATGCTTTTGATAATGTATGCAATTATTTTGATTATGAGTTTAGTAAGGATGAATTAGATGACCTCTAGATGATTTTTTGAACCCTAAGTCTTGTAAACCCTCATTTTGCCAAAAATTACTCAACCTTGTTACTATGCCATTTCGTGGTGATGAGAAAGATAAGTTGAGTGATTCCTCTCATGGGTACATTCCTATCAACTCCTCCACTATATCTAGCAACATGATTGACCCCTTGATTCCCTCTATGGTGTTATGTCTCCTTTTGAGTTCAAATATAAGCCTTTCAACCACTATGATCATGCTTTATTGGATGATGCCCTTGATGACTTTATGTCTTTTCCTAAACTTTCAAACAAGAATAATGCATCTAAAAGGTTAATCAATATGATCAATGTGAATGAACATCGAAAACCTCTTTTTTTTGTCCAAGGTGCTTTTCCTTCTCCAACTTCACCTCTTCCTAATTAACCTCTCTTCACAGATCAAGGTGGATATAGTCATGGTTCTTTTAGTACTCTAAATAAACCTATCATTACGGTTCAAGGAAGGAATCCCACTAAGAGTCCTTATAGCTATGCTAGACAACTAACTAAGGAGAGTTATAATGTAGTTGCCCATACCTATAAAATGAGAAACAATAGTTAACCTAACCCTCCTCCGGTTGTTCTAACTCCTCTATCTGATCCTCAACCCATTCTTCCTCAAACACTTCGTATTTCACAAACCCTTGGTAAGGAATATGATCTTGTTGAACAACTTAAAGCTACTCCTGTCAAGATATCCCTTTGGGATTTAATTCAAACTTCCTTGACTCATCATGGAATTCTACAAGATGCCTTGAAAACATTGAATGTCCCATCTGTAGTGACATCCAATAATATGCCTTCCTTGATTAACTCCATTTCAACACCTAAGGCTTAGATTGTGTTCACACAAGATGAGTTGCCCTCTAGTGAAATTCAACAACAATATGATCCCTTAATGATTGTCGTTATCATAAATGATAGTGGGATAAGACAAACACTAGTGGACAATGGTTCTATCCTTAATGTCTGTAGCATTAACTTGTTGCATAGGATGAATGTTGATACATCTCTTATTAAGCTCGATTCTCTCACCATTTGTGGCTTCGATAATATTGCTAAATCTTCACTGGGTATCATCACCTTGCCTATTAAGGTAGGTCCTATTACTTTACCTACACCTATCCATGTCATGTCTAGAGAGTTGACATACAACTTGTTGCTAGGGAGACCTTGGATTCGTAGCATGCAAGTTGTTCCTTCTACATTGCATAGGCAAATCAAGTTTATCTACAAAAATATAACATAGACCTTGTTAGGTGACACAAGATTCCAAGCTTGTTTACAAACATCAAGTTCTAAATCCTCTTCAATCAATTCTTACCCAACTATTTTAGATAGTTCTTCTAAAGCTTCTACTCTGATTAGTGTGACCACTTCATCAAACCTATCTCCTATATCTAAATCGATTCCCAATACTTCCTCAAGTGGACCTAAGGTTCTTGAGGAAGAGTCTTCATTGCCTGACTCTATGATTGAGAACACTTTCTCTGTTGAAAAGATTCTTGCAGAAGATGATTGGGGATCCCTTGACTTCAATCCTACTTTTGTATGGGAATACAAAATTCCCCCTAGAAAACCTAAGGTCGAAAAGAAGAAAGAAGAAGAACCTAAAAAGAAATCTACTTTGTCTGGGTCATTGAGCAATAAATTTGTGGTGGCTTCTCAGACTTCATCTCCCTTAGTTTCTAGTCTAGAGGATTTTGATTCTTTACTTTTTGAAAATCCTCCTTCTTCTTCAGAAATGACTAACCTTTATGGTCCTGGTTTTCACATCCTAGCTAGGTGTGGATATAATGGAAATGGATGTGGTGCACAAGAACAAGGGATTAAGGTTCCCTTGGAAAACAACTTTCGTGATATGACATTTGGGCTTGGTTATGATCCTTTCAAGCCTACTAAAGCCTCTAAGAGACCATCTATTAGTGTTAATGTCATTTCTGCTTCTCTCTCACTAAAATATCCAAAGTATATTAACTTAGACCCTTCTTGTGTCTTCGCTTTGGATTTATTTCTAATGATGATTCCTTAGTTGAATTATTGGGAGCTTATGACAACCTTCCTCATTATCACCATAACCACAGTTTTCCCTATTGTCTAAATGCAGAAACTTACTTTGGGAAAGAAAAAAATAACGATGAGACAGTTATAGAATTTTCTCAATTAAAAGATTCTCCTCAAAAAAGTAATCTCCTAATAAATGACACCATTCATATCAAGATGGATCCTTGTGTTGAAGATAAAATCATCAAGATAGGGAAATGTCTTGACGTAGAAGAGCAAAAAAAGTATGTCGAGTTGTTACATGAATTCCCTGATATCTTTGCTTAGATATATTTTGACATGCCTGACGTATATCCTAAGATTTTCACTCATAACATTGTCCTGATTCCTGATGCTAAACCTGTGAACCAAAAGATTCAAAAGATTCACCCTAAAGTGGCATTACTTGTTAAACCTGAGATTGAAAAACTGTTGGATGCTAGAAGATTCATTCATCCTACTGACTATTCCCCATGGATTTCAAACATTGTGGCTGTGGCTAAAGCTGAAAACAAGATTAGGATGTGTACGGATTTTCATGATTTAAATAAGGCCTCTTTAAAGGATGACTTTCCTCTCCCGAATATTGATGTGATAGTGGATTCGGTAGCAAGGCATGCTTTATTATCCTTTATGGATGGTTTATCAAGATTTAATCAAATCTTCATTAATCCTCAAGATCAATATAAAAATTCTTTTACCACCCCTTGGGGTACGTTTTGTTGGATTGTGATGCCTTTTGGATTGAAAATGCAGGCGCAACCTATCAGCGTGCTATGACTCTCATCTTCCATGACTATATGTATAAAACCTTAGAATATTATGTTGATGACATCTTAGCCAAATTTGTTCTTCATACAGATCAGGTTAAGATCCTTCATCAAATCTTTGAGAGAATTCATAAGTATAACATGCATTTGAATCCTCAAAAATATGTTTTTGGTGTGGATACTGTAAAACTATTAGGATTCATAGTTTCACATCGTGGCATTGAGGTGGATACAAAGAAGATAGATGCTATTGTTAACATGCCACCTCCTAAGAATGTCTCCCAACTAAAAAGTTTGCAAGGAAAGATCCAAGCTATTCATAGGTTTGTCTCTCAACTTGCGGATCGTACCTTTCCCTTCACACAATTTCTTAAAAATAATATCACTTTCCAATGGAATGAGGATTGTCCTCAAGAATTTGAAGACTTAATAACCTATTTGGCCAATCCTCCTATTCTTCAACCTGCTAATCCTACTAAGCCTTTCCTTTTGTACACCGCTGCTTCCCTTGAGGCTCTTGCAACCTTATTGGCACAATGTGATAAGGGCGGTAGAGAATGCCCAGTTTATTACATAAGCCACACTCTACTCGATTACGAGGTCTGATATTCTGTGATAGAAATACAGTGCCTTGCTTTAGTCTTTGCAACTCAAAATTTGAGGCATTATCTCTTGAATGTTGAGATCCATGTTATCATTAAATTTGATCCTCTTAAACATCTTTTCTCCAAAACTGACCTTTCTGGATGCTTAGCTAAGTGGGTTATGATGTTAACCGAGATTGACCTTAAGTTTGTCTCACAAAAGGCAATAAAGGGTCAAGCGTTGACTAACCACTTAGTTGATGCTCCTTCACCCTTATCTCTACCTAATCCAGAGTCCTTTCTCGATGAATACATTTTTTCCACTGACATTGATGAGACTTGGGAACTGTACTTTGATGGCTCTAAGTGTTGTGCAAGACTGGGGGTAGGGGTGGTCCTAATTTCTCCTAAAAAGAATCCTATTCCTTTATCATATCGTCTCAATTTCTTATGTACCAGCAACATTGCTAAATATGAGGCTCTGATAGCAGGAATTAAAGCAGCCTTGGCATTGAATGTGAAACATATACATATTTATGGAGATTATCAACTAATCATAAGATGAGTGACAAGATTTTATCAAGCTAAGCAAGACAAATTATCACAATATAGAGATCTAGCTATATCCTTGTTGCAAAAATTTGATTCTTATACCATGGAGCCCATTCCTTGAAAAGATAATAGACATGCTGATGCAATGGCATGTGTTACCTCTCTTGTGTCTCTAGAGGACCCCTTGGTAGATCTTAAATTCACCATTCATAACCTCACTACCCTGGCTATTGCTGATAATCCTAGTGATTTAGCATATTGTAATTGCATTATAGATTTTGATGAATGGTACTCGCATATCATGAGATATTTGAGTGATGGCACCTTTCTTGACTCTGCAAATAAGAATACTAGGGCTAGGATTCACAAATTGGTTGCTAGATACATTATCCTTTTTAATATTTTTTATAGGAGGGTTTATAATGTTCTTCTCCTTCGATGCTTAAACAAGGCTAAAATCCCTATTGCTATTGAGGAAGCACATTCAGGTTCTTGTGGGGGGCAATTTGGGGGTAGATCTTTAGTTTATAGATTGCTTCGAATGGAATATTATTGGAAAACCATGGAAAAGCATTCCTTTGTATTTGTTAAAAGATGTCATCTGTGTCAGCAACATAGCAATTTGATCCATGCCCTTTCCCAAGAACTTCGATTTGAAGTGGCATCTTGGCCCTTTTCTACATGGGGTTTGGATCTCATTGGTAAAATATCTCCTCCATCTCAAGGACATACCTTCATCATAACTACCACTGATTACTTTACAAAGTGGGCAGAAACCATTCCTCTTCAATCCACTACCACTGAAGTAATTTGTCAATTCATTTTGGAAATCATTATCCCGATTCGGGATACCTTCTACCTTAGTTTTGGATAATAGAACGTCTTTCAAAAATAAGGATGTGAAGAAGTTTCTCGAGAAATATCATATTCAACATAAATTTTCTACACCTTAGTATCCTCAATCAAATGGTCAAGCTGAGTCTCCTAATAGGATAATTGAACAAATTCTTTGAAAGACTGTAAACAAGCATGGTAAGGATTGGCATACTCAATTAACCTATGCTTTGTGGGCTTATCACATGAGTGTACGTGTTGCTATGGGTCATACTCCTTATAATCTTGTTTATGACACTGATGCCATTATGCCTTTGGAGTTACAAATTCCTTCTTTGAGAGTTTCTCTTAGGGGTATAGTGGATGATGATTCCTATAGAGAGAAAAGACTTCAACAACTTGAGATGCTCAATGAATGGCGTATAAATGCCCTCAAGCATATTCAAGCATATCATAAAACTTTGCAACAAAGCTACAATGATAAGTTTATTCAACATTCCTTCTTAGTAGGTGATTTAGTCCTTTACGAGAATCAACTCAATGTGAATGCCTTACTTGAGGAGAAAGGAAAATTCAGCCCTAATTGGCTTGGACCATACATTATTGTCGAGGTCTATGGATCAGGTGCTTACATGATAGCAGATGTGGAAGGTATGCCTCTCAAGAAACCCATAAATGCTATGCACCTTCACAGATACTATGCCTAGTTCTCTCTCTCTCTCTCTCTCTCTCTCTCTCTCTCTCTCTCTCTCTCTCTCTCTCTCTTCCATTTTCTAATCTACTTTCTGTTCCCTCTCTATATCTTTTATTTCTTCAAAATTGGGTAATATGTTAGCATGTATTCATTAAAGTATGTAGGATTAAATGATGTTATATTGTTTGGTATACATTACTTCATTCTTGACAAGCATGTTTCATTACTTTATTGTTTGTTTTTTATTATTTTATGTAAATTGTAATAGATTTACATTTCATATGTGCTAGCATGTTATACAATTTCTTCTGTGTTAAGTAGAATTATATCATGTTATGTTTAATTAGAGTTAATTAAATCACATTAGTCATATAGTTCTTAGGCTTAATACATTCTTCTTTTACATTGTCAAAGTAGCATTTAATTAAATACTTGGTTATTTAATTAAATCACACATGTATCAATTTAATCATGAAACATTGAGAAATCAATCACATGAAAATTAAATTAGACATACATGTTATCACTCAATATGTTACTTCTAATCTAAGCAATGCATATTGTAGTCACATAAATCTATCCACTTAATTAAATGAATATTTAGTATTTATTTGATTATTTAACCATCAATCAATAATTAATTAAATTAATATATTTAATTAATTCATCTTAACCCTCTTCTCCTATTGATTAAATAAATTATTCAATTTATTTGATTTAATTCACTTAACCAAATTTAGACCATTACTTAAATAAATAAATCATATTTATTTAATTAAATCTTCTCTCACATTTAAATAAATTAATATTTATTTAAATTCCCCCAAAATCCCACCTCTCACATTTAAATAAATTAACATTTATTTAAATCACCTTTATCCTCCACCCACTTGTATTTTCCTACAAATGCAAGTTGCACAACTATTTTAAATAAATTATTTATTTAAATCACCTTTATCCTCCACCCACTTGCATTTTCCTACAAATGCAAGTTGCACAACTATTTTAAATAAATTATTTATTTAAAAACCTATTTATCCTCACCCACTTGAAACCTTTAATGGTTTCCCTTAAAGTCTTCAAACTTAATGGCTTCCTTCTAGAGTCTTCTCAAACCTTTAATGGTTTCCCTTAAAGTCTTCAAACTTAATGGCTTCCTTCTAGAGTCTTCTCAAACCTTTAATGGTTTCCCTTAAAGTCTTCAAACTTAATGGTTTCCCTTAAAGTCTTCTTAAGACTTTAATGGTTTCCCTTAAAGTCTTCTTAAGACTTTAATGGTTTCCCTTAAAGTCTTCAAATTTAATGGCTTCCTTCTAGAGTCTTCTCAAACCTTTAATGGTTTCCCTTAAAGTCTTCAAACATTTAATGCTTTATCTTCCTTTTTCTCATTTAAATAAATTAATATTTATTTGAATATTTACCCAAATGCAAATTACACCATTTAATTAAAATAAATGATTTTATTTTAATTGAAAATAACAAAATTTCCCCCACTTGCATTTTCCTACAAAATCCACTTGCATGCCTAAACCCCTTCTAGATTCTTCTAAACCCTTCCTAATTAACCTAATCCATCCCCTAAATATTGTCACATTCCTAAGCAAATTGGAGTCACTTCTCAAAGACTCCAAAGTCTTTGACAAGCAATTAATGCTTTGTGTGTTCAACAAATTAACCTCTAAAGTCTTCCAAACCACTTATGGCTCTTACATGACCATTAATGGTTAATTCCACTTGCACCCATGGTTAATAACTTTGACCCCTAACTTAACCCTCATGTAACCCATGTGTCTCTTCAAAGCATTTATTACTTTGACTAGGGTAACCATCATGTCCCCTGAAGCATTTAATGCTCCTTATCTCTCCTCTCAAGCCTCCTCATGGTGAGACTTTCAAGCCAATCCACTTGTCAACATGGGATTGGGTTGAAAGTCTCACATGGATTGAATATCTTTCAATCCTAACCCTTATTAAGATTGCTCAATCTTAACCCTTCATTTCCCCATTTCTTCTATAAATAGAACCCTTCTCCTCAAGCAAAGGAGGAAGCATTAGAGTATTGTTGTTATACTGGTATTAGCATAGAGCTTATTCATAGCATCATTATCTACACTTGCATAGCATTTTCTTATCATATTCAACGATCTTGAATCTCCATATGGCATCCATGGCTAGTGCTAAAAGCTAAGAGCTACAATCATTTGGGACTTAGAGAGGGGAGAAACAAGGGAGAAGCATCAAAAGGCATCATGGAAGCATCTTAGGGAGGCTCTTCTCCTTTCTTTTATTTTGTTAAACTTCTTTCATGCTTTTTAAAATCTCTTTTGATATGTTTGGAATGGTTTTTAGTTCTTTGTTTTGGTTTTATGGTTGAAACTAACTTATTAACATTGAACTTTGTTGTTGCCTTGTCCCCATTTCCATGACATCACATATATTGTTTAGACATGAAAATAACATATCCATGAGTATCATAATATATAAATCAATACATCAAGAACATCTCCTATCCCTAGGACTAGTAGCGAGAGGATGGTGGCTAGATGCCCCCTCTTGATCTAGTCGTGGGGGTGGCCTCATGAGGGTGTATCATGATATGGACTGTGAGTGACTCCGCGAGGAGCTCTTGCGATCCCTCTCCATCATAATCCCATGGTATGTGGCTGCCTCTGTCTATGACGCTACTAGGTCATGCTCTATCTTTTGTAATCTCTCTCATAGGACATCCATCTCCATCCGAATAGGGGAGAAAAGGTCCTTGTGTTGTCCTGCACTTTTCTTGGATCTGTGCGATATTTGTGAGAAACTAGGAATGTGTGCAGTCACGATGATGTCTATCATTGCATTCTGAATAAGAGAATGCTAGTCTTGGATAGTAGCTGCAAGAAAGAGAGAAAATTTTCATCAGTAACATTCTATATCATCAAATCTAAACAAGTAAGATACATATGTTAATCAATAACAAGACACCTTTCATGGATCTCTCTCTCATCAGTAGCGATCGTGGAAAGCGATCGCCTGATACTGGGACCTGCTAGGCTCTCCGCACTCATACTGTCTCTGTATAGTGGGTGTGGGCCGATGAGGAATAGGATCAGGATCCCTGATAGGGTCCTTCTCCACATGTAATGGGAGACTTGGTGGACCTAGGGTTATGGATCCTCCTCGAAGTGATGAGGAATTGCATTTGACTCATCCTCCTCCTTGTCCTCCTCTTCCTCCTCCTCATCATCCTCCTCCTTTTTGTCCTCCTCCTCTCTATCCTCCTCATCATCTCCATCCTGATCTCCCTCTCTGGTATCAGGATCATCTCCATCTCTGCCTGCCTCCTGTTGTCCTATGTCATCAACCTGATCATCTAAGCCCTCCTCAGATGTATCAGGTCCCTCTCTGTTGCTTGACTGTCTCCATGGTCTAGGGTTCCCACCAAGGAAGTCTACTGGGAAGATGGCTCCAGGGTATGTCCTCCCCCACCATGTGATGTATTGCTAGTGTGCACCAGAATCATCTCTATAGTCTATCACAATGTCTTGATCCAACCTGTCTGAATCTGTAATGTCAATCTCATTACTTATAGGCCTAGGAATGGCTCCTAGCCTTGGCATCACATGTGAGTGTCAGATGTACATAGGCACATCAGTAGGAATGCACTGCTCGAGCTTGAACTACCATCAAACTTAGTCGAAGTAGAAAATAATGACTATGTGGTTGTACCGCCCCTCCAGTAGACAATTCCTCTGCATGTTGAACATCTACCTGTGTATCCCTACCCACATGTACATCCTAAGGTAGGGTCTCCATATGACTCCACTCGCTATCAATATGTCTAAGCTCAACCTCCAATGTAGGAGATCACTGAATTCCCACTCACGAGTAAGTGGATATGAAAATACCCTAGGCTGCTCTAGGACTAAGTCTATAGGGGCTCCAATAGGCCTAGTGTAGGTAATATGCTCAAACATCCACACCTGTAGTAGCGTGCATGTCATCAAGCTACATCCCTGTCCAAATACATACTCCCCAAGGTCGTGATAGAGATGCGCAAGCATGCTCCTACCCCAAGAGTATACCCTCCTATGTCTCTCCATCACTTAGATACTATAGATGAGTCCTCCATGCATATGTGTGTCATGCCCATTAGGGCACACGATTAATGCAAGGGTTGCAATCATGAGTCACCTCACTAATGGAACCTCGCTAGTAGGGTTTAGGAGCCAGCTGACCATGATACAGCCCCTCGTCTCGCCTAGTATCACTCTCCCCATAACATACACCTACTCTCTCTTATAATCCTCCTCTATCTGGTCGGATCGATATCTCATGGTCTCCCTCCTAATGGGAAGGCACAAAATGTGGTATACATCCTCAAGGGTGACCGTCATCTCCCCCATAGGTAACGAGAACATTGAGGTGTTTGCATCCCACCTCTTCATCAACACCATCAGTATCGCATAATAGAATTTGATGGCTGACATAGTCATCGCATCCCACAAGCCCACTACATGTAGTAACTCCCTCTCCCCCACTACCAGCCTTTGGATCTTCTCCTGGATGCTCTGGAAGGTGAGCCCAACAGTATTCTCATGGATGTATGGAATTGTTTGCAAAAAGAAAAACATTATATCATTATTAATCAATCATCATCATTCTTGTCTAATCAATGCAATCATTCTATCAATTCTAACATTCATCACATGATCTCGTGTCACCACTGGTCGCCCTAAACAGGGACCAGGGCACCCTAGGAGGACCAGGGTACCCTAGGACCCCTAGGTGCTCAAAGAGGGGGCCTGGACCTAGTCTAGGTGATGACATCATCATTCCTAAAACTGTGAAAGCATGAAAAAGTCAACTAGAGTCAACGAAAGGTCAACTCACCTTATCAAGTGGTCAGCCGACAAGTACGGACTAGCGTAGGATCTCCATTTGTGTAGGTCGCTCAGGTCAGCATCGAGGCATGATGGCTAATATGTGGGCTCCTTTGCAGCAAATAGTGCCAAAAAGTGAGAAAGTGACAAATGAAGGCGTCACTTTCATATTTATGCGTTATGAACTTTTTCACTTTATGTTTTTAAATTAAATCCCTAATTTCTGCACTTTTTGTTCAATCTATCATATCTTGAGCTAGGAAGCTCTGATTTTTATACCATTGGTGGCATTGGAATTGTGAGTTTTCCCTCTCTTTTCACATGAGTTCCATAATGTTCTTGGATGAGTAATAAAGCCTTGTTGCAAACCTGCTTCATCAAAATCTTTATCACAATTCGCTGTGGTAAACATGATACCCTATTTCACCTCACTAATAAGAAAGTTGAAACATGGGGGGGCATATAGCTACCTAAAAATTTCATCACCTTCCTTATTAAGCATTAGGTGATTTTGTGATCTAACATGTGGTTTTGTAGGGTCTGGCTCCTAATTGTGTACTACAGATACTATTGGGGTTTCGTCTGACAACTTATGGCTATATCCTTTTTTAAAAAATGTTTACTTTTTTGTACTTTAGCTTGCATATGTACGTAGTTCCATATGACTGCTAAAGTGGGGGCTAAATGTAGTGTCGTAAATTGTACACCCTTGCTAAGGTGGTACAATTTCACACTTAGGTTAGCACCCGCATTAGTGTGTCTTGCATCTTGCATTTATAATCCCCCTTTAAGCATTTAATTAATTAATTTAATTAAATCTAAGGTCATGTTTCATCACTTTACATATTATAAAGTTGGGCCCTTTACCCTAAACGTGCCCCTTTTCATCTTATTCCTCCAATGAATCATTTAATCATAAACCCTAATTATGTCTTATTTTGACCATTTAGGCCCGATTTCGCATATCAAAACATCTCAAAATCAGCTACAACTTTGGGATGCACTATAATATCATCATATCTAATGACCCCAAAAATTTTGTGAAAAGTTGGTCAGATCGTGGTGGGAATGCACATGGTCCTCAATTTTTCCCTCAAAATTTTGGGAGCACAATCATATGATATAATAATTCTTAACCCCAAAAGATCAGCGGCAAATTCAAATCCTAGGTTGGCCTAAGCATGAAATTAAGATCTAGGGTTTCATACTTAATAGCTCTCTTTCTTCATTTGAAAGGGTCTTCTTCTAAGAATATAAGAGTGGATTTTTGGAGCATTAGAGCCTTCTTTGCAAGGAAAGAGTAGATCTTTGAAGTCTTTAACAAAATCCAAGATTCGTCCATCAAAAATTCATCAAGCATCATTTTATCAATTAGGGGCTTTTGAAGATGTAGAAGAACAATAGGAGATCACCGACTAATGATTGACTTGTACCTCTCCCTTGTGGTTGGGTATGGTTTCATGTTGTTTTTATGTCTTTGCATAAGATTCACTTTGATTAATATTCATGCTTTAGATCACTTTGCATTGTGGATTTAGAGCATTTACTTTGTCAATTATAAGCAATTAGGGTTTACTCTTTAGGGTTGCTCTA
This sequence comes from Cryptomeria japonica, assembly GCF_030272615.1. Classification (NCBI taxonomy): domain Eukaryota; kingdom Viridiplantae; phylum Streptophyta; class Pinopsida; order Cupressales; family Cupressaceae; genus Cryptomeria; species Cryptomeria japonica. The sequence goes on along the minus strand of NC_081405.1, from coordinate 313,439,634 downwards.
GATTGTTTGGTTTCATTTTAGGATCTTGCACAGGCACAAGGTTCTTGCATACACATTTTCAGTACATTATTGACTATTTGTGGAGGTGGAAATTACCAACACAGGGGTTTGACTAAGGCAAAACCCTATATAGCCACCCCAAACCCTTTTTTCAACTTCAGGTACAGGTTCGGATCCAAGCATCGCTGGAAGTTTCGAGACTGGAAGAGCACACAGGGACAGTTCTGGGTTGTAGATCTCAGCAAAAACACCAAGGACACGAGTGTGATCCTGCCCAAGATATTGGCACGATGCCATGGTCCTTCTCTTTGTCAACGGAATCTAACAGAACAATACCTTGGAAGCTCTTGAATCCATCTTGTCAGTTGCAGTGCTAGAAGTGCATAATCTGGACAATGGCGTGGCACCCTAGTCCAAGACATTTGTGCTTAGATTTCAGAGATAGGTGCACCTTTGATTTTTCATTCTGGTTTGTACTTTTCAACAGTATATCGATTTTCCTTTGATCTGCATTCTCAGATTAGGGTTTGCTTGATTACTTGCATTCTAGGTTAGATTTCATTTTTGCATCATTCCTCTCTCTCATTTACAACAAAGGAATAGAAAGCCTAAGAGGTAATCCATGACTCTCTTTTTCTCATAAGAAGTAGCTAAAGTGCGTTACCTCTCTAGGCTCTTTCATATCCCATGAGTGTGTATGAGAGTGGGATTAGGGTTTCCATACTCAATCTCACTTTTTCCCCTACACAACTTGCAACAAGGATGAAATACCAATAGTTATCTACTTTGCCAAAAATGGTAGTTGATGTCACGAGTCTAATCTATCTAACCATCTTACTCCAAATTGTATCCTTATTTTCCTTGAGTGAATGGAGTACCTGCAACTAGTTTCTTGTAGCATAGGCAATGTCCATTAAATACTAGTTCCAGTACTAATAATATATATATATATGTTAGAGCATATTTAACTTGAGATGTTTTAAATCAATCATTGCATGTTTTGATCTAGATCCATTTCATGTGCCCTTGAATCACCTAATGAAATAAATAAAAACAAACAAACAAACAAACAAATGCATACTTGTACATGACATAGGTTAAACCTTAACGAAGTGGAAGACTCCAGGGAGGTAAAAAGAAAATACGGTAAATTTATCATATCCCCATGCCTAATATGATATAAAATGGGAAAATGATAGCCATTCGCCAAAGTATGATAACCCTCAAGAGTAAAGTATTTCATGACAAACTAGTTAACTATAGGATAGGGCTTAGGGATAATAGAACATCCATACCCATTTTGAACCACCACAGGGTGCTCTCCTTTCTTAAAGAATTTCTTGTCTCTGTAGCTTCATCTTTCCACTTTTCCCCCTTCATTTTGCAACCCAGTCACCTTAGCTATAAGCTCCAATGATACCACAAAATAAATAAAACCAATAGACACTTCTATATTCTGCCAAGAACTATAAAACCTTGCAGATAAGGCCCTATTATAACCCTTAATCGCCAGAAAAAGGAAGTCATTCTCACCCGACGAAAGAGTTTTTACACCTCTTCATTCTTTTGGAGTTCTTTGCAGCTCTTCAGCTCCATTCTCTTCAGATGGACCCCCATGTTAGAATGAATCTGCAAAGTGCAAAAACAAAAAATATGAAAGCGACTGAAAAACAAACTATAACTTTTAGAAGCTACCTTGTCTGTTAAAAGATATTCTCTTAAAAGGCTATTTTTGGCTTGATAGATTTCACTGTCAACACATGTGAACTTTCCATTCACATAATAGGAAATTCACTTTGAAAACCAAGTCCACCACCTTTCCATCTAATGATATCACCATCTTTATTTGTTAAAGCAAGGCAAGACAGAAAAGGCATTGTACATCCAACTATATTATTTGTAGTTACCTTAATGTTATCCATTTTAGATCTTTATTTTGGGAGAAGTAACATTTAATATAAGATCAATAGATTATATTGGCATTATCATTGAAAATTATTAGATTTGATAAAAAAACATGTGGAATAAATAATTTAAAAACAAATTTATATTAAAAATGATTTTATTATCATAAACCTTCATCCTAATTTCAATTAGAGAATGTAACATTAATAAAATTATTTCTAACATCTCTTCTCAACTAAAATTATCGCTTATTATTCAAAATATTATTGCTTATTATTTATTATTTATTTTGTTTATTTTAATTAGTGATGATCAAATAAATAATAAATAATTAGAAATAATTTATTATTTATAAATAATAAATAATATCACTTCAGTGGAGAGATAATGTTTTAACTAATAGTATAATAAATTTTAATTGTGAATTTTGTTTGACAATTTTGTCTTATTAATTAAGAAGAGATAATAATAATTTAAAAAAAAATTTAAAAACTATTTCTATTTTTTATAAACGATTTGATTTCATTAAAATAAAAAGAGAATTTTATTATATTTATATAACATGTTTATTTCTATTTTGTAATATAATTGTGATTTTTATTTATTTTTATTCATTAAATTAACTAAGTGGTAATATAAATATTTATATTTTAAATGAGATTTGTTTCATCAAAGAAAAAAAATGTATATTTTGTTTTATTTTATCTTATAGTTCAATTAAGAAGTGATAATAGAAATATTTTCAATTTATAACCTGATATGGTTTCATTAAAATTAGGAAGAAGATTTTTTTTCTTTATTTCATCCTACTATTTAGTTGAGAAGAGATATTAGAGATGATTTTATTTAATGTTACATACTATAATTGAAATTAGGATAAAGGTTAATGATAATAAAATCATTTTTAATATAAATTTGTTTTTATTTATTTATTCAACATGTTTTTTCATCAAATGTAATAATTTCCAATGATAATGTCTATTGATCTAATATTTAATGTTCTGATTGATTGAAAAACAGGTTTTAAGGACCCGAAACCATTACAACATAGTTAAAATAAAAAGCTGAGAAAATAGAGTCCTCATACAAAGCGACTGGTCCAAAAAACTAGCGAACAAAAAAAATAGCTAAACAACAAAAAACAACAAAGAACCCAAGGAGACACTACAAATCCTCTGCCTTAGTAATTTTCTTTAGCAGATCTTCTGCCTTAGTCACCAGCTCATCATAGGTCACCCCAACTGCTTTTAGCTCCTCTAGGTCCTTATTCACTTTCTTTTCCTTCCTCTTTCCATGGGTGCGAGTTCTGGGACCTTGGACTTCCCCGGTTCCTTCTGCATCCAGGTCAATTTCCTGGGTTTCCTTTTCATCATCGAGCTTGCTGATGAGGGTATGGGTGTTGTTGGCTGAGATTTTCAAAATGTTGAGACTCCACTCCGCAATGTTCTTGAGGCACTCCTCTATCTTGTCCACTTTGGCAACTGTATCCGAGAGCTTTTTTTCGCTAGTTTCCTCTAGGGTTTTTCTATCCTGTATCTCCTTTTCAATTTTCTCAAACCGGGGATTAAAGGCATCTATGATGTCTTTTGCTTTGGCAATTGTGTTCTTCAAATCTTTGATATAATTGGCCATAGTGTTCCCCTCTCCAATAATAATGGTCTCCAGGATCATGACTCTGTTGCAGAGTTTTTTGTATTCATCCACAATATTCTTATTCCCATCAATAAGCCATTCAATGGTTTTCATAAAACCCTTCAAGGCCTCAGGATGAGGACCAAGAGAAGGAGTAACTTTACAAGGGGTTATTTGTTCATCTTAAGCAATATGGAGGGCAGAAATAGTGTCAGCGGCCCTAAGGGTCTCCTCCATAGTCTCCATCTCCAGGCTTTGTTCAGCTTCTAGGTTTCTTGTTTGCTTGTCCTCTTCTAGTTCCTTGCCTATGTCCTCCGGATCTTTGCCAGTCTCCTCTATTTTCTTTTGCTTCTTCCTGGGTTGGGCTTGGATTTTACTTTTTTCCTTCAGCACTCCCTTAGGTTTCTTCTTCTCCTTAGGGAAACTAGAGTCCTCTTCTTCCAAAGAAATACTAACCAAGGGTTTTCTTTGGGGTTTTTTGCTCTTAGAAGAAGAGGGTCTTGATTTCCTCTTCTTGCTCCTCTCATACTCTGAGTCATCAGAGCTTTCCTCATTTTCAGTCGAGGAATCATTATCTAAATCCTCCTCCGAGAAATCAGAATCAGACATTTCTTCTTCTGAATCTACAGATAGCTGCATTCGATTGATTTTACTGGCCTTAAGATGATCATAAATGAGGACCATGAGTCCTTGGTGCATTGCAGTGTCACCCTGAGGATTTTCTTTATATGCTTTTAGGGATGCATTCATAGAATAGAGCAAGAAATAAGGGAAATTCACCTTATTCTTATGCCTAAAATGATTTAAGAGGACAAAGTGATATCCATATACTTTCGTAAACCTGCCATCTAGAGTTATATACCTCATTAAAACAAAGAGAATTTCCTGCCAGGGCTTTGCAAAAGCCCTAGGCGGGTAATAGGTTTTGCTCAACTTTACCAGTCTTTTCTTCTCTTTCTCTATGACCGGGTACCTTTCAATGGCTTCCTTGCTGACCTTCCTGTCTTTGTAGAAATTGCAGCCCTCCCTTTTGAGTCCCATAGCTTTAGCTATTAACTCTTTGTCAATTTCCACCAGTTGGTTGCCCATTTTAAGCTTGCCCTTCTTCCAATTTTTGCAGAAGAAGCTGGTTATCTTTCCATCACGGCCATGGAGTCTCTCAAGGAAGCTCGAAAGACCAACCTTCTGCAAAATTTCCCACACCTCTTCTTTCTGTTTCCACTCCTTGCAACTTCCTGGCTCATATCTTCTCCTATTTCTACCCATGGTGTCATTTCTCACAGTCAAGTTCAGGTTACAGAGCTAGTAAATTAGAAAGCTTTTCGAAACTAAAACAAAAGCCCAGAAAGCGTGCGTAGCATTAATGATTTGACAAGTTATAATGCACGTTCTGCTAACTTTGATGTTATAATGAGTAATTCCCTCATTATCAAAGTAACTCAAAGTGCTTACATCAGTACTTATCATAATTGCTTTGTCAATCAAGATTCTTTGGGGTACTTCTATATCTTTCATTTATTATGATTTGTCTTACATCTCTGGGAAAGCCGCTCTCACTTGTCCACATGGTAATTGTATCATTCTTGACCGCCACGTTTGCAGCCCAATCAACAGAACAGTTGGCCTCCCGATATATATGGGATATGTGGCATTTTTTGAAGGTTCTGATGATGACAATGGCAGAAAAAATTATATTGTGGATCGACCAAGAGGGCTAAGAGGTCCCATTGAGACACTTAATGATATTATTGGAATCCCCTTCGATCCAGAGATGGGTACAGTTCCATTTTTTGGCTAGAATAATGCCTTGAAGGGCTGCCATAGCTTCCACCTTATGATTGGTTTGAATGCCAATAGGGACAACAACCATACCTTTGCAAATGACTCTATCATCTCTGAGAATAGCTCCATAGCCTGAAGGACCTGGATTTCCTTTGGCTACTCCATCAAAATTGATTTTGAGCCAACCATGGGGAGGGGTTTGCCATTTAACTTCAAGCCTTTTATTGTGGCTGATATTATAACCATCAGTGATCTTCATATTCCAGGCTCTTAAGATGTTTGACTCCAAAGAGTTGTTTGAGTAACAAGATACCTCCATAGTTCCCATATTTTCCTGAATAGCCCTTTGAATTTTCTGAAAAAACAATGTCTTGATTTAAGGACACATCCCTAAAAATTTAGTTGTTTCTTTCCTTCCGGAGATCCCATAGAATGTGAGGTAGAGAGAGCTGCCACATACACCTTAGAAAAGAGTTGGTCCAATGAATTTGCCAGGAAGAGAACAAATCTCTGATGTTACTAGGAAACACCCAAGCAACACTAAAGTTTTTGAGGAAGTTTTCCCAAATAGAGGTTGAGAAAGAACAGTGGAGGGCAAGATGGTCCACTGACTCTTCCTCTTGAAGGCACAACACACACCTATTTGGAAGGGCAAAACCTCTACATTTAAGGTTGTCAACAGTAAGGATCTTATTCTGGAGGATAGTCCAGAAGAGCATATTGATTTTAGGAGTTAGCCCTTTTAACCAAGTTTTGGCCCAGAAAGGATTCATAGGAGGGGAGGGGGAGAGGATACAATACATCGAAGATACAGTAAAGGTACCTTTAGGGTTATATCTCTAGATTAGGGAATCCTCTTCCTTATTCAGCCGGATAGCAGACAGTTGGGTTTTGAGCTTGGAGAGACTAGGATGAATACTATCAATGTTCTGCCAGTTGTTCCCATCCCAGTAATCTACCACTAAGGTACCAAAAGAGCCAATATAGGAGGGGGCATGGGAAGCCCACTCACAGAAATCCATTAGGGGTTTGTCAAAAATCCAGGGATCCTCCTAGAATCTCACTTTTCTACCATTTCCAAGTTTCCATGTCACACCTTTAGCAATCACCTCTTTACATTTAGAAACATGGTTCCAGATATTAGATCCATTTATACTAAGGTCCGATTTAAGAAAAGAAGATAGAGAAGAGGACAGAAGAGAATACTTACTTCTCCAAATTTTGCACCATTCAAAATTAGAGTTAAACCATCTCCAAACTTGTTTTGACAAGAGAGCTTCATTTAAAGTGCGAATCCTCCTAAGCCCCAAACCACCTTTGCTTTTTGGCTTGCAGACCTGATCCCATGCCACCAAGGACATTCTTTGCTTTTCCTCCACCCCAAACCATAGGAATCTTCTTTGAATTTTCTCAATAGCTTCAGCATACTTGACTGGAATTCTAAATAAGCTAAGAGCATAAATGGGGATACTTTGAAGAGTAGCCTTAAGAAGAAGGAGCTTACCAGCTTGACTTAAGAGAGCCCCTTTCCAACCTACAAGTTTTTTGTGAAATTTATCAACCAGCGAACTCTAATAGGAGTCAGGAGGGGCAATCCCCATGGGGAGACCAAGGTAGGTAGCAGGAAGGTCAGCAATCTTGCACTCCAGAATTCTGTTGATCCTTTGTTGTCTTCTCTCCGGAGTGTTAATGAAAAAGACATCACTTTTGGCCCAGTTAATAAGCTACCCCATTGCAGAAGCATATTTACACAAGGTATTCTTCAGAACTTTAGCTTCTGAGATGCTTGAATCCCCCATAATTATTGTATCATCAACAAATTGCTGGTGTGAACAAATAAGGTCAGCAGAAGAAGGTTGGAGATCCATAAAGGGTCCTATCTGCACCAAATTTTCCATGGTCCATCCAAAGCATTTTCCCATAATAATGAATAGGATGGGGGAGATAGGATCTCCTTGCCTAAGACCTCTCGAAGCTTGGAAAAAGGTTGAAGGAGAACCATTGACAAGAACAACAAAGGACGCAGTAGTGGTAAGTTGGGATAAAAGATCCACAACTCTTGGGGCAAACCCAAAAGCAGTGAGGACTTTCTGAAGAAGAGACCAGTCCACCCTATCATAGGCTTTGGAGAGATCTAGCTTAAGGATGAGACCCTGCTTCTTCGCTTTAACAAGAGAGTGAATATTCTCATGAACAGTAATAATGGAATCAAGAATTTGTCTTCCAGGAACAAACTCATTCTGCTGGTGTTTAATAAAAGCCAGGAGAATAGACAAGAGTCTAGCAGTCAGGACCTTAGATATGATCTTGTAAAAGGAATTGCAGAGGCTAATAGGTCTGAACTTGTCCAAAGAATCAGCACCTTGAATCTTGGGGATAAGAGCAATAAAAGTACCATTTATTTCCTTCAAGAGTTTTCTAGCCCCAAAGAATTCCTTAACCCCATTAGCAACATCAGTCCCGATAATGTCCCAGAACTCTTGAAAAAAGAGCATTGGGAAGCCGTCAGGACTAGGAGCTTTGTTTCCATCAAAGGAGAAAACAACATTTTTAATTTCTAAGGTGGAAGGAATGGAAGAGAGAAAAACATTATTTTGGGCATCAATGAGACGAGGAATGTTCTGAAGAAAAGAGGACTGAGCTTTAGCATCCAGAATTTGATCCCTTGAAAGGAGGTCCAAGAAATACCTCTTAGCTTCATTCCTTATTTCATCTTCCTTGACCAACTCCCCACTGTCCACAACTAACTTGTTCATCCTGTTGGTGGCTTAATGTTTGATAGTTGACATATGGAAGAATCTTGTATTCCTATCCCCTTCCTTGAGCCATTTGCATCTCGATCTCTACTTCTAGAACATTTCCTCTTTAGTAATAATATCATGGTATTTCTTAAGAATCTCATTCTCCTCAGCAATAGAAATAGTACTAAAACCATCCTTCTAGATCTGGTCCTGTATCTCTTTTAGGTTTTCCTAAATTTTACTCTTAGCCTCAAATATATTCCCAAAGCTATTCTTATTGCAGATTTGGATGTTGTCCTTCACACTTTTGAGCTTCTTAACCACTTTGAACATTGTCGTTCCCTCAACTTGGACACTCCGCCATTTTTTAATATACTATTTAATATCAGGGTGAAGAGTCCACATTTTTTCAAATCTAAAGGGATAGTTTTTTCTTCTGTTGATCAAATCAGCATTAAAAGTAATTGGAAAGTGATCGGAACCAACCCGAGTATGTGCAGATAAAGAACAGAAATACTGACTGTACCAATCATCAGAAATAAGAGTTTGGTCAAGGTGCACTTGAATAAGGTCATTACTATTTCTTCTATTTGTCCATGTGAAATTACAACCCTGTATCTCCAAATCATTAAGAGCTAGAGAATTAATAAAATCCATGAGAGACATTCTACTTTCCATCTGAGGTAGGCTACCTCCAAATTTTTCCTCCTCTTTTAAAGGCGTATTGAAATCCCCCATAACCATCCAACTTAGATTTTTGAAACTTTCCCTAGCCTGTTTTATCCTTTTCCAAAAAGAGTTTCTAGGCTTTAAGGTATTAGGAGCATAAATGTTTGTGAGAACCCATGAAAAACCATCTTTAAGATGCTCAAATTTAATACAAGAAAAATTACCTTCCTGAATAATGACCTGGCCTTTAACAGTGTTAAGATTCCAGATGGTTGCAATGCCTCCAGAAGCACCCTCAGAACTTCCCCCACTAATTTTACCAGTTTTGAAAAACTTCAAAGATTCAACTTTTTCTCTACTCATTTTGGTTTCTTGAGTGAGAAAAATGTCAGGATTGCTATCTCTTATCATATTCCTAATAATATCATGTTTATGGGGATTGTTTAGACCCCTTAAATTCCAAGAGATTATCTTCATAGTTACTTACCAATTCCCAGCTCCTTGAGAGTTTTTTGAGTTCCATCTGCTATGTTCTTGTTGGCCTCCATGTCTCTAACTTTGTGATTAGATGGTCGCCCTGGGGAAGAGGAGACGTATCCCACATCAACTTGAGTCATTCTGCTGGATTTCCTAATCAAGTATATCAAGGGTGTTGTTGCTTTCTTACTCCT